>NC_140950.1:107954090-108109051 GCF_014529385.1 Adiantum capillus-veneris | reverse complement strand
TATTTTCAAATTTTTAGCAATAACTTTTTTTAAAAGGAAATTTTGGTTATTTTAAAGTTTGTACACAGTCTAGAGTTCATTCTGATTTTTTCAAATTTTTAGCAATAACTTTTTTTAAAAGGAATTTTTTGTTATTTTAGAGTTTGTACACAGTCTAGGAGTTCATTCTGATTGTTTTCCCTTCAGTTTTAATTTTTGATCGGGGCAACTCCTTGGGAAGCCACTTTTGAAGGTGTTAGGTGAGATTTTTGAGAAAGTTTTGTATGTAGGAAATGCAGTCCTTTATACAATAAAAACATTGGTTCTCTGAGTATTTTCAGATTCCATGGTTTTAATGCCCTTTCGAGCACGTAGAATAAGAAAAAAGTAAGAAATGTCTGTTTTATATGATTTTTAAAGAAATTGCCAACTTGCACACTTGATTTTTGGAAAATCCGAGTAGGATATGATTTTTTTGCATCACACGATGGTCGAAGAGCGCGACGAGATGAACAAATTTATGTGAGACAAGCTCAGACAGATTCGAGCCAATTGAACACCATAAGATCTTGAAAACAGCCTAAAATTTCAGCACTTCAAAAAAAGTACTTGTCATTTTAGGCCCCAGGGACCCTCAACATGAGGGCCACAAGGGCGCGCAAATCGGCCATCCAAAAATTTTGGATGGCCGATTTGCGCGCCCTTGTGGCCCCTCATGTTGAGGGTCCCTGGGGCCCTAAAATGACAAGTATAGGCTTTTTTTTATGCATAGCCATGAGATAGAATTGGGCAAATTAATGTATTCATAGCAAACTCCCCCCCCCCCCCCCCCCCCCCAATGGCAAATAGCTAAACATTGTATCATGCCATGCATTAACAAAAGCCCTTGTGGCCCCTCTTGTTGAGGGTCCCTGGGCCTCTAAAATGACAAGTACAAGCTTTTTGTTAATGCATGGCCATGAGATAGATTGGACAGTTTAATGTGTTCATAGCAACCCAGCCCCCCCCCCCCCCCCCCCCCCCCCCCCCCCCAAATGGCAGATACCTAAACATTGTATCATGCTTATCAACCATTTTCTACTTCTCTGTGTCCATCCTCTGTTCTTGGAAATATCTTGGTCCCTATTTGTGCCTCGATGGGCATTCTACGCGCCGTTGTGGTCCCTCTTGTTGAGGGTCCCTGGGGCTTCAAAATGACAAATAGGGGCTTTGTTTTAATGTATGGCCATGAGATAGAGTTGTAGTGTTTGATGTCCGAGTATATTCACTATGTCAAATTTTTCTATATCATGTGCGTTCACCACAATGGATTGAAAGTACCCTTATAGGCCTTACCTACACATGTTTCTGTAACTTTACAAGAATATAAATTTCCTTCTGTTAAACACATGTGCTATGTTACATATACTTTAGTGAACTCCCAAGGTCAAAGGCCTCACAAATTTTGTGCACTCAGAACATTTAGCACTAGAAATCAACCAAATAAGGAGCCAATTTTTACTTCCTTGTGTTCATCTCGTGTTCTTGGGAATGTTTTGGTTAAGCCATTTCTTTGGTATTTAAAACCACATGTGACCCCTATTGTTATAGTATCCGATCAAAGGTTTCTTGATTAGCAGTTATATAGGTTCGAGTGATACATATCTTCTATGTTAACAATGCATGTATCTATAATTTATGTTTACACGTTCTCTCTATCCAAATGAGCTACATAGTAAAAATCAAATCCGCAATTCAACAATTAAGTTCACAAGGTGATAGATATTGGTATGATCTTTAGCAATACCAAATAAATAGCTACCAATAGTGAATGAATAGGGATATTTAAGAAGGTTTGATACCAAAAACTTGTCAACACTACTCAAAAAGGTGGAAACTCAAAGCTTTATAATATATATGATGAAACAAGAATCAATAATAAGTCACCCCTATATATCTACACCTCCATCTCAAGTTGTCATTTCTCTAAGTAAAGCTTGGCATAGGCATAGTATGGAAACAATAACATTTTGAAAGCAAGAATTTAGCTTTCTCAACTTTTGAAATGTTGCTATTGATATATATTCAACATCCCCAAATGAGGACATCTTGACAAAGGTTATGATCCACTTAATAAGAATAACCATTAGTGATTAAACTGAAATCAAAATATTGCATGAATTTCTTCATGGTGGAATGATTAAGACTTGAAATTTCAAAATCTTATAGGCAAATCAGAATATCCAAAAAAATCAACAATATTTCTCAAATCTGTATGAAACTCCATCCAGTAATCTAAATAAAATACTCTCACTCAGTGCGACACCATTTAACAAAAAGAAATATTTATATTGCATTTATAGAGGAATCCAGCCTCATAAAAATAATTACAAATGGAGACGATGTTGTTGCTGTAGGCTTCTCTTACAAGTATTTGTCTTTCTCATCTAGAGATTCATATACATGAGTATTTGTGTGTCTATGACACTAGGAAAGATAGTAGTACTATAGGGATGGCTTTTTTTAAGAGCTCCTAGAGAGTACCTATTGGTTCAAGATTCTACAAAAATCCTACTATTCTTATCAAAATCTTTTAACACGGTAGTGAAAGGTTCCTCACGAACAAAAATAAGGTGATTTCCATCTCTGCACATGGTTGCTTGCTCATGTCCTCTCAAAACAAGTTGACTCTGTAAGTAAACAACAGATTATGTGAGCACAAAGTTATAAAGTACAAAATGATATCATTCTAATAATCTAATGACAACTATACAAAGAATAAATTATAAGAAAAATCTTTGATGACTCTCCATAGATAACACAACAACTTACATTGTGAGACTCAATCACATGCTACAAAACTATAGATGGCGCACCAAAGCCATCAACAACATAGCACCACCCAATGTTATGAGGTGTGAAGCCTAAACATTGAAAGCCATAAAGAGGTTAATTCCCTCCAACATGATAAACTTAAAGATGGAGATGATCTTAAGCTCTGAATGTAAGCTACAAGGGTAGTTTTCTCACATTCTATCTTTATGTTGGAGATGAATCCTTGCAATGCCATGCACTATTCACACCTCTCTTCTGTCTTGTGGTATGCAAGTCATGTGAGTTGATGCTTTTTCCACCTTCGGAGTAGAGGTTTTCATGTAGTGCGAGTGAATGAAAGTAGAAGGAGGAGAATCTTGTTTCATGCTGTAATGGAGGTGAGAGAAGGGAGAGGAGCTAGCTTGGTGTGGAACTATGTGGTGGGCAAGGGGAAGAGATGGGGGAGAAGCTTGCTTGGTGCTACAATGGAGATGGGAGAAAGCTAGTAGAGAGATAATGTTGGACTATAGGGGTGCATGTGGTTGTTGCAGCCATGGAGAGCTTGGAAAAGGGTTTGTAGAGAGAGAAAATCACTTTTAGCTATAGAATAGGTTTGGAAAGACTTTGGAGGGTGGAAAATGATGTTTTGAATTTTTTTGGAATTTTTTAGTGCACGTTTTTTACTTTTGGAGGTCAAAAATACTTTTTTGACCATGAAATAGGTTAGGGAACCTTTTAAGGAGGGAAACTTGAAATTTGAAATTTTTAAAAAAAATTTTTAAAATCCGGGCCAAAAAGTGGGGGAAAAAAGGTCAAAGTGGTCCCCCCCCCCCCCCCCCTCCCTTTCCCCTAGCCACCTCCCTTACCTTCTCACTAGGTAAGAGGCCATTAAGAGGTGTAAGGCTACCTTGTCCCCTACTTTTTTGAGGGTATAGAGTGTGTCTACCACCCTCTTCCTATTGGCTGGCCTCTAATTAACCTTAATCCCAAAGGGCCCCTAGAGGGTTCATATTTTCCTAATGGATGTGGGTGGGAGACTGTGAAGTGACAGCTCCCCCTATACAGTATACTCACTATAAGTATAGGGTAACAGTGAGAGGGCGCCCATGACCCTGGGCGACCGTTCAAGGCACATAGGCCTTAACCCCAACAACCTCCCACTTAAAGGCCAATGTGCATTTAAGCAAGATCTACTAGTGTACAACTAATAGAAGGTGAGATATTCTCTCAACCTATGCCCACTGACTCTCGATGAGCTAGTGCATCCGGCTCTACTGATAGACAAACATCCCCCGCGAGGAAGCCACACAGAGCTAGCTCCAAGCTCTGCAAAGAGTCTACAAGAGCTCATGCACTCCTGCAAGTATCGGTCCAATACCTGCAAACCTCCCCCTATGCTCTATGCCGAGATTAGTCATTGAACAACTAATCAACCCTGCTGCAAATGCTCCCACTGCATCTGCTATGTGCGGGCCTCGAGATCAGCATCTCGTACATGAGACACACCGAACGTTGATGCAACCCTGGCAACCTCTGCCACCTCCAACTCAGAACTCAACTCGTGGCAATCCTGTCCCCTATCATAGAGACCATGGCACTCTGACTCCGAGCTCTGGAGTGACTCCTCGTCCACCACATATCACATGTGTACCAAGAGTATCCATCTGTCCTAAATCTCATCAAGCTCGCATAAGCATATCAAGAAATGACTCCACAATAGCCGACATCTCAGCATCCATGTGAGTCATCTCTGTCATCACCTCTGATGACTCATCCTGTTGTGACTCACTAGAGCTGTTCCGCTCTAACCTGCATCCGTAGACGCAACCTGTACAACAAGCTCACTGCTCTGCACTCCATGCAAAGCATTCTGCAACCCACAAGCAAAAGAGACTCGCCTGCTCTCTCGCTCTCTACCTGGCTGCATGATCACAGAGACAACATCGTCTCTCCCGTGATCCACATGCAATGGGTAACCTGTACCACTCCTGGCACCTCTCGCAATCACTAGCGAACCCAAATGCATCAGAAAATTTCGCTCTCGTAGCGAAATCTGACATCCACAATCTCTAAGCTGACCAATCGAGATCAAACTCACTGTCAAATATGGTACATAGCGCACATGTCGTTACAAGTAAGATGCACCACTCGGTAATGACAGCCTCACATCTTCTGCACCTGCTATCTCATGCACCAATCCATCAGTCAAATGTACACTGCCTAGCATCCCACTAGAATAGCTAAAAAACCATTCACGATGCGGCGTGACATGAAACATAGCATCTGCGTCTGGCAACCACTACGAAGGGAGTGCACTATCCACATGTATAGCATCTTGTGCATAGCTCGAGGTAAAAGTGACATCCCCGTCACTAGTATACTCCGACACTACATCTACCTCAATTGTCAAAGCAACTGAGTCCATGGCATCACTACATACATCTTTGAGACTGCCATGTCGCATACGACGAAAACACGCCGTCTAACGTGTCCAGAATGACCACAATACCAACATGTCACCTGTCGGGTGCTCGTGAATGTACATGTCTCACACGAGTCCGTGATGACTCAGATCTATCATACATATCATGTAATCTGCGCCAAAGTGCTCTCGAAGTAGTCTCATACATAACAAGAGCATATACAGATTCGGCAAGGTGCAAAGAGAGTGTAGATAGTGCCATCTCCTCTAGCTCCTGCCACTGATCGTCAGACATGTTTGAAGGTCTAACCTGCATCACCACTCAATGGTCGCTATGCTGCAAAGTCTCTACCCTCAAACATGCACATTTCGGAGAGATCATAACCTATCTCTACCATGAGCACAATGTAGCAAACTAGAAAGCAAAACCACCTCACCAACAACACCTAGAAGCTGTCTATAAATGTGGCCAGAAACACAATGTAAAACCTGTGAGACACACTCCAAAATAGAGCTCCCGCAATGTCAATACAAGCCTCGCCTGCTCTAGTATCACACTGCAATCTGTGAGCTAATCACCAAGCCCACACTATGCGGTATCGATGCATACACATGCACAAATCTCCAACCTGCAGAGAACACCACACGCAAATGCTGAGTGCAAACCCGCAATCTCTACCTAGATCGCATAAATGATGCGCATAACACTCCTGGGAAAATTTCGCCAGAGTTTCGTCAGTAAAACGGCCACAAAACCAGTAACCAAACTGATTGCACACTCAAAACCATGAGCAACCAAAGCGCATCAAACCGCACTCCAAATGCATGCACCAATCTCCACACTTTGCATACATCATTGCAAACACCTGCAAATCTAGTACACAAATATTTTCTCTACCTGTGACTGCCAAAAAACATGCTCGAGACATACATTTCTGAGCTGAAAATGCAATCACATTAGTCTCCCTGAGCATCAAACCACATAATGCATACATTGTATCCTCCCACCTGTGAGGAAACTTGCAGCAAATATCACTCTCACATCTCCTCGACACACAATAAAAAACTGCTGCTGCAAAAAATTCAGCGTTCAAAATTTTAAAATTTTGATATGATGAGTGTGTTCAGAGCATGCCAAAACCCCAAGGTAGACTCCTGGATCACATGTATCCGAGTCCGGGTGTGAAAGCTATGCCAAAAATCTCCGTTTTGCCCAAAAACGCAGCATAAACTGCAAAAGAGGGCTGAAAAATGCAACTCCTCAACTGTAGCTCAAATGAGGTTTTTGATGGCTCGAATGGCTTCAAAGGGGGGTAAAACGTCAGGATGCCTCGTGGAAACGCTCTCGGAAAGCTGAATTTGCCGATGCCGAAGTCGAAACCCTATTTGCACTCTTGAAAGTGGGCACGCGCGCCGGACGCAAAAAACAGCAAGCACAAAACCTCGCTCTGATACCAATTGAAGGGGATCGGGAGCACCACATAGGGAGAGTGAGAGAGAGATAAGGAGACACACACACATGTGTGTGGGGAGACTGTGAAGTGGCAGCTCCCCCTATACAGTATACTCACTATAAGTATAGGGTAACAGTGAGCGCCCGCGCCCATGACCTGGGCTACCGGTCAAGGCACATAGGCCTTAACCCCAATAGTTACATTCCTCACTATGAATCCAACTTTTATGCTCGCTTGGATATGGATAGAGATCAGCCCTTTGTTGAACTAGAGGAAGACATTGCTCATTACAAGGACCAAGGTGAAGTCATTGTCTTTGGAAACATGAATGCTCGCACAAATACCTGACAACACGACACACACAACAAGTTGACATGCCGCATGTTTCAAGAAGAATGGATGACTCATAGTTGTATAATCAAAGTTCTAATGATGCAAAAGAATTGGATTACTATAGAAAGTCACTTCTACATATGTTCAATAGTTCCGGAATGCTCATTGCAAATAGTGTATCTTTATGACAAGGCACCAATGACATTACATGTAGAAAGCACAATGGTGAATAGTGTGATCGACTATAGTGTGATAGTGTAGAAAGCACAATGTCATAATAATCAATATCTAATTCTCCTAAATGATTTTCTCATATTAAACTGATCATTTAATGTGGGGAAGTGCCAGGGGAGAAAAAGCTAGAATATTGGTTAAGCTAGCAGACCGCCACAGTAGGGATCCAAAGGGAAAAAGGGATCCAAAGGGGGGGGGGGGGGGTATCCAAAGGGGAGGGCATCTGCAAAAGAGCCATGTGCAACAATGGGCTAAAAAGACCCTAAGGTTCAGCCCATTAAGACTTCCAAAATGCTAAGGTTCCAAAATTCAAAGGTTGTGTCCAAAGGGTTAAAGATTAGGGGGAATTGGATGCTTTGTGTGCTCTCCAAAGTCAATGCATATCCCTAAATGGGAGGGGCGAGCCCTTCTTCTAGGGGATGAGAGAGAACCCCACACAAACACACACACACACAGGCTCCGTTTACACAAAGGAATGAGGGACACATGTCAGAAGGCTATCACTTATGCTGCTTAATTGTCATTGGCTTGACTTGGGGAGAGCCAATGAGGGCTCAGCAAGAGCAAATAGCAAGAGGCTCGCCCAAGAGAGAGAGGGGGCTGATTTTTGCAAGGCATTATCACACACACACTCACACAATCTCATGTGTGAAGAAAGAGAAGACTATCTCTTCCCAAGCTTTAATGGAGAGCTCATCACCTACTCCAAGCTTGTGAGATAGAAGCCTACATCAACACACTCTTGGCATGTGGATGCAACTGAATCCAACCAAGAGCCAAGCTTCAATGCATGCTCATCTCCTCTACCACCAAGCTAATTACTAAGCTAAGATATGCTGATATGAGTGATTATGTGAGGAGATGTACATCTTTCTCGTAAGATACTCCTTCCTCTCAATCTACTCTCATACCCCTGCTAGCTCTCACCATCTTCGAAGGTGTGTGAGGTCTTGGGTCTGAGAATGGGGATAATTCAAGTTGTGTTTGCTAAGTGTTTTGCTTAGTGCATGAAGCTTTCATCTTCATTGCACTAGCTAGTCTTGAAGGAACACAAAGAATTGTATTGTACAATGTCTCTCTTGATGGGAGAAACCATAATACAAAGCCTTTTGGAGGGGGGACCGGCTCCATGCAAATCCGGTCCTCAACTGTTGTCATTAGCTTAATTTCTCTCTCTTTTGAAAGTATTGTTGATGCTATCTAACTAGGTGTTATGCTTTTTTGTTGCTCTCTCCACCCAAGCACTCTTGTAATTCTCATTAGGAATCTATTCTAATGAAATGCCCACTATGTTCATGCTCATTCCGCTACACACAAGTTATTAGGCCATTAAATGTTACATTGGTATCAGAGCTCAAGGTTTCTCTTTTCTTGCTCAAGAAGGGAGGTCCTCAAGCTAGCTACAAATGGTTGGTATTATTAATTGCCTGTAAGTAAGTAGAATAGGGATTTTCAGCCTTGCAGTGCGCCTGCCTTTGTGCAATCAACGGGCATCACCGTCGAGAGATATGGTCTTAATAGTGGAGTCCTACGGGGCTTGCCTACATCTTAACCACTATTGAGCTATTAGAAGCTTGACAGAGCTAGTGTTGTTTTGGTGTTGAAAGACCCTCTCTTCTATTCCTGGATTCGAGCCGTGGGTACAGTAGCTTGAGTGCTTTTTCTAAAGGGGTAAAGAGGAGTAGCAACTAGGGCTTGAAGTGCCAAAGTACACCTAAAAAGTTTACACCTAAAAGTTATTAGAATGGCTGACAATAGTAAAGAGAGTGAAATTAATGTTGATAACTTTGATTTTGCTCATGAGCAAGCTACTAATGATGCTTCAATGCTTGTTAACTATCTTGTTTCTAAGCTTCAACAAGCCATGGACAATCCATATCTCCAAAGTGAAGTGCAACGGCAGCTCCGTGCTCACGGGATTCTCCAAGCTCATCACCATGACGAGAGAACACCTAGGAAGCTCCTTGTGAGACTACCAAAAGAGGTCTCTCTCCGATTCGGGAAGAAGAAGAGAACCCATATGAAGGGCTCAAGAATTTACTTCTTGATGATGCATCTCATTCCCAAAGGAGAACTCAAGAGCCTCCACCGAAGGAACGAGAAAGAAGCGAGTCTCCCGCCACCTCGGCGGAGATGGCTCCACGAAGACGGCAGGCTAAACGCTCTCCATCACCACCAAAGTGGAGAAGACCATCGTACTCTTCTCCACTCCATAATTCAAAGAGGGATGATAAAAAGCAAGAGAAGAAAAAGGCGAGAAAGAGGACATCCTCTTCTCCATCTTCTTCATCCTCTTCCTCTTATGAAAGCTATGGTGAAGACGACAAAGATCAAGACAAGAAAAAGGCGAGAAAGAGGTCACCCTCTTCTCCACCTTCTTCAAATTCTTCACCTTCTGAAGAAAGTGATGGTGCAACCTTTGAACCATCAAAAAGAAGAGGCCACAGGAAATCCTATGCCGCATGGAAGAGGTCGTCCAAGCTGAAGAAATTCAAAGAGGGAGGGAAGAGCATCTCTTTCCTTACCTATGATGGCACCTTTGGTGCTACGGACAAAGTCTTGGCCTTTATCCAGCAATTCGATGCGGTGTTTGGAGATGAGGGCTTCACGGAGTCCTCTAAGCTACGCCATGTAGCTATGCACTTTCAAAAGTCTGCCAGACAATGGTGGTCTAGCCTACGAGCCAACGGTGAAGCTCCACAAACATGGAAAGCTTTAAGAGCTTCCATTATGAAGCAGTTTTTGGCCACCGATGCCAAAGACAAAGTACTCACCGAATGGCGAAGCTTAAAGCTCTCTCCCAATGAATCCATCCACAAATATGTAGACAAGTTTTGGGACCTACAACTCAAAGCCACTGTCTTCAAAAAGTTGGATTTTGGAGAGCAAAAGCAACAATTTTGTGCGGGCTTAACCGAAGAAATGGCGGAGTATGTCAACTCCCAAAGGCCACGTACCATATCGGCGGTAATACACCACACTATGGTGGCCTCTCGAATCAATTTCCAAACGGGGTCTAAAAGAAATAATAAGCCCCCGAAAACAAGGGTTCCAATGAGCCTAAGGGGAAGGAAAATGTCCAAAAGTCTCCTAAGGGCAACTCCAACAAAGCTAAAGAGAAGGGAGTTTACAAAGGTAAGAATAAACTCTCTCCTGAAGAGCTTGAGCGTTATTGTAAGGATAACCGGTGTTTCAAGTGTGGCGAACAAGGGCATACGTACTGTGCTTGTCCCCAAAAGAACAACCGCCAAGATCCTCCTAGAGCTTCCTTGGTTGAAATCCAAGAGGAGGAGACTCACCAAACTCACCACAAAGGATCTCCTCTATGCCATGCTTGGGGAAAGGTAAGAGAACATGATGCTTTTATTATCTTTGACCCTGGTTCTACTCACAATTTTATATCTATGGAGTTAGCCACCAAGCTAGGCATACAATCCTACGAGATGGGAGATGTCCTACCCGCGGACAATGCCTTCAAGGGGCAAGAAGCTTCAGTCACTCCCTTAATTGGTAAATTGAGGCTTCATGTCCAAGGCTATGTGGACAAAGAGGACTTCTTTATCTCTCCTCTCAAGCATGAGGATGTAATCCTAGGGGCACCATGGTTTGACCGTCTGGCTGCCGATGTTAAATTTCCTGGAAGGAGAATCTCCTTTAAGTTCAGGGAAAAAGACATGTATATAGATGCTAAGGAAATGGGTAACATTATCCCCATTGTACATACACCAGCTTTCAACAAGTCAATAAAGAGCTCTATTTCCGTGTACATGATTTTTGTTAAAGACTCTCAAATGAACCTAATGCTTTAACAAAAGAAAATAAAAGCAACCAAAAGGAATTAGAGTTATCCAAGTTTCTCAAGGGGTTTCAAGATGTTTTTATTGACGACATCCCTCGTGAGCTACCTCCTAAACGAGGTAATGATGACCATGCAATCGAACTTCTTCCAGGAAGTTCACCGCCTAACAAACCTCCTTATAGAGTTTCTCAAGCTCAACAAGAGGAGATTATGCGGCAAGTGCATGAGTTAGTTGAGAAGGGTATGGTTAGGCCAAGCTCATCTCCATTTTGCTCACCTATGCTATTAGTGCAAAAGAAAGACGGCACATATCGTATGTGTGCCGACTATAGAGCACTAAATAGGATCACTATCAAGAATAGGTTTCCCGTTCCACGGGTAGAAGACCTATTTTACAAGCTACAAGGATTGACCTAAAAAGTGGCTATCATCAAATAAGGAGAGTTGATCAAGACATTGTAAAGACCGCATTTCGCACCACATTTGGTCTTTAAGAATACATTGTCATGCCTTTTGGCTTGACCAATGCACCAGCCACATTCAACCACTTGATGGAGAAGCTGTTCAGGCCTCATCGAACCTTCATTAGAGTGTTCTTTGATGATATTATCATCTACTCTAATTCATTGGAGGAACACAAGAAACACCTCCAAGTAATATTTCAAGTTTTAAGAGAGAATAAACTTTATGTTAATCGATAGAAAAGTCAATTTTTCTTGCAAGAGATTCAGTATTTAGGTCATATTATCTCTCAAGATGGCATCCAAATGGATCCATCTAAGTTAGAGGTAATAAAAGGATGGCCTAAACCAAGGAATCTTCATGAACTAGGAAGCTTTATAGGTATGTGTTCATACTATAGACGCTTCATAGAAAAGTCCTCACAAATTGCGGGACCATTACATGACCTAACAAAGAAAATCCTTAGGTATACATGGTCTGCTAAGGAGAACAATGCTTTCGAAAAGCTTAAAGAAAAGCTTATCTCTCAACCTGTGCTTACACTACCGGATCTCTCAAAACCATTTGAGGTCCAATGTGATGCTTGTGGTGATTGCCTTGGAGCTGTTTCACTCCAAGAAGGGCATGCCATAGGCTATGAGAGTCGAAGGCTCGACCCTATTGAGCAAGCTCTGGGCATATATGAAAAGGAACTCCTTGCAGTTCTACATGCCTTAGACTCATGGAAGCACTATTTATTGGGGACTCCTTTCATTTTGCGAACGGATCACCAAAGTCTTAAGTACTTCATGACGCAGACCAAGCTCTCCAACAAACAAATGAGGTAGGCAAATTTCCTTTCGCAATTTCATTTTCATATTGCTCACATTGCTGGCAAGCATAATCAAGTAGCTGATGCACTCTCAAGACGGCCGAGAGTGAATGCAGTTTCCATAGAAACTCACAATGATCTATCTTCAATGATAGATGAGTACGCTATTGATCCCGATTTTAGAGATGTGATTTCAGCCCTTGCATTAGGGAAGAAAGAAGAACCATTTACCTTACAAGATGGTTATCTTCTCTATGGCAATAGACTATGTGTTACTAACTCACTACGTGAGAAAGTAATGTATGAATCTCATGCTCCACCTTATGCGGGGCATAGAGGGATTCAGTCTACCTTAAAGGGAATTGAAACATATTTCTATTGGCCTACCATGAAAGTGAACATACAAGAGTATGTTTCTAAATGTGTGGTATGCCAAAAGACAAAATTTGACAGAGGGAAGCAACTTGGATTGCTTCAATCCTTGCCAATCCCTAATTCACCATGGGAGAGCATATCCATGGATTTTATCTTTGGATTGCCTAAGTCTATCCATCGGAATACGGGAATATGGACGATAGTAGACAGGTTCAGTAAACAAGCTCATTTTATACCTGTCAAAAAGACTATCAAAGCCCATCAAATGGCAACACTCTTCATTTCACAAATTTTCAAGTACCATGGCTTGCCAATGTCCATAGTGTCAGATAGAGATCCTAGAATGACCAGTAATTTCTGGAAGGGTCTCTTTGAGAATTTAGGGACAAGGCTAAACTTATCTTTGGCCTATCATCCACAAACGGATGGCCAAAGTGAAATAGCTAACCTAACCATTCTCGATCTACTAAAAGCCTATGTAACGGAAGTAGATCCCTTAGTGGAGTATGCTTACAATAACACTGTACATACTTCCACGGGAAAAGCACCTTTCGGGGTAATTGAGGGAAGATCAAAATGTCCCTTGCTACTTAAGGTACATGGGAAGATCTTCGCTGCAGATGAGTATAGCCGAGACCTACAAGAATCTTTTCAAAAGATTAAGGATGCTATCTCTATCTCACAGCAAAGGCAAAAGGCTGCTGCTGACAAGCACAGAAGAGCCCAAGCCTTTAAAGAAAATGATTGGCTCTTGTTAAAGTCTCCCAAGGCTCGATTAAGGCACACGACGAGCAAGAATCCTACGGGCCACCAAAAGTACTATTCTAAACTAGCAAAAAGGTACTACGGTCCCTTTCACATTCTTAGGCCAATCAATGAGATGGCTTATCAACTCAAGCTGCCCAATCATTGGCTCATACACAATGCTTTTCATGTGAGCCTATTAAAGCCTTACAAAGGAGAGCCACCTCAAGAACCAACTATTGAAGACCCACCGGAGATTGAGGACCAAGAGGACGTGCTGCAGCCCGAGTCCATTCTCCGACATGAAGACAATGTACTAAGAGGCGGTAAGACTATCCGACGATATCTTATTAAGTTTAGGAATTATCCTTTTGAAGATGCTAGATGGATGCAAGGCATACAATTAAAGGATAACCTAAACCTTGTCAATGCTTACAATGCTTCCCAAGAGTAAGCAAATGTACAAAATGTTAAAAATGAACAAAGTTTTTTTTGTCTTATAAGACTTTCTTTTTCTTTATTGTGCACAAAAATGAAGTAGTATGCATGCTTAGATCAAGTTTGTGGAGACGACGTCTCCCAAACACCAAGTAGAGCTTGTCACTCTTCTATGGAAGACTGATAGGACTAATGTGCAGACATGCTTGCGGCAGCCTCAGGCTCTCAAGCGCCAAATGGACTAGTCATCCATTGTGAAATGATGTCCTAGGGTAACATAGGGATCCTCTACCCGCTAAGAAAAGGACTCATGAATATGCTTTATCTTCTCTACACCATAGTCGAGGACGACTATGATTTCAAGAGAGAGGTAATGTCATAATAATCAATATCTAATTCTCCTAAATGATTTTCTCATATTAAACTGATCATTTAATGTGGGGAAGTGCCAAGGGAGAAAAAGCTAGAATATTGGTTAACCTAGCATACCGGCCGCAATAGGGATCCAAAGGGGGGGCATCTGCAAAAGAGCCATGTGCAACAATGGACTAAAAAGACCCTAAGGTTCAGCCCATTAAGACTTCCAAAATGCTAAGGTTCCAAAATTCAAAGGTTGTGTCCAAAGGGTTAAATCTTAGGGGGAATTGGATGCTTTGTGTGCTCTCCAAAGTCAATGCATATCCCTACATGGGAGGGGGCAAGCCCTTATTCTAGGGGTTGAGAGAGAAATCCACACACACAGATGCTTTGTGTGCTCTCCAAAGTCAATGCATATCCCTACATGGGAGTGGGCGAGCCCTTCTTCTAGGGGATGAGAGAGAAAGCCACACACACACACAGGCTCCCTTTACACAAAGGGAATGAGGGACACATGTTAGATCCCTAGGCCAGATGCCCACAAGGTGTGCCCAGTTTCTATTGGATGACCCTTGAAGTGGACCAATGAGAATTAAGCTAGAGTAAATCTAGTTTAATTAATTTAAAAACATTTAATAAAAGAAACCAATGAGAATTAAGTCTCCTAGAAGACTATTGGGCAGTCTCCCAAGGGGTCCAATGAGCATTCAGAAGCCCAATGGCTTGCCTGATTCCTATTGGCCAGGAGGCAAAGGGGTCCAATGAGAGTTTAGTTTAATTAAGTAATTACCTAAAGCTCTCACAAAAGGGGAAAGGGGGGCACATGTCAGAAGGCTATCACTTATGCTGCTTAATTTTCATTGGCTTCACTTGGGGAGAGCCAATGAGGGCTCATCAAGAGCAAATAGCAAGAGGGCTCGCCCAAGAGAGAGAGAGGGGGCTGATTTTTGCAAGGCATTATCACACACACACTCACACAATCTCATGTGTGAAGAAAGAGAAGACTATCTCTTCCCAAGATTTAATGGAGAGCTCATCACCTACTCCAAGCTTGTGAGATAGAAGCCTACATCAACACACTCTTGGCATGTGGATGCAAATCCAACCAAGAGCCAAGATTCAATGCATGCTCATCTCCTCTACCAAGCTAATTACTAAGCTAAGCTATGCTAATATGAGTGATTATGTGAGGAGATGTACATCTTTCTCGTAAGATACTCCTTCTTCCTCTCAATCTACTCTCATACCCTGCTAGCTCTCACCATCTTCGAAGGTGTGTGAGGTCTTGGGTCTGAGAATGGGGATAATTCAAGTTGTGTTTGCTAAGTGTTTTGCTTAGTGCATGAAGCTTTCATCTTCATTTCACTAGCTAGTCTTGAAGGAACACAAAGAATTGTATTGTACAATGTCTCTCTTGATGGGAGAAACCATAATACAAAGCCTTTTGGAGGGGGGACCGGCTCCATGCAAATCCGGTCCTCAACTGTTGTCATTAGCTTAATTTCTCTCTCTTTTGAAAGTATTGTCAATGCTATCTAACTAGGTGTTATTCTTTTTTGTTGCTCTCTCCACCCAAGCACTCTTGTAATTCTCATTAGGAATCTATTCTAATGAAATGACCACTATGTTCATGCTCATTTCCGCTACACACAAGTTATTAGGCCATTAAATGTTACACACAATGTAGAAAGCACAATGACATTACATGTAGAAAGCACAATGGTGATAGTGTGATCGACTATATGTTGTTTTCGGAAGCCACTCTAGAATGCATACAAAGATTTACAATTGATGAATGGAATCCGGAATCAGATCATAGGATGGTATGTATTGACCTCAAGTGTGGTAAAAGACCCGAGCATGTAGCCTCCAATCATCATGTGAATCATTTGTAGCTACTTCTAGACTTCAAACGAGCACTTATATATGTTGATATGGTGGACCAAATGTTAAGCATGACAGAGCATCAAGAGAGCCCAACATTAGAATGCAAGTGAAAAGTTTTCAAAGAAGTAATTTACTCTTGTGCAAGGGAATGCTTTTTAGTGAGACATATGCAAGCCTTCAAGTGCCGAGAGAATTTATGCATGCAGTCTTTTGCATCTACCCCAAAGTGATATGTCGACTACGTATGGGAGATGGAATTTCAGAATTTTCTGCAAAACAAGCACCATTGGTGTCAAACAAGGATGCCCACTTTTCCCAACCCTCTTTGGGCTACACATTGATGAATTGGAATGCATGGATTTTTGATTTTATGTAACAAGAAGGCATAGAAGAGGTTAAGATCGGACATGTGGTGATCATGCTTTTGCTTTATGCCGATGATGTAGTCCTCTTGGCACATATCTAGAAGATGCACAAAAGCTCATGAGTGTCTTGCTACGCTTTTGCCTACATAGCGGGCTGATCGTGAATGGATTCAAAACCAAGGTTATGCTTGTAAAGAAACCCAATGATGAAAATCCATGCATTGCATACAACAATGAGCAACTTGAAATGATAGATAGCTTCAAGTACCTTGGCCTTGAGGTTCCATCCAATCATAGATGGAAGGATTGCGCAATGCATCACTTGGAAGCCAAAAAGAGAGTTTATTATGCATTTGAGAATATGTGCAATGCTGGAGAGATCAAGTGTTGGGCTCTCAAAAAGTATCCCTTTGACACATTGGTGACACCGGTGCTCTTTATGGAGTGGAGGTGTGGGGTGGTAGAATCGGGAAGTCTACTTGGAAAGAGTTTGAGAATGTCCAAAAGTGTTTTCTCCCCAACTTTCTCCAAGTCAAGACACAAACACCCTACATGCTCTTACTTCTTGATTCCGGTTCGCTTCCCATTGAGGTCTTGGGCATGCAAAGGGTTGTGGGTTACATGCTTAAGATACAACGTAGCCCTTTGTATTGACTTCCTAGAATCGCATATGAAGCAAGTCAAAAGGTCCAAAAGACATGCAAGAGCAAAATACTAAGTTCGGGGTGGATGCTTGACATCAAAAAATGGTTTGGAAGATGGGATGCATGTCACTTGGTCAAGGATGCGTCGATCAACTCCCAAGTTAATGAGGCCTTCTTACAATGCCAATCTATCACGGCTTGGGAGAAATCTGAAGGTTCTCTCTTCAGCCATTACACCACACACATTGCCCCAAACTACAAATCTCTCTTCTTCTCCGAACGCGGTAACTGAACCCATCTCTACAACCTTGAGCCGATCCCATTGAGTGCAATCCACACCATTGCCTCCATTCATCTTAGCTCCCATTCTCTATGCTGCGAGACAGGACGTTGGGGCACTGGCGAGTAGTCTCATCGACTTTGCACCTTATGCCCTCGTCAAGTGCGAGAGAGTGAGTACCACACACTACTTGAGTGCTCAAGTAGTGAGTGAGTACCACACACTACTTGAGTGCTCAGCTTTTGACCACATTAGGTCCTCTTTTCCCCATATATTCAGCCATAAGCTCTCCCTACATACCTTCCTCTCCCAACCACGATGTGGACTCTCTATTACGATGCTCATTTCAGCCATTTTTGAGCATCGAGAGTCACTTATGACCTCCACTCACACCAAATGACATGTTCATTTGGTCCCATAGGTCATATTTGACCTCCGAGGACGATAGTAGAATTATATCTCTCTCTCTCTCTCTCTCTCTCTCTCTCTCTCTCTCTCTCTCTCTCTCTCTCTCTCTCTCTCTCTCACCGTAGTTCGCAAGAGGTCAATGCTCTAGGCTTGAATTTGTTGGGTTTTGTCCACATGGAAAAATATTGAGTTCTTGGAAGACATGAATTGCACCTATGTCAAACCTATATAACTTTCTTGCCTTGATATCTATCTTTGTCTTTCTCTCTCTTCCCCCCCCCCCTCTCTATCTCGTAGATTGGCTAGCAAAAGGTGGATGAATTTGGTTTGAATTTGTTCGTCTTGATCTACATGCACAAAACCTAATTTGATGAACTAGGTCCAAATTTGCTGGGTGTGTTAACATGTACAACACCAAGGTTGAGGACCTAGGTTTGAACTGGTTAAGATTAGTCCACATGGACAAAACTTTTATGTGGGCCAAGGAAGACAAGAATTACACCCATACTAAATCTACATGGAACTCTCTCTCTCTCTCTCTCTCTCTCTCTCTCTGCTACTACCAACTTCCAATCAATCAATGACCAAGTACTATTTTCTTTCCTTTGTCTATATACGATATTGAGACTCCAAGGTACTCATATTACCCTATATAGGTTCTAGATGCCTTGGTTGAATCCCCCCCTCTCTCTCTCTATCCCTCTACATCCTTCAGTTTTGTTTACATTGAGTTTTTTTAGTGAGAATGGATTCTACGCACTCTCCTAAAATGAATGAGTTTAGTCCTCTCTCTTTTTCATTCTTTGCCTCGCTATGATGTTGTCCTTGTACTTGGCTTGCTTGTTCCCCCCAACACAATCCCCCCCCCCCCCCCCCCCCCTCGATAGTAGATACATGGACATGAACATGGCTCATACCTCACGAGAAGTTGTTGGCCAGCTAAGGGTAGCACCACATAGACTATGGATCGAGAGAGGATGAGCTAATTATATTCCCAGCAAAGAGAGAGTTTGCAAGCTATGCAAAGAGGATTTTGAGTGCTTAAGGGAGCACGTTTCTACATATGAGGACATGAGAGGTAGATAGGAGACCTTGTATAGAGGGTAGTCTACTCTCCAAGAGGTCATTCATTCTAAAGATCACATAAGTTAGGTCACTTTTTGCTTGAGATGTAGAGTCACATAGACATCTTATTGCAGCTCTGAAGGTGGAAAAACTAGGATGATGATAGTCACCATTCCACATGGTCAAAACTTTGATAATGAGGTTTCTCCTCACTCTCCCTAAGTGATTGAGTTTGGTCCTCTCTCTCTCTCTCTCTCTCTCTCTCTCTCTCTCTCTCTCTCTCTCTCTCTCTCTCTCCCCACATCCTCATTTTTCATCCCTTAGTTTTGTCCACATGAATAGAACTTTTGTCAAAATGTTTCTCCTCACTCTGTTCAAGTGCGACCTTGGTCTTGTCTCTTCTCATTCTCTCTCTCTCTCTCTCTCTCTCTCTCTCTCTCTCTCTCTCTCTCTCTCTCTCTCTCTCTCTCTCTCTCTCTCTCTCTCTCTCTTTTTTTGTCTCCATATCACTCTCTATCTCTATGTGGGCTTTTAAGTTGTTTCATGGTGAAGGAAAACATGATGTTCATTTCAAATCTAGACATCCACCATGTTGTCAAATGTAGAGGCTTTGGAGCCAAGTATTAGCTCAAACAATTCATGTTCATTTTCCATACACAAAAGAGGATGATCAAAAATCTGAAGTTCTATCCACATGGACAAAAGAAAAAGGCTATACATGCTATAAGAAACTTCTCTCTCTCTCTCTCTCTCCTCTCTCTCTCTCTCTATGTCTATGTATATCTCTCTCGTCCCCCTCCCCTCCCCACTGGGAGAGCCAAATGTTGGCCATGTGGCTCAATTCCAAGCTTTCTAGGACCAACACTTGATCAATATGACATGTTCATTTTGCATTGTAAAATGTTAGGATGATTTGCAATTTAGTCAGACTTAAGTTTATACTCTCAATTTTTGTCTTTGTGATCAAAAGATAAAGCCTTCTTATACCCCATGAGATAATATGACATAAATATGCGCATCAAAATGGGACCCTCTTGAAGTTACCCACAAGGGAAAACTAGGTTTGAGCTCTCAAGATTCCCAATACCCCCCTTAAAACTCCTCATAAGTAATTTGCTAATTTTGAGAGTGCAAGCGTTGACCAAAGGGTTAGATTAGAAGGCTTTCTAGAAGACAATTTGGCCCATTCAAGAAAAATCTATGCTGGTATATTGTTGTGAGCACGAAGATGAAAGTTTTGTGTAGTTTGTACCTTGTTCCCCGGTCTCCTCCCCCCTGTGTGTGTGTGCACTTGTGTGTCTCATTCCATCCCCCTTTTTTGTATTTCCCTTATGATGAGAAAATTCACAACCTTGATATTCAAAGACTCAATTTTTGGCCATTTGGTAGAATGAAAATTCTTCATAAGATGTATAAATCATGTAGATGAGACATGTATACATGGTCATAGTAAAACGACTTGCACAAATTAAAATCAAGCTCTTGTAGAATCTTCAATATGTCCTAAAAATAGTGGCACAATGATAGAATGATCAAGCTTGTATTGACTCATTGATGTCATAATCCTCTCAACTGATCATTTTCTTATTTGAGAGTATTCATCCAAGCTCTTTTAGATTGATAGCATGGTATCTAAGAGGTTTTTTGTATATCTTTAACTCATTTTTGTAATATAACTACTTGAATTTTCAACCCTCTTCTATTTATAGCAACAATATGGGTCTTATCAAAGTCCTTCAATACATTACTATAATATGATCACTTCAAATCTCTATCCTTCTCTTTGTCTAATTCTATGTTTAGGTTTTCTCTCTCTTTGTCCTCCCACTCTCTACCTCTCCTTGGAGAAAGCATTGAAAGGCCCTATTTGTAGTTCTAGTAAAAACTTACTAGTTAACAAACATTGTTTAAAACTAGAGTACTATGTACTCATGTGCCTTATGTCCTCAAGGCTCGGTGTGAGCTTGAGGTTGATTTGTATATCTGTTAGTGACTATATAATACAAACACTCACAATTGTGAGTTTTGCAAAAAACTAGAGTACTATGTATATCTTGAGTCCAAGTAAATGATAATAGTCATTGGTGTTTCTAAACACTATAATAAGTTAAGAGATCTAAGTCCTACCTTGAAATATAATTTCCATTAATCTACATTTGTGTGTGGATGTGAGGACACATGTTTCTTTTTCGAAGTGAGTAAACACTACCAAAACATTGTGAATGTTTTGGAAGGCAGTCATCACATTTGACGCTATGATTGAGTTCATCACTAAAGCACATATACATGTCATGTATCACATGTTTGCAATAGAAATAAATGAATGTTTTAGGCACTCTCTACTTTAGATTTGTAGAGGATATTCTCTTGGTGTTTCTTAACACCACCATTGTTATGGAGAAATTATACTCATTGTTTCTTTTCTTGTAAAAGTGGATCTTGGCTTTCAAGAGTGATTTGAGAGTGCTTCAACTCAAAGTTTGACATCAAACACTAACTATAATGTATTAAGACTTTTTTTGGTGACCATATATTTGAGGAGAAGACAACAAGGGGTCTTTTTGAAGGGAAGGTAGAAAAAGGTTTAAAAATATGACATCTTTAACATCTCTTAGTCATTAAAGAAGACAATAAGATTTTGAGAATTCAAGTTTCACAATAGTGCTATATGTCAATGTATGGGCCTATGTGTAAAACAATATTTTTTTGATGCTAGTCACATTATTCATTGTGATAAAACTCGAGATCTATTGAAACAATGTAGTCTCACATTCAACTTCAAGTCTAACATACCTTATTCTTCTATAATCTAAAAAATCTTCATGGCTTGGGAAAATCTTAAAATAGTGTTCTATCTTGACATTATCTCCATGCACCTAAAGGTTGTAGCTTTGTGTAAGTGTTTATTGAAATGAAAAATCATATGCAAATTTGAAGCAACATGAATGGATATGATTTAGCATGAATCACTATCATTATGAGTGGAACACTGGCATCTCATAATATAAGTATAAAAAAGCATCTAGATACTTTGTGTTCAAGTTTTTCTTTGAAATGTTTTATTATGTAGTACCATACAACTTTAGTCATCACATATATACTGAAGTAAGGTCATATAGAAATTGTATAAACTAAACATTTATCAATTTGATTGGCTAAGTACCCTTTTTATCCTTGACTTTTGAACACCAACTACTATAAGAAGTTTCTCTTGTGGCTATCAAAGTCTACCTTCTAGAACAAAGACCCAGTACAAAGGAAGTTGTCATCCACATTTGTAGGTAGTGGTTTTCTACATGCCCTAGACACATGGAAGAACTATTTATTAGGGAATCCATTCATTTACGAACAAACCATCAAAGTCTCAAGTACTTCATGATGCAAACAAAGATTTTTGACAAAAGATGAGGTGGGTAATCTTTTCTTTGCAATTTTATTTTCATATTGCTGACATTGCTGGTAAGCACAATCAAGTGGCTGATGCACTTTCACAAAATGACCAAAAATTAATGTGGTCTCTATAGCAACTCACAATGATCTATTTTCTATGATAGATGAGTATGTTACTGAACCTAACTTTAGAGACATAATGTTAGCCCTTGGTTTGGGACATAAAGAGGAACCATTCAGCTTACAACATGGTTATCTTCCCTACGGACATAGGCTATGTTTTACCCACTCCCTTTGTGATGAGAAAATTATGTATGAATCCCATGCCCCTTCTTTATGTGGTGCATAAAAGCATTCAACATGCTCTTTGAGGACTAGAGACATACTTCTATTGGCCTACCATGAAAGTGGACATACAAGAGTATGTTTCAAAATGTACGATGTGCCAAAAGACCAACTATGATAGATGGAAGCAACGTGGATTACTCCAACCATTGCCTATCCCAAATTCACCATGGGAGAGTATATCCATAGATATCATCTTTGGATTATCCAAATCTATCCATGGGAATATGCTAATATGGACAATAGTTTACAGGTTAAGCAAGCAAGCACACTTTATTCATATCAAAAGCCTATTAAGGCACACAAATGGCAACTCTCTGTATATCTCATATTTTCAAACACCATGGATTTCCAACATCCATCATGTCAGATAGAGATCCTAGAATGACTAGTAATTTTTGAAAGGTCTCTTTGAAAATCTAGGTACATGATTGAATTTATCTTCAGCCTATCCTCCACAAACGAGTGGCCAAAGTGAGATAGCCAATCTTACGATTCTCGATATAGTAAATACTTATGTTACAGAAGTAGATCAACACTCACAATCAATGGGAAATTTACTTACCTCTTGTAGAGTATGCGTACAATAATACTCTCTATACCTCTATGGGAAAATCACTTTTTCGAAATCATTGAAGGAAGACCTAAAAGTCCCTTGCTACTCAAAGTACATGGAAAGATCTTCGTTGCCGATGAGTATAGCAATGACCTACACGATTCTTTCCAAAAGATTAAGGAGTCGATATCCATCTCTCATGAAAGGAAAAAAGCTATTGCTGACAAGCACAAAAGGGCCTTAACATTTAAAGAAAATTATTGGGTCTTACTTAAGTTTCCCAAGGATTGATTGAGGCAAATGACGGGCAAAAATCATACGAGCCATCAAAAGTATTATGCTAAATTAGTAAAAAGATACTATGGTTTATCAGCCAATTAATGAGATGGCTTATCAGCTCATGTTGCCCAACCATTGGCTTATACACAATGATTTTCATGTGAGACTACTTAAGCCCTACAGAGGAGAGCCACGAAGTGAACCTATTACCAAGAAAAGGTGCTAAAATCCAAAATTATCCTTTGGCATGAAGACAAGGTACTACAACATGGTAATATTATCTGACAGTATCTTATTCAATTCAAAATTTATCCTTTTGAAGATGCTATATAAAGGAATACAACTTAAGGATAGTATGAACCATGTCAATGCTTGAAATGCTACATTAGAGTAAGTATATGTACAAATTTCTTTTAAATGACCAATTTTTTTGTCTTAGAAGACTAGCTCTATTTTTATTGTGCACAAATTTAAATACTATGCATGCTTAGAATCATGATTGTGATGAGGAAGTCTCTCAAACACCAAGTAGAATTTGTCACTCTCCTTGGGAGAATGAAATGCACTAAAGAGGAGACATGCTTGCGGTGTTAGCGGGATGGAAACACACAAAATGCCTCTATAACAACCTGACACACACTCTTGGGAAGATACACACACACACTATGGGGCACCACTGGGCTTACACAACACACCTGGCTGATACAGGGAACACACCTATGGAGTGAGAGGAGAGAGACTATCCACTTGTCCACTCCACACAAAGACACACACATACACACACACACACACACACCCAAAAATTCAGCTCAAAAGAGGATAATTTATGATGTTTAGATACAATAGAGCTTGGGCCAACTCCAATGGGGCAAATAGTTCACACAATATGGGTAAAATATGCCAGATACAATCATAAACTGGAGCAGAAGCTTCGCTCATAGGAGAAATTTACACAGCCAAAAAATCAGAAAAACAGTGAGGAATTTGGCAAAATGGACAGCACCATCGCGTCCAGAATGGCCCAAAACCCTAGTCTACAATGTCAAAGTGCTCAAATCTGACCTCGGATGAGCAGTTTATGGCCAAAACGGGCTCCAAAATGAGCAAAAACACAGTTGCGGATGTTCCTCCTCTTCTCTCCACTATTTTTCTATTATTCTCTCTTTTTTTTCAGTTCCCACACTTAGCTTTATTACTTGGGCACCCTTGGACTTTTAGATGACCTCAAGCGGACCCCGAACTAGCCAAAAACTGACCTCGCAGTGCATAGTTGTCACCTTTTTGCATCATCTGCACACCTGGCACTCAGCTTTTTTCAATAATACATCCCACAACCACGTGAATTGGCCTCAAAATATGGTCCTCATGATGACCTTTCTGCATAATTATCACAAGAAAACATCCACGTTGTGTCCGTACTCATCCACGTGCAAGTATTGACCCCATTCACGTCCTGCCGCCACTAGATGCCATCTGACGCACCTGCTTACCTCATGTCGTTGGCCCGCGGATAGCTTCCTCGAGAAGTTTTACACGCTACCAACTCCTCATTATTGTAGAAAAAACACACTGGTACTGGTAACGATGAAAATCGATGCACTATGTACATGTTGTCCTACCTGTACACATGTGGGCCCCACGTAACCACCTGGCTCTGGAAAATGGGCAATCCTTTATTCGATGCACCATGCATGTGTATGTACATATGCACAATCCCTTGCTCCAAAAAACTCCTGACATAATTTTCCCATCCCCTAGCCTGCTAGAGCATTCATGCTCAACAACAGCAAAAAGAGATATTGGCATGCCACCTCGATCCCACACAAAAACACTTTGCATTCCCTTCATCAAAAGCTTAATCAAACTTCCACCTGGTTCCCAAGGTAAACCTGTAGAGATGCTATATATCAACATTGCATCAAGAAAACATCAATTGCTTTGGCATAGACCTACATGTGCAAATTTATCTCCTTCTCCATAGCTGAGAGGTCTCCACTGATCATTTGTGTCATCAATTCTTGCTTCTTTGACGATTCAACCTTGGTTTGCATCAGTCCTTCAATCACTTCATAAGGCCCTTCACTTTCATCTTCAACTTCATTCCCAAATGCAACTAAACCAGACTCTTGGATTTCTTTATCCATTAAAAGAAATGTAACATCTGCATCCTCATCAGTGTTGGTCGTACTTTCACTGTCCTCGTCAGTCACTCTGGAATAGTCTTCATCACTAGACTCATCTTCATCTTCATAAAGCTCTTCCAATCGTTTCCTTGTGTCCATATTATAAAGCTTCTTGGTACCTGTCTTTCCATAGAGGCTAATCGTACCATGTTGCCAATCTTGAACAGCTCCCACTGCACGTAACCATGGTCTACCCAGTATAATAGGATATGATCCCAACCCTACTGGCATCACATGAAAATCAACCACTGCCTTTGCATCATATGCTTCCACTTCTAAGCTCTTTACAACACCCAAACATTCTACTTTCTGATGGTTATCCAATTTGATCCGAAAGCCTGACACCCCAGTCACTGTAAGACCCATCTTCTCAACGCATGATTGTGTTATGACACATATTTGGGCTCCGCCATCAACATAACCTTGTCCCATATTTTTTCTTTTGTGCCACACATCTACTATTGGGCAAATGTCTGGTAGCTCATCCATTGCCAACACCTTCATTGAACCTCTCTCTGGCTCTTTCTCCATTGGTTTAACCATTCTCTTCCACTGTCGCTTTAACTTTGGCACCATCTCTATAAGCTGCCCAAAAGTAACATCTGCCTTCCTGCTTGTCAGATCCTCCTTTAAGTCATAGCTTAATTGCCCATCCTCTAGTGGAAAATCTGAAACATGAAACTTGCTACGAGCCCTCCTTTTCCTCTTAGCCTTGACATCCTCGCCTTCATGACTCTTTCCCTTCTTCTTACTAGGACTTGGGACACTTATTCCTTCCTTGTCCTCTGTGGTCCTCTTCCCAATAGGCATCACTAATGTATCCTCTAGCTTTGATACCTTCTCCAAGGTGACTACACTTAGCACTTTTGTCTTTCCCTTTTCCTCCTGGGTTAATCCACTGGTTCCTTCATCTCCCTTAATTTTGATGCCATAATCATTGGACCTAGTTAGCACTTGTTTGGCAATGGATACATGTCTCCACCCATCCTTGGTGGCTTATCACATTGTGGGCTGATGTGGCCCAACTCTCTGCAATTATAACATGTGGGCGTCTGCCTCCAGAACCTACCATTGCTTTGTCCAACACCATTCCTGGGTCTTTCCTCACCTTCTGGCTGATTTGCAAACCTCCCTCGACCTCATTATTTCCCACTTGACCTAGCATGTTTAGTCTGAGATTCTTCATTAAATCTACCACTTGCCTCATGTCTTGCCTTAGCCGATCATCTTGCACTGATGTAGTGACCACTGCTGGCATAGCCTGAGGGGTAACAGAAACCACTGGTTCATGATGAACCCCTGACATGCGACCTTGCGAAGAATCCATAGGCTGAAATTCAGACCTAACGGAAAAAGACTCCACCCCTAACTGGCTCATTTTCCTCAACTTCCACTCTTTGTTCCTTGCTACCTCTAGTGCATCTTCATATGTCCTAGCTTCTTTAGCTCCACTCTCCAACGTATATTCTACCAAAGACCAGCCAAGAACCTGTCCTTCTTCATCATGTCAGGTGGGAGTACTTGTGGTGGTAAGGCCTTGCAAATCCGCTCCCATGCCAATGAGAACTTACGTATGTACGCATCTTCTGGCTCACCTTCCTTTTGCACCAAACCTTGTACTTCTTGCCACACTTTTTCAGGATCTTCTATCTTCACAAACTCCACTTCCAATCCATGCCTTAGATTGTCCCAACTCAATCTTACAGGTGGATCAGCCACACGCAACTCCTCTTCAAATGATTTGGACCAAACTCGTGCATCACTCTTCAAACAAATTTGGAGAAGACGTAACATCTGCGCAGGGTCATGGATCTGTTTCTAATGCAGGCAACCTCCATCTTTTCCAAAAAGTCTTCCACATCTTCATCACTTCTTCCATGGAATTCCGGATAAGAGAATCCCAAGTTACTATGCTTTGAGAACCCCTTTGAACACACGTGCAAGAACCCAAAAGTTTTGACTGAGTCAATTTCCAGAAACTTCAATGGAGTTCAACTTTAGATAAGGACAAACACATGCACATCAAATGAGTTTTCATAGTTAATCATCAGAATTACAACAGGCAAAGGACATTCTAGGATCTCTCGTAATCTTCTTGGCCCGAACATAAAGACTATGCGCTGCTGGAAAAAGATCTTCCTGGACACATAAACATTTATATGGATTCTCTGAGTTAAATACAAAAGAGTGAATTGAGGGCCATTTTTATCATCCATTAAAGTTCACCATGCAGCTCCCAAGAAATCACACCTGTCTTATCCTTTGTTTTGTCAAAATTTTAGCAGCATAACAGTATAAATGGCTTAAAAGACCAAAAGACCAACCATCATAACTTGGAAAAATTTTGACAGAGTTTCCCCAGAAGTAGAGTAGTGAGAACCCAAAATATACACTATATATGTATGAATAAACTGTCAACAATAGAATCCGAGCATCAAATAGGAATCACTAGTACATAGCCTATGGCGAGGTCATGAAAAGGGTGCTCTAGCTACATGTATCACCGAAAGGATCTCCACATTTGAGAATCCCCAAGCTCAATAAAACCTCACGCTATCGACTCTCACACGAACGCTAATACAAATCGCGTATAGTCAAGTCTCAGAAATGACTATCTTCCAGACCAAGTCTCAGAAATGGCTCGAACTACCAAATAAAACCAAGTATGGCTCCACAAAGGCATACAATGGAAGTTTCCACAAGTAACGTACAATCCAACAGACAATGCGCTCAAGCAGGCACCAAATGATGCATACCCACAACAAATGATGCATACCAAATGATGCATACCCACAACAACTGTAAGTGACACCACTGCTAGTATATCACTGTACTCCAGCTCCTGTACCTGTGTGAATCACCTGTACCTGTACCTATCCCTGTAACCTGTAACCTGTAGTCTGTAACCTAGAATCCCAAATCTCGAAGCATGAAGCTCCAAGCAGAAGGTACTCGAAGAAGATCCTCAGTGGGGGCACCAAAAGAATCTGAGCGAGATGGAAACACACAGAATGCCTCTATAACAACCCAACACACTCTTGGGAAGATACACACACACACACACACACACTATGGGGCACCACTCGGCTTACACAACACACCTGACCGAGACGGGAAACACACCTATGGAGTGAGAGGAGAGAGACTATCCACTTGCCCACTCCACACAAACACACACACACACCCAAAAACTCAGCTCAAAAGAGGAGAATTTCTGATGTTTAGATACAATAAAGCTTGGGCCAACGCCAATGGGGCAAATAGCTCACACAATATGGGTAAAATATGCCAGATACAATCACAAACTGGATTAAAAGCTTCGCTCATAGGAGAAATTTACATAGCCAAAACAGCCATCGTGTCGGGAACGGCCCAAACCCCAGTCTACAATGTCAAAGTGCTCAAATCCGACCTCGGATGAGCAATTTACGGCCAAAATGAGCAAAAACACAGTTGCGGATGTTCCTCCTCTTCTCTCCACTCTTTTTCTAGTCTTCTCTTTTTTTTTCAGTTCCCACACTTAACTTTATTACTTGGGCACCCTTGGCCTTTTAGATGACCTCAAACGGACCCCGAACTAGCCAAAAACTGACCTCGCAGTGCATAGTTGTCACCTTTTTGCATCATCCCCACACCTGGCACTCAGCTTTTTTCAATAATACATCCTGCAACCACATTGATTGGCCCCAAAAGATGGTCCTCATGATGACCTTTCTGCATAATCACAAGAAAACATCCACGTTGTGTCCGTACTCATCCACGTGCAAGTATTGACCCCATTCGACGTCCTGACGCCACTAGATGCCATCTGACGCACCTGCTTACCTCATGTCGTCGGCCCACGGATAGCTTTCTTGAGACGTTTTACGCGCTACCAACTTCTCATTATTGTAGAAAAAACACACTGGTACTGGTAACGATGTAAATCGATGCACTATGTACATGTTGTCCTACCTGTACACGTGTGGGCCCCACGTAACCACCTGGCTCTGGAAAATGGGCAATCCTTTATTCGATGCACCATGCATGTGTATGTACATATGCACAATCCCTTGCTCTAAAAAACTCCTGACATCGGCAGCTATGTCTCCCAAGCACCAAATACATTAGTCATCCATCTTGAAAAGATGTCATAGGGTAAAAAGGGATACTCTACCTGCTAAGAAAATTGACTAATGAATAAGGTTTTATATATTTAACTCATAGTCAAAGATGCCTATGATTTCAAGAGAGAGGTAATGTCATAAAAATCTAATAGCTAAGCAACCCAAATGATTTTCTCATATTAAACTAATCATTTAATGTGGGAGAATATATGGGAACAAGGGTTAGAATATAGAAATGTGCTTTCGGGTCTATTTCGACATGGGTCCAATGGTAAAGGGGCCAAAATGAGAGATGGTCTATCAAAGAGCAAGGCTAGACAATAGAGCTTAAAGGACCTTAGGGTTAGCTTCATTAAAGACTCCAAGGTTACTGCTAGAAGTCCTTTGAGCTTAGGTAAGCTAGGGCTGAGCTTGAGGTGGGAACTCAACCCAAGCTTGAGGTGCTTTCCATGCTTAATGACTAAGGTACTTGAGGTGCTTGTCATGCTTGATGACTAAGGTGATTGAGGTGCTTGTCATGCTTGCTGACTAAGATGCTTGAGGTGCTTGTTCTGCTTGTCGACTAGGGAGCTTGAGGTGCTTGTGGGAACACTACCCAAGCTTGAGGTGCTTTGTCATGCTTTCTAACTAAGATGCTTGAGGGTAAGGTGTTAAAAAAGTCAAATCCCATCTCTACAAGAGAGGGGACCAGTCCTAAGGCTAGGGGGATGAGAGAGAACACACACCCTCACACAAGGAAAGCTTGGTACAAAGAAAGTAAATAGGACACTTGTCAAGCTCCTCCTCATGTTTCCCTCATGGTGTGCCTAAAGCCTATTGGTTAACCTCCCAAGGGGTCCAATGATAAATTAGTTAATCTAGCTAATTGTTTTTGCATTTATCAAGTTCTCTCTCTCAAAGGGGAAAGGGGGACACTTGTCCCAGGCATACCCTTGTTTCTTGATATGCTTCTTTGTAAGGTTTCCAGTTTCTGAAACCTTAAAGGTTGCATAAAGCTTAATCAAACTGATATGATTATTGAAAAATCAATGTAGAATTGTCCGACCATGGCAAATATTGGTATTTTTGGAATCTTAAGCACAGCAAACCCCGGGCTAGAAATTTTCAGAATTGAATTCCAATAAAAATGGCATAGTTATGACCCCTGGAAGTTTACACTGTGAATTGAGTAAAATAGGTAAAATTGAAGGGTTGCAGTAATCATTTAAGCATAGACTTTATTAAAGTCCTACTAGATATTTACAAGATATTTACCAATTAAGCAAAAATAGGTCAAAATATAGCATAATTGATATTTTAAAAGCTGGCAGGTAATGGGAGGGTCATCGCTGACCTGCCAGGGACTCATTTAGTAGCAGGGGTCGTTTTTTGACCTGTAGGGGGCTTCTTGAACTGCAAGCAATTGCTTTTTTAAGCTTTGAGAGCTTAAGAGTGCAAGAAAACTATAAATAGGACCCCTAGCTTCACATTTTACACAGACTCGGAGCCTTGATACTCTCTCTCTCATCTAGAGAGGACACTACGCACAAATCATTGGAGATTAATCTCTAAGTGATTAACCTAAACGGTAATTAGTCTAATCCTTCTTAATTAGCAAGGTTAGATTAAGCTATTTTGCTAGTAAATCAAAGATTAGACCTATGTGTGCTCATAAAACCTCTCTCATTAATTAGTCTCTTCTGATTATTGTAACTAAGCTTAGTAATATTAAGCTAATTAATTATCCTATCATATTAGGGCTGAAATTAGCCAAATTAACCATGAATTAATGGTAAAAATATTAATTAAGCTTAGATTAAGTTGAGGTAATTATCAGAACTGCATTAGATAGTCATTAAGTTACCAGTTGTTGAGATCTTGGGGCCCTCTGATCTGTTCATTATATCTCGGCTCTATATATATGTGTGCACATGTGATTACATTGATATTACGTTTGTTTCTATTTCGTCTGCATATGTGATTGTATTGTTGTTACGTTTGTTTCTATGTCGTCTCTAGAACGGCGTCGCGAACCGTCTTTAAGGACAATGTGATGTGGTTATTTCTAGCCTTCACATCTCGATATTTTTCTTGAGTTGATATTTTTTACAGGATGAAAGTCACAGCAAGCAGTGTGTATAGAGGTGCAACGATATTCAAGCTGCTCAAAGATATTCAAGGTTTTGAGAGATTTTGTATCAACTCAATTGTATATATAGGGTTGTTAAAGACCCTTGAAAGGGCACATTGTAAAACAGGAGTGATGTAGCTCTTGTAAACATTGTAAATGTATATTTAAAATATTTTAATATAACGGTGGGTATATATAGAGTTGTGGGTTTTTCCTTGAGCCCCCAAGGGTTTTTTCATCCACAGTTAGGGACCTTATTTGAGTGGGGGTGTTGAGCTATATATAGTATCTCTATATATAGCACCCTCGTCCCCTCTATATAAACGCATGTTGTGTGATCAGTAGATACACTTTGGGGCTTGTACATGCTGGTGTCGTCTCTCTCTCCTCTCGTCTACATGCGCTCTCTCCCTCTGGTTCAACACGTTGTGTGTGTTTCCATCCCGCTCACATTCTTTTGGCGCCCCCCCGGAGGATCTTCTTCGAGTACCTTCTGCTTCGAGCTTCAAGCTTCGAGATTCGGGGCTACAGGTTACAGGTTACAGGGACAGGTACAGGTGATTCACACAGAGAGAGAGAGAGAGAGAGAGAGAGAGAGAGAGAGAGAGAGAGAGAGAGAGAGCTCTTTGTGTTTGTGTGTGTGTGTGTGTTATATTTGTGTGTGTGTGTGTTTGTGAGTGTGTGTGTCTCTGTGTGTGTCTGTATGTTATATTTGTGTCTCTGTGTGTTTGTGTGTATGTTATATTTGTATGTCTGTGTGTGTGTGTGTGTGTGATCAAAATGCACTTTGTAGAATTGTAACAATGGGTGTGCGTGCTCACTCATATAGACCCGAAATTATGATCTCTAAGGCTAAGATGATGAAGAAAAAACCTATGTGATAGATGGAGGCCTTTTTAGAGATTTTTTGACATTTTCCTCTCAAAAAGCTCTCTAAAAGAGGAAAAAAGGGGCTTTTTACTAACGGCGCGCGATGAGGCATTCCAAAATTTTGGAATGCCCCCTCGCACGCCATTAGTAAAATGTTCTTTTAGGGTTTTGACATTGTTTGCCTCTTTGGATGTCGGAGCTAGGCAATTGATATTCATTTCTAGGATATTTGGGCGTTCCGGACGCATTGACAGTATCAAAAGTTTCAAAATCTTCCACCACTTGATAGTTTTGTAACTTATTGAATTCTAGTGATGACGTAAGCCGTATCAAATGCACCGCATCTACCTTCTGAAAAAGGTGCTCACATTAAATGAAAGAGAGTGATCGTCTTCAAGGACCACTAGATTATTAAATGAGGAGAGGGACACCTTTTATATTTTTGTTAATATCAATCTATTTTTCTACGTAACGTAGTCTCTTCTGTCATTGGAGGAGCTTATTTTCCTCTCTCTTCCAAAAGGCCCTCCAAAAGACCTCCGAAATCTCCTAATGATGCGTCATAACACACTCGTGCGTTGAGAAGATGGGTCTCACACTGGCTGGGTGTCAGGTTTTCGGATCAGATTGGCAAACCATCAAAAAGTAAAGTGCTTGGGTGTTGTAAAGAGCTTAGAAGTGGAGGCATATGATGCAAAGGCAGTGGTTGATTTTCATGTGATGCCAGCAGGGTTGGGAGCATATCCTATTATACTGGGCAGACCATGGTTACGTGCAGTGGGAGCTGTTCAAGATTGGCGACATGGTACGATTAGCCTCTATGGAAAAACAGGTACCAAGAAGATTTATAATATGGACACAAGGAAACAATTAGAGGAGCTTTATGAAGATGAGGATAAGTCTAGTGATGAAGACTCTTCCACGGTGACAGATGAGGACAGTGATAGCACTACCAGCAGTGATGAGGATGCTGATGTTGCATTTCTTTTGATGGACAAAGAAATCCAGGAGTTTGGTTTAGTTGCATTTGCGAATGAGGTTGAAGATGAAAGTGAAGGGCCTTATGAAGTGATTGAAAGGCTGATGCAAACCAAGGTTGAGTTGTCAAAGAAGCAGGAATTGATGACACAAATGATCAATGGTGACCTCTCAGCTATGGAGAAGGATATATATTTGCACATGCTGGCTAGTTTTCCTGATTTGTTCATTACTTCATATGAAGAGATCATAGGGTTCAAGGGCGAAGAGATGCATATAGAGCCAAAAGAAGGTGCTAAGCCAGTGCGGCAAAGGCTAAGAAGGATGGGTCAAGAGCAAATGGAAGCCTTGCGAGAAGAGGTGGACAAGTTGTTGAAGGCAGGGTTCATAGTCCCTGTGGAGGCCACAGAATGGGTGAGTCCAGTTGTAGTCAGTCCAAAGAAGGATGGGAAGTGGAGAATTTGTGTAGATTTTAAACCCTTAAACGCAGTAGGTTATGAGAGGTACAGTGTGTGTGATGGTTTTTCAGGCTATTTTCAATTGAAGATTTCTCTTAAAGACCGCACAAAGACCACTTTTATTATGCCATGGGGATGCTATTGCTACATAGTATTGCCATTTGGGTTGTCAAATGGACCTTCCTTCTATCAAGAGAGAGCAAATTGGTGTTGGAGTTTGTGTTAAAGCTTTTATGGATGACTTCTGGGTTTATAGCAGTAGGGCTGAACACCATGAGAAGCTGCAGAGGGTATTGGATCGATATGATGAATGTGGAGGACAACTAAATCCAAAGAAATGTCATCTAGCACAGCCAAGGGTGAAGTTATTGGGCCATATGGTGTCAGAAAATGGCATTGAGGCTGATCCAAATAAGGTTAAGTCTATTATTCTTCTTCCATCACCTACGAGTACGAAGCAATTGGAAGCTTTTATACACAAAGTGAAGTACATGGCACATTTTATTCCATTGTCTTCGCAGCTTCTTTATCCATTAAAGCAAGTGGCAAAGCATGATCCATTGCAATGGGATGACAAGTGTGAAGAAGTGTTTCAAGAGGTGAAAGAGGTGTTAGGGGGGTTGTCAGCCATGCAGGCTCCTGATTGGGAGAATTTTTTTAATGTAAATCCATCAGTAGGGGATGATGCCATTGGAGCCATGCTATTGCAAAAGGGGAAGGGCAGCCATTATATGAGGCCAGTGAATTGTGCAAGTCGAGTGAAGTTGGTAGCAGAGACAAAGTTCTCAGAAGTAGAGCTAGTGATGGTCAGTGTAATATTTTCTTGTCAACGATTTCGTCATTACTTGCTACCACGACCTTTTGTTTTCTTGACAAGTTATGCCTTTTTGCCACAGTTAGTTAATGGTACTAACATGTCAAATGTGGTGAAGAAATGGGTAATTGAGATGCAAGAGTTTGAGTTCTCTTTTCTAGTGGAAGACAATACAAGGGCTACCCTAGCTGATTTGTTGACCTACAAGGAAAATCCCCTTATTGTTAAGGAAGAGGTGGTGAGAAAGGTAGTTGAAGAAGTGCCACAGATCACCAATGCACATGTGTAGTTCTTTGATGGTTCATACAGAAAGAGCCATTATGCAGCTTTAGGGGGTATAGCCCTTTATGATCGAGAGGGGAAGCTAGTATGCAAGAGAGGGTTCAAGTTGGATGCGCATAGTAACAATGAGGCTGAATATGCTATGTTGGAAGCTGGATTACACATTTGTTTGAAGCATGGGGTTAGAAGGTTGAGCATAAAAGGTGATGCCTTGTTAGTTGTGAAGCAAGTGTTGGGTGTGTGGAAGAGCAAGAACACCTCATTGAAGGAAATGTGCTTCAGAATTAAAGGCCTATTAAAAAAGTTTGAAGCATGGAGCATCAACACATTGAACGTGCTCTAAATGGAGAGGCACATGAAGCAGCTCAAGGCATGATTGGGGAGCTATTTGTGTTGAGGACCACTTTACCTCTTTATCATGGCCGGGAAAGTTTGGCTCAAGAAGAGGAGTTTTTGCTAACAGGAATTATTCCAAAGGAGATTCAGAAGTCTAAGAAGTATGGTTTTGTGCATAGAGCATACAGGTACAAATTGATTGGTGATGTCTTATACATGAAAGGGGCTGATCTCGTGTTGAGACGTGTACCTTGGCGGGAGGATCTTTACAGAGTGTTGGAAGAGAATTGTGAAGGCACATGTGGTGGCCATTTTGCTCTAAACATCACCTTGCATAAGATTTTTCAAGAGGGGTATGTATGTCCTAGTTTGCACAAGGATGTTCACCATTGGTGTAGGTCTTGCAATAGGTGTCAAGCATTTGGGAAGAGAGTGTTGAAACCAGAGCTACGAAAAACCATTATGGCGTTTGATGTGTTTGAAAAGTGGGGGATTGATGCAATAGGCCCGTTAACTATCACAAGCAGGGGCAAAAGCTATATCTTGACGGCAGTGGACTATCTCTCTAGATGGGCAGAGGCTATAGCAGTAAAACAGATCACTGCAAAGGATGTGGCAAAATTTGTGTATGATGAAATATGTTGCAAGTTTGGGGTGCCATTAGAGCTACTTTCAGATAAGGGGCCAGGATTTAGAGCTAAACTGCAAGACTTCTTATGCACAAAGATGAAGATTAGGCACCAGCATACCACTCCTTATTACCCGCAGTGTAATGGCTTAAATGAAAGATTCAATGGTGAGTTGGTACAAATTCTTTCTAAAGTGACAGAGCACCAAGGAAAGAATTGGGATTTGGAATTGCCTAGTGCATTATGGGCTTACCGTACTTCGGTGAAGACAGGTACAGGGTTTACTCCATTTCATTTGGTGTATGGAAAGGAAGCACTATTGCCTGTGGAGGTAGAGTTGCCTGCGGTCAAGATGTTAGAGAAGTTGCTTGGGCCGCCTAGTGATGCATTCAAAGAGAGGCTCTTGCAGTTACAAGAGGTCCAGTTGGATAGGATGAGCGCATTGGAGCATTATGGGCAGATGCAGGATAAGGCTTTGGCAAAGATAAATGAAAAGGTCAAAAGTAAGGGTATCAAGAAACATGACTTGGTTTTGCGCTACAACAGTAAGCTGGGCAACACCTTCCAAAAGAGGTTTCAAATTAAGTAGGAAGGCCCTTTCAAGGTAGTGGAGTGTTTTCCAAATGGCACATATCAGCTGGCTAACCTAGATGGTGTTCTACATAAGTCAAGGGTAAATGGATCGCGTCTTAAATTGTATCATGCTAGATTGATGATGGTGGATCAAGATGAGCTGTCTGTGGATCAAGTAGTGTTGGTGAGGGATGAGGAGACCTGTGATGCGGCGAGTCTCATATCTCTCTTTGCTGCTGCTGATCATGAATGATCTAGCAGGCTAGGGGATAGGCAAATTATGTCAGGAGTTTTTTGGAGCAAGGTATTGCGCATATGTACATATACATGCATGGTGCATCAAATAAAGAATTGCCCATTTTTCAGAGCCAGGTGGTTACGTGGGGGCCACATGTGTACAGGTAGGACAGGGTGTACATAGTGCATCGATTTTCAATATTACCAGTACCAGTGTGTTTTTTCTACAATAAGGAGGAGTTGGTAGCCGTAAAAATTCTCGAAAAAGCTATCCACGGGCCGACGACATGAGGTAAGTAGGTGCGTCAGATGGCATCGAGTGGCGTCAGGAGGTCGAACGGGGTCAATACTTGCACGCGGAGAAGTATGGACACGACTTGGGTGTTTTCTCGTGATACTTATGCAGAAAGGTCATCATGAGGACCACTTTTTGGGGCCACTTCACGTGGTTGCGTGATGCATTATTTGGAAAAACTGAGTGCCAGGTGTGCGGATGATGCAAAAAGGTGACAAGTATGCACTGCGAGGTCAGCTTTTGGCCTGTTCGGGGTCCGCTTGAGGTCATCTAAAAGGCCACGGGTGCCCAACTAATAAAGATAAGTGTGGGAACTGAAAAAACTGAGAGAAGACCAGAAAAAATGTGGAGAAGAGAGGAGGAACAGCCGCAAGTGTGTTTTTGCTGTTTTTGGAGCATTTTTTGGCCCTAAACTGCTCATCCAAGGTCGGATTTGAGCACTATGACATTGTAGGGTGGGGTTTTTGGGCGTTCCGGGCGCAATGGAACTGTCCATTTTGCCAAATTCCTCACAGATTTTCTGTTGTTTTTCTATGTAATCTTCTCCAATGAGTGAAGCCTCTGCTTAACTTTGTGGTTGTATCTGGTGTATTTCCTCAATACTGTGTAACCTATTTGCCCCATTGGTGTTGGTCTGAGATTCATTGAGTCTAAACAACACCAATTTTCCTCCTTTGAGCTGAATTGAGAGTGTGTGTGTGAGTGTTGAGTGGGCAAGTGGGAAATCTCTCTCTTCTCACTCCGTTTGTGTGTTTCCTGTCTCGGCCAGGCTGGTTGTGTAAGCCGAGCGGTGCCCCATAATGTGTGTGTGTATCATCCCAAGAGTGTGTGTCGGGTCATTATAGAGGCGTTGTGTGTGTTTCCATCCCGCTCACAACGTCTTCATCATAGATTTTTTGTACTAACATAATGTAAGTATGCAAGGAAGTGACTGAGGATGGGGCACGGAGACTTAATGAGAGTGTCAATCTCAGGAAAGTAAACTCAGAGATCTACTCATACTATGACAAAAGCAAATCAACCACTTCCTAGTCAGAGAATCACAATGCATCTAATCTCATTGCTCTAGGTCATCACGCCTTTTTGGGATCCAAACAAATTCGGAATACAACAAAACTTAAGGCGAAGTATTACAACACCTAGGGACACAATCCTACCCAGTTTTGCAACCATCTGGGAATGTACATAAATCACAATCCATCACAAAAAATGTGCAAAAAACTGAAACAAAACTATACGAAAAGGTCCCCCTTAAGAATAGAAACACTTATCCATGATCAAAACATTAAAAAACAACCATTTTAACCTTCAAATCAATGCATTTAGCTCACAATCAATGCGTTGTGTACCACAACAGAATTGAGAATGGTTATACTAAAATTATAGACCAGGAGACAAGGTGGGTCGATCCTAAGGTGTCGTGGAGCGTTCTTGTAGTAGGTTTCGTCTGTTGGTCTTTGCTAAAACCACTTCTTTTGCTAGAGGGGTTGATTGTCAAAGATGGCCTGAATACAAATTATTACAGTGACACAAACATCCCGATAATCTCCTCAATTTTTTGGTTCAAGGTTAGGTAGCATTCTTGGCTGCCATAATCTAGCCTCCTGCTGCATTAATGGTAGGGAGATCATCTTATGCCCGAGGTTTTCTACCACCTCATCAGGAGTGATTATAAGGAGGGCAGCCGATTTGAGCACTTTCAACTCATACTACAGATATGCATTGTGTGAGGGGTCTTGGACTTCTGAGATCAACACTGAATTTTGTCCTTGCCTGAATCCAAAATGGATGTTGTGGCTAGATCTGCAGATTCCTATGTCGCTTTCTCCATGCTTGTAGTTGGCACATCTATTTGGTGAGCGTCGAATGTAGAGTGTTCAAACCCTCCTTCTCGCTCAAAGTCTACTAGGGCTATTTGGTGAGGCTTTGCTTGATTTTCCTTAGAATCTCCAAGTCCCCCCGTGCCTCTGCCAACTACTTCCTCAATTCTTCAATTTCCTTATCTTTGTCGTTTTGCAGGGCTCTATGTCCTGCTATCATGACTTGTCTATCATACTTTTCTTGAGAAAGGGCCTCTTTTAGATCCTTTACCTCCTAGTCTAGGGAGGTTGATCTAGCAGTCAAGGTTGAGGAGGTGGGAGTATCTTGTATGGCTAAAAGCTGGGTCAGGGTTTGCTGACCACCACGTATGACTCTTACTTCCTCCTCGAGGTGTTTCTTCTCGACTTGCAGTGAAGAGTTTGCCTCATTAAACTGTTGTACCTCCTTGTAATAGTAGGCAGCCCTTTCTTGTTCTCTTTGCAACTCAAATTGGACTAGTAGATGTGCTTTCTCCAATCCCTCTATTCTTTGTTTTAGCTCCAAGGTATTTCCAACTGCCTTAGACGTGTCTCTTTTAGTATCTTCCAGTTCTAGCTCGTAAAAGTTGTAGAGAGCCCTTTGGCATTGAAATTGGAGCTTGATAGGCTCTAAATGAGCATCAATGTCAAACGACTTGATCATTTCCACTCCCTCCTCTATTAAAGATTGCGATCTTGGTTTTTGCTGGCTTTTTTTACCTTGATCTGATGTCCCAGCCTCATGAGCCATTTTTTCCTTCAGTTTCAGTTCTTCTATAGCTGCTGAAATTGTGGTAGACTTTGGTTGTGTTGCCTCCATTTCTTGATATGTCTTTTGTTTCGACTACATCTTCTTCGCTCCTTGCTCTGGGAGGCCTGCAACTTTTTCTTTCTCTTTTGTTGCAGTCTCTTAAGTTACCTCAGTGTCCTTGGGAGAATCAAATTCTTGACTTTGTTGATCAAGCGTGTCTTGCTCTTCCTTTCCTTGTGAGTTATCTTCCTCGTTTTTGGTTTGAGTGGATTGTCAGATGATTTGAGATCATGGATGCATGGTCTCTTTGTCTCTTCTTTCTCTCTTTGCTCCATGTTTCGTTTGAGCTCATTTTGGATTCATTGTTGCATGGCACTAGCAATCCCTCGATTCCCTTTGGCTTCTTGTATTTTCTGCTGCCTTATCCGTTCTAGAGCTGTTGTCTGCCTGCGTAGCAACGGATTTTTTTTTTCTTCTTCTTCTTTTTTCTCATCATCAGCTTCTATTCCTTGGTTTCTTTTTTCTTCATGCTTCTGTTGGGGGATCCTTTCCCTCAACACATGTGCTTCTTCCATTATTCTCTTGGCTTGAGTTATTGGATGGCTTCTGCCATGCGGGCAGTTTTCTTCCTCAATCTTGTATATCCCAGGGAGAACTTGCTGTCATGCTCCTCTTCTAATACTGTTACTCCAATTGGGTATCTCTTTGTTGGGACCCAGCTTCTTGGCTACTGCAAGCATCCCACTCTGTCTTTTTGCTAACAGATTCCTTTATGGTTGCACTTTTCCTTGTTTGTTTAGCTTTTGGTTTTGGCCTTGTGGATGGTCCGGCCACAGGGCTTACTGATCTTTTAGATCTATCTACGCTTTTCCAAGTGGTAGATCATCAATCATATCAGGATCTAATATGATCTAATTGATCACAATTGACATATCAGGATCACAATTGTTTTACCAATTGATCACAATTGTCAGAAAGTTACAAACTTTGACCATAAAATGAAAATGAGAATAACTTGTCAAAACTACCCCAAATTTGACCAAATTTCACTAGTGCATCTAGGACTGCTATAGGCACAAGGGCACAATGTGACAAAGGAATTCTGGTAAAAAGGTACATGGATCACGATCCATGTTGGGATGAATTTCAAAATCCAATTAGGGAAGGTGTTTCTTGGGCATATGGAGATGCTACTGTGAAAATATCTTTGGATTTAGGGTTTGAGGTACATGGATCGTGATCCATGTTGGACAACATTTTCAAATTTTGAGGATACCATCTGGTAGGGTTCATCTAGATAGTGCCTTGGTCCAAGAATTTTTGGATTTGGATCATTGGTTTGACATTTAGGCTAATTTTTTAAAATCTTTTGCAGACTTAGAGAACTTTGGCATTTTGAAGTGGATTTTGGAATTCAAACGGCTTGAAACCTCATGGCTTGGCTTTTTTGAACATACTAGGCTAGATGTCATGGGTTTTTCTTTGATTTGGCAAAAAGGTACATGGATCACAATCCATGTTTAGAGGAATTTTGATACAGCTTCTTTGCACATATGTTCCCATAGGTCTTCCTAGTACATTGGTAATTTTTTTAATTTGGACATGTTTTTTCTTAGTTTGCCCTATTTTCTAGTTTATGGCCACGTTTTTTCCGTCTTGACCATATCTGTTGCTTGGAACCACTTTTGGGCACATACTTTGCCTGATATTTGTCATTGCCTCGATTCCCAATGATTTGTGCCTGTAATTGATAGCTTTGCCTAGCTCACTGTCAAATTTCACCAGACTTTGAATCCATTTGAGGAGAAAAATTGATTTCGGTAAATTTCACCACTTTTGCTTGGTTTTGATTCTACAAACATTCTTAAGTTACATTTCCTTGTTTATAGCCCCTTTGAGGAGAGTGTGAAGCTTCCCAATTGGCTTAATCAACAATTGAAAACTCCTCAAGAACTCTGCTTTTAGCCCTACTCCATGAGTTTTGTTGGCATCCTACCATTTGTCCTTTCCCTAAATTTTTGCTGGACTCCCACCATTTTTCCTATGAAAATGGCCAAAAGACCATTTGCAGAATGAAGATAGCAAGCCAAGAGGGTTTGATGAGTTTAAGAGAAATTTTTGTAATTATTTTTGCAGCACCAATCATATTGTTGCATTCCCCAGCTAGTGAACCCGTCCTGCCCTAATTTTGGCAAAAAGATACATGGATCGTGATCTATGTTGGGAAGCATTTTGCAATTCTAGCTAGGGGAGGTTGTTCGTGGTCACCTGTGGATGCTTCAATACAACTTTTTTTTGGTTTTAGGGTTTGAGGAACATGGATCGCGATCCATGTTTCACCACCTTTTGTAGCTCTTTTTGCCCTACCTGATTCTGCCAGATTCTTGGGGTCTACTGAAGAAAGGGTCTTGGTTTTTTGATGAGTACTTTTGAAGTCTCCCATTGGCCCTGTTAGTTTGCAGATTTTGTAACTCTGTATTGCTTTGATATGTTGTTTTGGCAACGTTGATGCAGTATGGGACATACATACATGTTCTTGTAGGGTTAATGATCATACCTGTCGAATCCGGTGTAGTAAGAGCTACTGATGTGGTCGCAGCGGGCAAAAACAAAGCCGAAAACCCTATGCTTCTATGGATCTCTCTCTCCCTCTCTCTCTCTCTCTCTCTCTCTCTCTCTCTCTCTCTCTCTCTCTCTCTCTCTCTCTCTCTCTCTCCTAAATCCAAATGAGCTTATGTTGCCCCATTTGGCTATATGCTCCTAGTCTACTCGGAATGTCCCATTCATATTTAACACCGTTGACCATATCTTGTTGTTCATATCTGTTATAGAAATGATATTTTATGATTTATTGTAGTTCACAGGTGGAAACGACTAGACCCAGCTAGGCATATACGAATGGAAATATATATTGTACATTTTATTATTCAAGTGCTCTTTATGAGCTTAGGCCATTTATGACCGGCCGGCCATTTTGTACTCACAATTGACCATTTAAGAAATCTATAAAACAAATACGTGCAAGAGGGAAATGGTCACTCTTGCATGGGGGGAGATTGAACCTAGTGTCTGTGTATTCTTCTCTCCTCTCCTCTCTTATCTCTCTCCGTGCCGGCGTAGCACTCCGCTCTAGGAGGTGCGCGCTGCAGGCTTCTTTTATCTCTCTACCACTCTATGCCTCTCTTTGTTCGAGTACGGCGTTGCATACACGCTATGGGTTGTGCAAGGTATGCCGATTTGTGCTTTTCATGGATTGCAATGTGTTATTTACGTATTTTTCAGGGCAACCACGACTTCCGTTGTAGCAGTGGTATCAGAGCATGGCTACACAATAATTATGGGAAAAAAATGATAAATCTTGTAAACGAGCAATGAAAGCTAAGTATTATTGATTTTATTTATTTATTTAGTGTCTTGAAATCTTGAGACTAGGTCTCGTCCCTTTCATGGAGTGTTAATGCTTATCTCATTTAATTTGATTGATTTGAGAGCGATTTATTCTTAAATGAAACTCTTTGAAGTGTATCATAGAGAAATTAGGCGCTTATAGTGGATACATGCTAGAAGTAACTTTAATCAAGTAAATATACGAATTAACAAGTGAAATTTTAATTGCAATTCGGATAATAGATACATGGATTGCCATACTAGCTAGAAAGTCAAGAAAGGGAGAAGCTTACGACGAGTGCAATGATACGAATAAGTAGAGGAGTTGTAAAGGGCGTAGAAGAAGAAGAAGAAGCATAGAGGTTTTCTTTTTTCCATTGTCGTAGGAACTGTCCAACATAGTTGTGCCCAGTGCAAATAGATCCGAGGTGACCATGACATGGGAACCACCTCGCAGGAGGGATAATTTTTAATTTAATCCATTATCTCATTGCCCTATCTCTTGTCTACTCTCATTGTCATTGTCATCACCACTGCAACGATCTTCACCATCACCACCGTCTGAAGCCCAACTCATCACAAACTAGAGATGCACCCAACGCCAATTCTCTCTATAGCAACCCACGGAGAATGTGTGTAGTCCATGATCTCTAAAAGTGGTCCAAACAGGGCCACTGCTGAATTTTTTTTTGGCATTGTTACTAGCATGCAGGCGGTGGCCATGATACCGTCTATTTGAAACTACTCCACTGCAGCGCCCACCATCTCCTTGGCATTCAAAAGGCATTAACTAGCCTCGCTTCGATGTTTTAGTGGTGCCATCATCAAACTATTGATGATCACGCAAGTTTAGGAGTGCATGCTGCCAACTTGTGTGGAAAACAATCTCCCAACTCTCACTCCCTACCTTCCACCACCTAGCGTGCTGCTCCCTGCTTTTGACAACTACTTGCGAACTATTGTGCACCACCCAACTGCCATGCAGAGTCGCCCACTCTCAGTATTCCTACCCCAACCAACCCCCTTCTAAATCACACACACACTACTTGCTCTTGTGCACTGTAGTGCGCGTCCATCGCCTGCACTGCCTCTTTTCCTCTTTTCCGACGGTAGCTACAAATCAGCGACTCATAACCACAAATTTTTTTATTTATTTTTCATCATGCGCCATCGTAGCCTCCCGCCACTGCAGATAATCCACCAATTTTTCTCTCTCTAGCCTATTGGTGGCCACACACACACTAGAGGCCGTCAGGGCGCAATCATACTCGGCAGTCCTCTCTCTCCCTCTCTCTCTCTCTCTCTCTCTCTCTCTCTCATCAGTTGACGACTGCTAGTGATTGGGTGGTGCTACCTTTACCCACATTATTGTTAGAATGAGTGGTGGAGCGTGGCTGACGCCATGCAGTTGTCACTTTCTTCATGCCCTTTATGAGGAAATATTTTTTTTGATGCCCTGCACCATCCACACAATATTCTCAAACGCTACACAGGAGACATGGAGGAGCACGATAGAGCCTCAATAAGCTAAGGCTGCGACGATGACTGCATACAGCCTCCAGACTCAGATGTGTGGGAGGTGGGCACGCCAGCACAATGGAAGGGTGTCTGACTATTCCGTGTGCAGCTCACAGCTAACTAGAATCTCAACAGTACTCACGGATTTGATCGATGCAAAGCATGATGAGGAAGAGTGTCAACGATAATTATTAACGGGACTTGAGCAGCCCTTGGAGAGGCACTCTAACAACACACAATATGGAGACAGCGGTAGCATCGCAGCCGATGTGGCTAGCGCCGACAGGGCTTGGCAACATTGTCGCATATGTATGCTTCCCCTGGATTCATGCAAAGTTGTTCCATGAGCACAAGAGAAAGGAGAATTCATCCATACTTGACATAATCTCCCTCCCTCTCTCTCTAGTCTCTCCCGCTACGACTACGTTGACAAGACTCTATAGCATCGATCGATGCAATACATCCTCAAACAATGTCAGTCATCCTCGGCTTCTATTTTACTTTCTTTCCCCCCCTCTCAATAAGGCTAATTACAGAGCTGGACAGTGACGAAGCTCTGCACCGCGACGACTGTAATATTTTCTCCGACTAGGCCGAATCCTCGGGCATTGATGATGACGATAATATGGATGTGTTTTTAGGCTTTCAATTTATTCTTTTCACTTTTCTTCATTTTATTTTTGTACCCAAACATTATATTCGATTTATAAGGATTGTATCTGTTTGGTCCCGTAGCCCTTTTGAAAAACGGGTCATATAACATTTCATTTCATTTCGCTCTTTCTTTTCCCTCCCAGTACGCTACCTATAGAGGTGGACATTAACGACGCTCTTCAGTGCCATATTTTATCCGACATACGTCCTTGCCGAGCATTCTCACGCAATGAGGATGATGGTAATGGTTTACTCCACCAATTTTAGACTTTTACTTTCAGTCTTTCGGTTTAGTTAATTTTATTTTTGTACCCATGCATTGGTTTAGATCCGCAATGATTGTATTCGTTTGGTCTCATGGCATTTTGAAGACGGTTAATATAACATTTCATTACATTTCTATCTCTCTTCCCCCTCCTCTCCCCTTTCATGGCTTGGAGTTAATGTTTGTGGCTACGCGGTGTGAGATTTGCGTGTCTATATTTAAGGTGGAGATAAGCATTGCTATGTCTCTTGGTATTTCAGTATTTGTTGTATCCATTCAAAGATGACCATCGAAAGTAGTTCCTACAAAATTTTTCACGAGAAATTATCTTTGGATCAGAGTACTCATAGCAGTGTTTATCGATCGAGTTAGGGCTTACCAAAAACAATTTTCATAACTGAAGCCAATGAGGGCACACCTAAAGCTCTTTTGTTTTTAGGTCAAAATTCAAAGATTTTCAGGTATTCACACTAAAACTTTTAAAAACTTTGCCGATTTACTTGAAGGAAATAATGGAATCTAGCCGCTGTTTTGTTATTTTAGCTAGTTTCAATACCACGGGTGAAATTTTACTAGCTTCTAATTCTCTTGTGACAACAATCAATGGTTTAAAAACTTACTCACATATACAATCCACCTCATCGATATCTGACACCCATCTGTACGACTTGAACTTTATGGCATCTGTACTTTTTATTGTTCTAACTTGCATAACATTACTCAAATGATGAATTTTGTTGTTGATCTTTGTTTTCAAGAAATTGTTTAGCATTTGACGATTTGGATACTAGTCACTTCTTCAAACCACCTCTAGGTACGTAATTTATTGTTTTGCACGGTATTCTAATTCTCCTTAATGACTCCATTCCTATATATATCTATGGCTATCATATTTCTTAAGATCCCATCAATTATGCAACATATATTGTCTGCCTATAATGCACTGACATCCCTTATCATACTCCTACAATAATAATCCCTTTCTATACTTGCTTGGAAGTTTATTTTGTTTGTGCATATATTTAAGGACACAAAGTCAAGCAGTTTGTAATAGGGATAATACCATTGGATAATTTGAAAGGAACAAGATCTTTTTTGCATGTCCTTATGGAATCTGAAATTAAGAATCCCTCAAGTTCTTTCTTGTGCTTGCACTGTATGTAATTTCTATTGCGAGGATTTGACATTAAGCTATGCAGCTACTCATACAAGCTGTGGTGCTTTGAGTTAGTGAAATTTTTTTTGTAAGTACTCTGCTACTCAAGTATACTCCAATGTGGTGTCACATAGGTAGTCAATGTTTTGTCTTTTTATGTCTTGTCTAGTCCATTGGTCACATGCACACAGATCCGCCGATTTAGGCAGTGTGTAAATGCTCACCTTGGTGTAGATTCACCGATTTAGGCAACACCAGTTATCTTTGAGGATCTGCCGATTTAGGCAACACATTGAAAAATTGCAAATTCACAATGGTAAATGCACATCTGCCGATATAGGCAACATTAGTGCAGATTTACCGATCTAGACAGCACATCTTATTGGTGTAGATTCGCTGGTTGAGGCAACATCAATCACAAAATCATGCTGCAGTGGCTGGCCACCACTGTAACTGGTATGATTTTGTTACCCGGGTATAGAAAATAAAAGACATTTTGGATTTGGATTTGGAATTGGTATATGATGATTTTCTGTCGCGACAGTATTTATGGAAGTGAACTTGAGATTGATGAGATTGATTTATACAATGTTGAGTGTGACCAATGATATCGTGATTCATCAGGGTATGACATATATTTCTTATTCTAGTGGTATGGGACACTAATATAGGTAGTATGTGGATGACGGCAGGCATAATCAATGTGTTTAATTTTATGGATTTTTTTTTCTTTTACTATTTGATACAAATTTCTAATCATTGTTCTTGACAAGTATTGTTTGCAGATTTTTATCTTCGCAACTGAGGACAGTTGCTTTCCAACGGAGAGGTATGTTATAGAAATGATATTTTATGATTTATTGCAGTTGATAGGTGGAAACGACTAGACCCAGCTAGGCCTATACGAATGGAAATATATATTGTACATTTTATTATTCAAGTGCTCTTTATGAGCTTAGGCCATTTATGACCGGTCGGCTAGTTTGTACTCACAATTGACCATTTAAGAAATCTATAAAACAAATACGTGCAAGAGGGAAATGGTCACTCTTGCATGGGGGGAGATTGCACCCAGTTTCTGTGTATTCTTCTCTCCTCTCCTCTCTTATCTCTCGCCCTGCAGGCGTACACTCCGCTCTAGGAGGTGCGCGCTGGACGCTTCTTTTATCTCTCTACCACTCTATGTCTCTCTTTGTTCGAGTACGGCGTTGCATACACGCTATGGGTTGTGCCAGGTATGCCAATTTGTGCTTTTCATGGATTGGAACGTGTTATTTACGTATTTTGCAGGGCAACCACGACTTCCGTTGTAGCAATATCACCTGCAATTTGAACCATTCTTCATTCTGATATCTGGTCAAAAAATGGCGTTCGATCTACAGTTTTGATCCCTTAGAAGTTGGCTCAAAATCCATCGTGTGTCAAATCTTTTCATATTTTCCATGTTCAAAGTCCTTGCTTTGAAGTTTTGGCGTTTTCTTTCAAAAGTCAATTCCAACTTTCCTGGCTCGACTTATCAATTTTTGTTGATTATCTGTCATTTTTTTATTTTTAGTAAAATAAATTTATTTACAATTATTATTAGTTGGTCAAAAATTAGCTAAAATTAATGTAGCCTCTCATACATACATATTCTTAACCCGGTATGAGATGGTGTCGGTATGGCTCATGATTATGCCTGCTAAGAGTTTATAAGGCTCTGAAAAGCTTTCTTTAAGAAAAGAAAAGAAAATAAATAATATGATAATAATATATACAAAATGATAATCCTACTGCATTTTTCTCCCTTCTTAGAGTGAGTTGTCCCGATTGAACATGTGTTAGGGTGCATGGGAACAAAGAAGGTGTCTATGCATAGCCGTATAGTGTGGCCCTATGATGGAAATGGAGGATATGCATGGTGGAACAAAATGCTGCGCAAGAAAGGCGTGCTAAAAAATATGTTCAGTGGTTGTTGGTGGTGAGGTCACATTGAAGCTGCGTACTCCGAACAATAATAATTGTAGAAGACATGTCTTGTGTTTGACGATGACCTGTAGAAGTTGTGATGCTGCTTGTTGTTTTGATTGAGGGCTTTGTTTTGGTCGCCACTGAAATTACTTCGGTGTGGATTCCCTTGAAGAGGAATTTTGTGAGCGATTTTGTGTTGGTTTCCATACCCACTTGACTTCTCTTTGTTTTCAAGGTTGATGCTGGATTGTCCTAGGTTGTCCGACAAAAGTCGTGGGTGGTTTGGCGACATCGGATATCTGTTGAGGCAATGTAGACTGACTTGTACAGCTTTGTCGTTTTGTATCCATAATTTCTTCGGATTGGTTTGCATGATGGATTTTTCAATCCATACTTTCATTACCACGGTTGGAGAATATCACTGAATTGGAGTAGGTGGTGTTTGTAGAGGTTCCCTTACATGATCTATTGGAACAAAGGGTGTGGCAAAAGATTGGTCCTCTTGTCTAAGCTGCAAGGTATTGTCCTGCCAGTTTGGCATGGCTTGATAAGTGTGCATCCATGATAATCTTAGAATAACTGCTTCGTTAAGATCTTGATCCTCGACCACATGAAATTGATGCGGATGAAGTGTTTCATCAATAGTGATTGGTAAATTTATGTGTCCTAGACTGTCCATTGTGCCATTGTTGCCACTTTGAACCCCATTGTGTTTGGTATTAGATGTTCCCTTGTGAGTTTTCTCAAAGTGGAGTAGTTAACAACATTAGCTCTTGTCGCTTGGTTGTACCATCAACAAGCTGTAAATTAATGCGTAGATCTATTCCACCTAACCATTTAGCCTCCATCTGTAGGGATGCTATTGGAATAGTATCAAGAAAATTGTTATGTTGTGCTTTTCTCTAAAACTTTGCTTACTCCTTGCGCTTTAATATTCTGATTTTGGCTTCCTGATATGTCTGTTCCCGAATGTCATGTGCTTGACTTCTTCACTGATCTGCTGCATGTATTTTTTTGAGTTCTTTTGGTGTCAATGTAAGAAGATATTTCTTTAATCTGCATCCACTCGTCCAATTAGGCATTCTCCTCACCTGCTAATGTTGTGAGTTTGAGGGTATACATTACAACGTAATCCCTTTTTGGAACTCCTTGCTAATCAAATGTTGATCATGGGAAGCCTTCATTTGTTTTTTCTAAGCATATATCCCAGGTATTTCTCTAATTGTGGTTTCAGCTAATTTTCTAGGGTGTCTAGTCTTTTTGATAGCTCGTGGTGCATCCATCCTAATTGTGTTTCCACTCGTAGGGTTTTGATTAAGAATTTCATGGGTAGAGTCGCATTAATCCCGAACACCATGTTAAAAGGATTTGTCCCAATGGAAGTTTTAAAAGCGACTCTGTAAGCCCATAGTGCAGTGTGTAGGTTTTGATCCCAATCATTTTGTGAGTCACTTACTATTTTTGTGAGTACTGTGCATAAGATTTTGTTGGTACTCTCTGCTTGTCTGTTAGCTTGCGGGTGATAGGGTGCTAATTTACGATAGACCACCATGAATTTGTCAAGGATGATTTCAATGACATTGTTTAGAAAGTGTGTTCCCCTATCACTCACTATTTCAATGGGTAGACAATACTTGTAAAGATATGTTCAGAAAGGAACTGAGTTGTAGTTTGTGCATCCTTTTTCTGTGTTGCCTTCTCTTTTGTCCATTTTTTCATGTAGTCTATTGCTACTATGATGTATTGTGTGTTGCGACCTGTATCCCGAAGGTATGATGGGCCCAATAAAGTCGGTGCTTGATCATTTAACAAAAGCACGTACCCCCATCATTGGTCTTAATGGCATTTCATCTCTTTGTAGGGGTGGTTTTGTGCGCTGACATTCATCACATCGTTTGATATAGGTCTCTGCATCCATAAACAGGGTTTTCCATTATATGCATGAGTGTAGCACGAGCTTTGCCATTTAAACAGTAGAGAAATGTCCCTCTGGCTGTCCTGAATGTGCTTGTTTGAGGATAATGTATATTTCTCTTTGATTAGCACAGAATCATAGTTGTTCGTCTTTTCCCCGCATATACAATTGATTGGCAATGAGAAGATACTTTTTGGCATCTTCTTCTACATTTTCATTCTTGCCTTGCCCCATCCCTCAGGGAAGGTCTTCTTTTTTAAGTACTCAGTTATGTGAGTACTCCAATTGGGTGCTTGTACTACTCAAAACAGGGTGGCATGTTCCACTGGAGGTTGTTTTGTACAAATATCACATGATTTTACATATGTATGGACATTGTGTTCCATGTTGTGCCAGTAGACTCCCAAATATCTTTAGCCGTTGGCATGTTTGCGTTTCTCCATTGTGAACCCGTGTTTTGTATATGAGCGTGTTTGAGGTAGTAGTCAGATTCTTCGGGCTGTACACATAGTCTCAAAATCCCATCCTTACCGTGTTTGTACAATTTTATTGCCAAAAGCTGGAGATTCCATGTTTGATGATAATTGCTTGTTGTCTTTCTACCTGTAATGACCCGATTATGAGTAGAAGAATGACCTGTTCGCTCCACCTTGGAACCATTTCAATGTTAAACAAATACAAATCGAGAAGATCATTATCGATACCCTCATATGATTCCCCATGAAATAGTCGTGAAAGATGATCTTCTTGTGTGTCTGTGTGTGTGTGTGGTCCCATTTTTCACAAATACCGTGAAGTCAAACTCAAGAAATAGTATAAACCAATGAACAATTATTCTTGTGTTGCAAGGTCTGTTTACTAAATATAGCACTGCTTTGGTCATGAAGAAAACAAACTTGTTAGAAAGAAGGTAGTGTCTAAATTTTTTGACAGCATATATCACTCCTAGACCTTCTCTTTCGGTAGTGGTATAATTTTTCTCTGAGTTGTTTATTTGTTGGCTAGAGTAGCAATAGGGAAAATCCATTTTCTTCTCTCCTACCTGGGCTAGTATACATCGTATGGCATAGCCTGATGCATCAACATGAACATGAAAGATTTTGCTCCAATCAAGGGCTTGTAAAAGTGGAGCAAAAATTTATTGTTGCTTCACTTTATGAAAAGCCTGCTTGCAATCTTCTGTTCATTCAAATATAGAAATGAGGGCATACGACGGCTTAGCTATTACAGCATACATGTATATGAAATGCTTGTAGTACCCACAATGCCCCATAAATGCCTGCACTTTCTTTATTTTTGTTGGTCTTGATAGCGTGGCAATTATTTGTACCTTTTCTTGATCAGTGGAAATTATCTTTCTGGACAAAATGTGGCCCCAAATTTTACCTTGTCTTACCATGAAGACGCATTTTTCTGGGTTTAAGCAAATACGATATATTCTACACTTTTTGAAGACTTTCCCTACATGAGTTATATGGTCACTTCTCTGATGAGAATGAACACAAAGATCATCCATGTATATCTCTAGAAATTGTCGGAGATATTCCTCGAATGCATGACTCATCAGTCTTTAAAAAGTATCAGGGGCATTGGTCAAGCCGAAAGGCATTATCGTGTATGCAAATATGCCCCACTCTATTGCAAAAGCTGTCTTATGCTCATCTTCTGCTTTAAGTTTCAACTCGTTGTACCTTGAGAAACCATCCAAAAAACTATAGGCCTCTTTCCTTGCTACCCCCTCAATAACATGATTCATTATTGGCAGTGGATAGTTGCCTCTGATGGTGGCAGCATTTACCTGTTTGAGGTTTACACAGACACACAATTTGCCATTCTTTTTGGATAGTACTATTACAATAGGGGACACCCAATCGTTGTGTTCAATCTCGTAGATAAATTTTGCATCCTTTATTTTGTCTATCTTTTCCTTAATTTTCTTGGAAAAATTCTCATTGTATGTGTAAGGACGTTGTCTGTGTGGTTTGGCATCACTTTCAAGGGGTATAGTGTGTTGACAGATCTCAAGATCTATCCCTTTTAGATCTTTTTATGATCATGCAAAGACATATTTGTATTGTCTAATCGTATCGACTAGAAGTCTCTCTTCTTCATCAGTGAGATCCATGGCGATGTATGCCATTTTAGGCTCATCGCCTAGTTCTGCTAAGTTACTGCATTTGGCTTTTTCAGGCCCATCATAGGAAGTTACTCGTTCTTTGGGATCTCATTTGGGTTTCTGCACCATGATTTTCCTATCTTGAATAGTATACTTCTTATAGTGGGAAGATGCATCAAATCTATCATCATTTGATTCCTTCACAGTTTCCATTTCTATTGTCCAAACTTTCTTTAAAGCTCGCTTCGGTTTACTGTATTTGTTTTTGCGCTCCATTTTGGACAACTTTGTTGATTTCTTGGAATTGCTCTCTTTTCTTGGTTTTTGTGTGTTCTTCTTTTTCGTTTTTGTTTTGATTGAGTCAGGTTTCATGTACCTCTTTGATATCACATTTTTGAGGCAATCAATTGCTTCTACTAACCTTAAGTACTGTATTTTGCCGATTAATAGAGGTACTGAGTTGTCTTGTTTTGTTTTTTTATGCGTTTATCCCAATATCTATAGTGTCTTTGAATATTTTGGTTCAGAAAATCATAATAGATCACCCGTCGATCCTTCCGTCTGATGTTTGGACTTGAGCTACTAGAAAGCTCGTCATATGTGTTGTCCTCTAACAACTTATCCATCAAGTCTTATAAAGCTTCTTTGTCCGTTTGGTCAAGGTCTCTTACTGAGATTTGATCCACTATGCGTCCGCAATTGACAACCCCCTCCTCGTCGTTAGGGACTTCCCATTCTAATTTCAGATCTAGTCTCACACCCAACATCTAGAATGGAATGATATCATATCCTTACTCATCGCAGAATTTGGTGAGGGTCACCTCGTTTACACAAACATCCAGAGTGGCTAGTATCTATTTCCATATAAAAGTTTTGAACATCTCCTTTCGAAAAGTCTCTAGTACATATGCCTCATCTTGTGTAGTCCTATCAAGAATGCAATCTTCCTTTTTTCGACTACCACCTTCGGAAGCTTCTCTTGTCCAATGGTTAGCTTTGTTTTGCAAGCCAAACCGGTATTCCCACTTCTTGGTCAGTTGTGGAGTTTAATTCTTCTTCTGGGGTTTGTTCTACGTCTCTATAACTATGATATGTGACACTAATTTTCATAGTGACATCCTTGTTCCTTAGATAGATATATTTGTATCCCCGATCTTGTACCATTTGGAGCCGACGCATGAATTGTCTGCCCAATATGATATCGAAGTTGTTGCTCTCATGAAAATTCATAATCGCGAACATGTGTTCATATGCAATTCTGGAAGAGGTTACTACAATCTACTCCATGATGCCAATTGGTCTCTCCAGATACCCATATGCTAATTGAAGTTTCATACTAGTCTTTAGGAGAGCAAGTTCCCCCAATTTTTTCCGCATTGCTTTGGTAGATATGGCTATTCTGACCCCATAATCCAATATGGCTACTGTCTTAACCTCTTTGTACTCCATTGGCAGCTTAGTATATCCGTCTTCACCTTGGCAATAATCTCCTTTCTTGTTTACAAGTATAGTGGGTCATGTTTACCTTGTTTCAAGGGTTGTGTCTTTAGTGTTTTGGAGAAGCATTGGGTGGTGGAATTACTAGCCCTATTTTTTTCAAAAAAAAATCCAACCTCCTCCCAAAGATGCGGTCTTATCTGTAGTAACTCTGACAAAGTTAGCGTACAACGGATAGGGGAGGACATCAGCTCATGAAGAGTTTTGGTATCCATCATCTTAGGATTGGCCTTCCATTGAGATGGTACTTTCATCACCTCCGATCGGGTCTCATGGTTACCAATAAATGAAGGTAAAGTCCTCAATGATTGCGGTTTATTGTCTTTCGATATCGTTGTACCTGCGTCACCATATAGTGATCGATGAATGTCATTTGGGTAGAGCTCATGTTCCAAGTGGATCTGAAAGGGGCTGAAAAAAGTGTAGCAATTCCATCTTTTCTATTCTTGTTTTGTTCCCATAGCTCTTGAGGCCATTGTTCTTCCATTTTTGGAATTGGCACTGGTGCTTGAGAATACATTCCATTTTTCGTATTGGCTGCCACTATATCCAATGATGTTCCGATTACAAAATTTGGTTGGTCTTCCTTTCCAATATCCCGCTCCTTAACTCTTGAATTTTTCATGGATTAATACCTCACTTTTTGGAGCAGTCAAAATTGGTGGTTCCACAAGCGCTTTGAGTGGCTTGGATGAGCTCTTTGCACATCTTTAACCTCTCTTTTTCATAGCCCGGATGAGGGTACGTTAGCCACCTTTCCTCTAGGGGTTGTGGCTAGGCTTTAGCCTCGCATCAAGCTTTTAAAATCATGTCCAAGGGTTCAAAAACCTTGTCCACCAAGAAAGATCCTCCCGATGGTATAGCCGATGGTTTTTCTACCTCACTCTTCTCCTTAAGGTCTCTTTCCCATTGTAATCGTTCCTCTATTTGTAGTAATTTGGTTTCCCGAGCTCTTTTTTATTTCTCTCTTTTGTCTTTTATCTTGTCTCGTTTTGACTTCTATAATTTCCTAGGAGTTCGGATAGAAAAATTTTCTATCCCTATTTGATTGGCTGGGCTATTCCTTGTAGTTGGCATGTGCCTGGGATCTCATTACTGCATTTATAGGAATGCTTGGTTCTATTTCTAATCCACTCAGCTTGGAAAAATCCCAATCTTGTTCATGATTGCTTTCCCTTTGTTGTCAGGGTTTCTTGAACAGTTTGGAATGAGATGGTCAGTTGTACAGCCTTCACAAGCGATAGATGCAAAGTGAAACATAGACTTTGACGGACTCTACGCCTTAATACCATGCACGTCGAGCGCGTCATGGGAATTGAACAGGGGACACCACCTAGCTTTGAGCGGCTAGGACGCAGACAATAGTGATTTAAATAGCACAAACACTACACACACACACAAACACACACACACACACACACACACACACAGACGTAGGTGATGAAAACCCCTTGGGATGTGAGGAAAACTTGATTTGGAGTGATATCTACAGAAACCTTAGCTACGACCTGATGGCAATTGTGGTGATAGAAGAGAGATAGTGAGAGATAAAGAGAGCCTATAGTGCATTCTCTAGAGAAAATTCCATATACACTGAAGTTCTACTCTTGTGTGTGGTGACCTTTGGAGCTAGGGTGTGTGCTTAGATTCCTTCTGATAGTGCTAACATCCCAAGCCCCAATACTCAAGTGCTGGCCCAAAATGCTACACCACTCTCCTAGAGTGCTCTCCCAAAATCCTCTCCTAGAATCTCTCCTAAAATCCCTCTTTTTTCATCCCCTCCTTTTAGTTCCTCCTTTTCAATCCCCTACTTTTTGATAGTGACCTCTCACTGCCCTTTTATAGGTGTAGGTTGAATTAATTTAGGATAGTCTAATTAGGTTAGGGCCCTAATCACGAGAGACAAAGAAATGAGTTGGGTCCCAGATGGTTGACCCTTGCTTTGTCTTAGGAGAATTTTAAAATGATATATCCTAAGTGGGAATTTGTGACCATGAGAGGTGGCAATTTACAATGGGTTTTTTATACAAGACTTTTGTCTTGAAACCGGAAAATAATAATACCTTGCGGATGTTACTACAGAGATGCATCATGGAAGAGATGCCGACGAATGGCGGGCTTTGCTGGTACTCCGGTGTAGCCTTTTTCCAGTTTTGGGGCCGATCGGGGCATGCCTTCAGTGTTACTTCTTGATTTGGCGTCGCTATCGTGTGATTTGGCAATCCTTCTTTTTTTGTGTTTGGCAGTGACGTTGAGTTCCTTTGTTTCTTTTTTTCTTTTTTTATGGGTGCGTATACGCATGCATGTACTGTGTGTATATGTTTGAATGTGCATACTTGTAGACATATTAGGTGAGTGTGCAAATAAGTGCGGGTGTAGGCGCTATAAGTGTGTGTGCGTGAACGAGAGTATAGGAGGTGAAGAGAGGGGGGGAGGCTAAACGAGGGGAGAGAGAGGGAGAGTGTGGACAAAAGGGGAGATGGGTGGGAGCAGCGGGCCAGGGAGAGTGGTTAATGGGAAGAGAGGGGAGGTGGGTGGCCCACCTTGGTTAACAAACAAGAGGGAAAGAGAGTAGCTTGGCGAGGATGAGAGAGTGTGGACAAGAGGGACGAGAGAGAGAGAGGAGAATGTGAGAGTGTGAGTGTGTGTGAATAATGAAAGAGAGAGAGGGAGAATCTTGTCCCTTTGTATGGTGGCCCATTAGAGAGAGAAGAATTTTTTTATGCACCCATTGGGCTTGGTGACACACGAATGAGGGAGAGGGAGAGAGTTAGTGGGTTAGCGGAGCCAAGCAAGAGAGAGAGAGCTTGTCCTCTGGTGATAATGGAGTAGTGAGGCCAAAATCTGAGAGGCGCCCATTGCATGTATGCATGGAAGGGGTGGTGGTGCATGTTGAAAACGTTTTTTTTAATCATTTTCGTTGTATTATTCTCCCTTCCCGGTTGGGGTTGTGGTTCTTGCCACCGCGGTTTTGAAAACCAGCCGTCATTAGCCCTCCCTTCTAGCTAGAGGCATTTATGCTTCTAGGTTTGCTTATGATTCTCTAGTAGCGGAGTTGGAGGGTTCTCCCTCTTCTAGAATATCTATCATGAACACTGGATCAAATCTTGAGAAGTACCTCTTGAGCCTCCATCCATTGACTCTGGTCTTGTGAATTCGACCATCTGCTTCCATCAATTTATAGCTTCCATTGGTGTCGCTTTTTGACAATGTATGGCCCTTCTCATCTGGGTTGAAATTTGTTATCTTTCCTAGTGTCAAATCTATTGTTGTATCTCAACACTAACATACCTTTTTGTAGACCCGTTTTCTTAAGCCGTTGATTGAATGTGAGTTTGTGTCGCTCTGCTTGCACTGTATAGTGATTGATCGCATCTTCCCTATCTAGCTGAAGCCTTTCTAGATCTAGGATGTGGTTGCGGAGATGGGAAATTGGGTGCTGTAATTGGCTAGCCATGAGTCACAAGCTGGCTATCTGTACTCCAATGGGTAAAATGGACTCCTTTCCATATACCAGATGAAAAGGAGTGAAACCTATATAGTGATGCAGAATGTCTTGCGGTAGGCCAAAAGAGAGGCCATCAAATGCTTATCCCAATCACTTGTGTGGTTATTCACCTGCTTTGTGATGATCTTACAGATCGTGTCCTTTACCTTTTCTACTAGACCATTGCATGGTGGATAGCATGGGGTGGAATGTCAGAGTGTAATGCCTAGCTTTTTCATTAGTTCTCCCACCAAATTGCCTCTAAAACCTGGCCCTCTATCAGATATTATCTCTAGATGTGTGCCAAAACGAAAACAAATGTGCTCAAATATGAACTTCGTGACTTCTTGGGCTGTAATGCGTGTGGTGGCTGCTGCTTCCGCCCATTGGGTCATGTAGTCTACACCAATTAGAATGTATAGTTTACCTAATTGGGCCCTTGGTAAAGAATAGGTTGCATCTATTTCCCACTTATCAAACCAACCATATGAGATGATAGGAGTCTTTGGCTGATAGGTTAGTGTACGATCATTGGATACTTGAAAAGCCTTGCATGTTTTACACCAATGATGCACATCCCTATTTAGATTAGGCCACGGGAAACCTGCCTATAGAATCTTCCTACTGGTAATATCTAGAGTGAAATGGCGGCCGCAGACACCATCATGGAAACTTGAGATTACCCCCGTGATTTCACTGCAGACTAGCACTCGCCTTAAAATCTGGTCTTTACCCTTGCAATATAAGTTCTTGTTTCCTTTTTGACAAGCCATTGTTTATGTCCTTTGGTGTACCCTTCAGGACACTCTCGTGTGATATCAGACATAGCATCGTTTCCTTGAAAGACGGGTAGTTTCAAATTGATTGCTCCCATGGCATGGGAACATCTTGTATTCTCTCCTTGGCTAGAGCATTTTCCTCTTGATTTTCTACCCCAGGGACATGAAATAATTGCACTGCTTCAGACTTTGTTAAAAGATCCTTAACTTGGCATAATTGGCCAAGTAAAACCTGATTTTTACAAATCCAAGTGTCATTTATCTACTTTATCAAAAGCATAGCATCGCCAAACACATTTAGGCGTTGAATCCCTTGTAAAATACATTGCTCTAATCCAAGAATAAAAGCCACATATTCTTCTTCATTATTGGAGTGGGAGTGTAACATCTTCCCAATAGAGAATATCTTTTCCTTTTGCTCATTGAAAATGATGCTGGTCCACTATTATTTTGTATTCCCCATCAAAGAAAAGAGAATGAGCTCTTTCTAGTTTAGAAATTTATACCATTAGTGTCACTTGTTTACCTTATGTGTTGACCTTTAGCTTCTTCACATAGTGATGACGAGTAAGAATGCCTGTTAGACTAGCCCTGCTGCAAGCACCATGTGCTCTACCATGGTGAATCCTTTATCTGATGGGGTCATGACACGAATAGAGAAGTAGATAGGGTGAATGAAAGAGATTTGGGGGACCTTTTTCATTAGTACATCTCTAACTGTATCACTTCTTACAATGGGGTTCACATAAAATGGCTCGTTCCATCTAGGGGGTGCAATGGTGGGAAGTGTAGCCAAGATTTGTTTCACTTCGATAAGCTATTGCTCGTTTTCTTCACTCCCTAGGAAGACTATATGGGTGATTTGTTGTAGAGAGAGAACCACCTGAGAGAAAAAGTGAACGAACCTGCTCAATCAGTACCTTTTGTAGGAAAGAGACCAATTGCTTAGTTGCGGTGGATGATGACAAAGAAACGAACACTTGAATCTTAGTAGGGTCATCCTCAATCCCTTTTACTGAAATTACATGGCCAAGAAGAGTGACCTTGCTTTCACCAATGTGACACTTATCTACGTTAAGCTGGCCACCCAAGGTTTGCAGCCTATCCAGGCCATCATAGACCTTGCTCAAATGGAGGGATCAAAAATTGTAGATGCAAAAGTCATCTATTAAGACTTGTATTGACTTACCAAAGTATGGATGGAAGAGAAAAGTTACATAGCGTTGGAATGTGACCGGAGTGTTGGTGAGGACAAAAGGCATCACCCTGTAATTAAAACATCCCCATTGTGCTATGAAAGATGTCTTTTTATGGTCTTCTTCTGTAATGCTAATCTAAAAAGTATCATGAGTAGCTATCACATATTGTGTAGCACTCATGACCTGCTACCTCATTGAGAATTTCATCTTGGAGTGGGAGGGGAAAATGATCTCTCTTTATGCCTCCATTGAGATGTTTGTAGTATACACAAACCCTTCACTTACCATTCTTCTTTGGTGTGACTACCACTAGAGAGACCCAGTTTGAGTCTTTGAGGAGGTAAATAAAACCTCGATGTAGCAAATTCCTCACCTCTTTGAGCAATTCTTCTTGTTGAATTACTCCAAGCTTTTTGAGCTTTTGCACTATAGGCTTACTTCCTTCCTTGAGTCTTTTGCAGTGTTGTACCACTGTGATGCATGTGATCTTGTCATAACCATCAATGAACAATGTGGTGAAGTTACCTAGCATAAACACATATTCTTTCCTCTCTTCACACCAATTAATTCACTGGAGAGCATCCAATGTAACTTACTTGTATCCACCAAGGGTTGCATACCTGATAGTCCCTCTTGGTTCTCCAGTGGTGTTTCAGATTGTGTCAATATTTTTGGGTCTTTAAGGATGACCCCCATCACTTTGATGCTACTATCACTCTCTTCAACTGCTGTTGTCTCTTCTCCTGAGGTGGTCAAAGAGTCACTGGTGGACTCATATTTTGGTGCCTCAAATATCATGCTGTGTTCCTTCCTAGTCTTCATGTCGTAGAATATGGACTTTCCTTTTGCATCCTTCATTTGGATCATGCCGGTACTCTAGTCTTGCTTAGCCTCCATAGCCATGGGCCATGATCTTCCAAGAATTATAGGGTAGCTCTCTCCTTTGTGTGAGATGACAAAAATATCTACCTCCACTTCTGTGTTGAATGCCTTCAATTTGACTGTATTCACAATGCCTATGCAATTCACTCTGATGTTATTTTCCACTTTAGCTCTGCGGGGTGCATACCTACTTACCTCTAGGCCTAGATGGTGCATCATTTTCTCACTCATGACACATATTTGTGCGCCACCATCTATGTAGACATTTGAGATACATTGCCCCTTGATGTGGGCATCCGTGATTGGTACGATGTCATCAAGGTTCCTCCCAGAGATAGACCCAGCTATCCTTGGTCTTGACTTTCTAGTGCTTACCATCTTCATTCATTGCCTCCTCATCCTTGGTGCAAGATGGAGTGATTGGGGACAGGTTATCTCTGAACGCTGAATCAATACATCTTGAACTATGTCATATGGTTTAGTCTACTCACCCAGTGAAAAATTCACAATGTTGATCTTTCGTCAAGGCTTAGATGCCTACTTTCTAGACTCGCCTTTTCCTTTCATCTTCTCCTCCCTTTAAGAGGCTTCTTCGTGCCTGGAACATGGCATCCACTTATTCTACCTTCCCTTTTCCTTTTCTTTTCTCTCGGATTGGTTCTTCTACCTTTGCCTTCCCTTTAGCTTCTAGTCTAATGACACTCACTGCTTGGTTTCTAGCAGGTGGTGGAGGTAGCGGTGGAATGAGAGGTTTTGGTGGTGGTCTTGTTTGTACAGGTGGTCGAACGATTTGGACCAGTCGAACGGGCCCTGGTTGCCTGAGCAGTGGTGGTCTTGCCCTTGGTGGAGAGATCAAATTCAATCTTCCTCCTTTATTGAAGTTCTGCCTTCTTGGATGTGGATACTAATACATGCCATGGTCGTCCTCCCCACAATTGTAGAAGTAGTATTCTTGGTTTTTCCTTTGTTTTCCTCTCCCTTGCTCTGGAATTTTGATAGGAGCATGCCCTTGTTGCACTAGATGCACAGATAAGCTTTCAAGTTGAATAGTGGTGCAACTCAGCAGTTCTTGCTGCTCTTCTGATGCCTCTTGTGGTTGGATTCTCTGAGTGATTGTTACAGTCACTTGGGTTAGTCAAACTGAGCTCAATTCCTCTAACTCATTGACTCTTGCTTGCATGTGCATCTTCTTGTCTTGAAGGTGGGCTACTTCCATTGCCAGCTCATCCTTTGGAGGGAATATCCCCTTCACCTTCTCTTTAAGTGGCGACCATAGGCCAGCAATGAAACGGTCCTCCTTCAAGAAGCTAAGTTCTCCTTCACCTTCCTCCAGTGAGGCAAACCATCACTTCCACAAATCCACAAACTTGGATTTGTAGGTGGCGTACTCTAGTAGACCTCCCTGCTTTAACTTCGTCAGCAGCTAGCATAACTTTTCTGAGGTTGTGCCTCCACCAAACCTCTTCACAAAGAGAACATGTAGTGCGTCCCATGCATTATTGGTAGTTTGGTGCAAAGAATTGTACCAAGAATTAGCCTCTACTTTCATCAGTAGAGGAAGGATTTGTAGCCGTGAGGCATCCTCATCTTTGTTGGAAACCACACACACAATGTCAAAGTCATCTAGAAAATCGGTAGTGATGTCTTCTTCCTTTTTTCCACTAAATGTGGGAAAAGAGACACTTTCCATGGTGGTAAATCAATGAGTAGGAAATTAAAAACCTTTTTTAATCACAAATGACCCAGTGGCTCACAACGGCTTTCTTACAAGGTTGGGTGGATGGATTTAAAACATGATAAAAATGGATCCCAAGTCTAGAACAGGATAAAGATGCTTACATCAAAAGAGTGGTAGTAATCAAGAAGGGGTAAGATGATGGGACATGGAGATCTAAGGATGTCATCAAGCATTTATGCTCCGATTAGGAAAACAATCTTTTGTTGGTAGAATATCTTCTATCAATGTACACGTTTACATGCATGTGTTGCAAGAAACGAAACGTAAAGACTTATGGCCTATTTTTATTATCCATGTCGGGTGCAGCAAAATGATCACTAGAGTTTCATACCTTAATTGTTGACAATGTGACCCCTTCACCACATGCCTTTACCTCGTGTTGAAGTCTGCACAATCCTCCACATTAGGTTCAAAACAAACTAGTCAAGAAGAGTCTACCTCAATCGGCTTTTCATTCTGCATGTGGCGGTGGCGCTTGGGTGGTCACACATCACTTGAACTCTCCAGACCTAGAGAGAGCGTAGGCCCTCTTGCGTCCACCAAATGCTTTAGCTTTGTGGCTTGGACTTTGTGATTGATGTAGCTAATCACTCTTCTCTGACCATTGAAGAGAAAATACTTGGTGCCACATAAAATTTGATTGACGTGAGAGTCTTGTGGTTCTCAAAAGCAAAACTAACAGTTCTTTCTTCACCTCCTCTGTCGTCATTAATTGATAGAATGCTTAGGTTGACAACAGTGATAACATTTTGTAGCCTTTCTACTCGATGCTCTTGATTTTTGGTAAGCACGTGAAATGCGAGACGGGGAGCTTACCTCTTGGATATTGATGATGCTACAGCCTGCAACAGTATTCCAATGAAAGTAATCAGTGTTTCTTCAATCTCCTCCTCCTTTGTTCTCCAATTGGAGAATTTTGGCAGCCATTGCACATCAGTTCAGCCTTGTAAACTAAAGATTTTCAAGAAACCCTCCTTTGTGGGGGCACCAAATGTCAGATGCAAAGCACAACAAGAACCCCGACCACCTCTACACTAGGACCATGCACGTCGAGCTCGTCACAAGAAATGAAAAGAGGACACCACTTAGCTTTGAGCGGCTAGGACACAAAAAATAGTGATTTAAAATAGCACAAATATTGCACATCGGGGAGAGAGAGAGTGAGAGAGAGAGAGAGAGAGAGAGAGAGAGAGAGAGAGAGAGAGTGAGAGAGAGAGTGCGAGAGAGAGAGATACATAGGTGATGAGAACCCCTCTGGATGTGAAGTAAACTTGACTCAATGAAATATTTACAGAAACCCATTAGAAAATTTCGGAGGTCATTTGGAGGGCCTTGTAAGAAATTGTATTTCTCTCTCTAAAAACTTTTTTTTAAATGCACTTGCACCTTGTGAGTACATCCAAAAGGATAACCAGACACTCTAAAAAGTAGATCTATATTCCCAATCGTCCTTGAAAACGGTCACTTTTTTATTTAATGCGAGCGTCTTTTTCAGGAGGCAGGTGCGGTGCATTTAATGCAGCTTACGTCATCATTGGAACTTGATAAGTCCCAAACTATAAAATAGTGATAGATTTTGAGGCTTTTCACACCAGCAATGCGTCCGGAACGCCAAAATACCCTAAAAACGAATGTCTACTTGTCTCATTCCGACATCTGGAGAGGCAAAAAATGTCAAAAAACCCCTAAAAATGAGGTTTTTACTTAAGGCACACAAGGAGGCATTCTAAAATTCTAGAATGCCCCCCCTGTGCGCCGTTAGTACAAAGCTCCTTTTAGTGGTTTTTGGACACTTATCTTTCAAGAAAGCCCCTTTTTAGAGGTTTTTTGATATTTTCCTCTCAAAAAGCTTCCTAAAAAGAGGAAAAAAGGGGCTTTTTACTAACGGTGTGCGAGGAGGCATTCCAAAATTTTGGAATGCCCCCTCGCGCGCCGTTAGTAAAATGTTCTTTTAGGGGTTTTTGACATTTTTTGCCTCTTTGGATGTCGGAGCGAGGCAATTGGACATTCATTTCTAGTATATATAGTCGTTCCGGACGCATTGACAGTATCAAAAGTTTCAAAATCTTCCACCACTTGATACTTTTGTGAATTTTTGAGTTCTAGTGATGACGTAAGCCGTATCAAATGCACCACATCTACCTTCTGAAAAAGGTGCTCGCATTAAATGAAAGAGAGTGATCGTCTTCAAGGATCACTAGATTATGAAATGAGGAGAGGGACACCTTTTATATTTTTGTTAATATCAATCTATTTTTCTACGTAACATAGACTCTTCTCTCATTGGAGGAGCTTATTTTTCTCTCTTCCAAAAGGCCCTCCAAACGACCTCTGAAATCTCCTAATGTTAGCTACGGCGAGATGGCGGTTGTGGTGATAGAGAGAGATAGTGAGAGATAGAGAGACCCTATAGTGCGTTCTCTAGAGAAAATTCCATATACACGGAAGTTCTACTCTTGTGTGTGGTGACCCTTGGAGCTAGGGTGTGTGCATATATTCCTTCTCATATTGCTAACGTCCCAAGCCCCAGTGCTCAAGTGCCGGCCCAAAATGCTACACCACTCTCCCAGAGTGCTCTCCCAAAATCCCTCCTTTTCAACCCACTCCTTTTAATTCCTTCTTTTCAATCCCCTCCTTTTTTATGATGACCTCTCAGTGCCCTTTTATAGGTGCAAGTTGCACTAATTTAGGATAATCTGATTAGGTTAGGGCATTAATCAGGAGAGATAAAGTCATGAGTTGGGTCCTAGATTGTTGACCCTTGCTTTGTCCTAGGTGAGCCTTTGTTACCATCACCTAGAGAGAGGCGTCAATTTACAATGGGTTTATACAAGATTGAAACCGAAAAATAATAATACCCTACAAATGTTACTACGGAGATGCATCGTGCACAAGATGCCGAATAATGACGGGCTTTGTTGGTGCATCGATGTAGGACATTCGCCAGTTTTGGGCCGGTCGGAGCATGCCTTCAGCTTCACTTCTGGATTTGGCATTGCTATCGTGTGACTTGGCCATCCTTCTTCTTTTTTGTTTGGTGTCCACGTCAAGTTCCTTCTTTTTGTTCCCTTTTTTTTGGGTGCATATATGTGTGTGTATACAATGTGTTTATGCATTTGTATGTGAATGCTCGTATATGCACTAGGTGAGTGTGCAAATGCATGTGTGGGTGTAGGTGCTGTGAGTGTGTGTGCGTGAACGAGAGTATACGACGTGTATTAATATATATATTATGTATATATATTTAGTTATTTATTTATTCAATTATATATTTATATAATTTTTTTATTTATGTATTTATTTATATATATAGACTTATATGTGTTTTCATCTATTGCTTACGTGTAGGCTACAGAGAACTGGGGAAAGAGAGACAGGGAGTGTGAGCGATAACAAGAGGTTGAGGGTGTGTGTGTGTGTGTGTGTGTGTGTGTGTGTTATACCAAAAGAGAGAGAAATTTGTGCCTTGTTGTATGGCGGCCCCGAGCTATCCAAGAGAGACAGGGAGAGGGAGAGCGAGCATGAGTGGGAGATGGGGAGGGGAGAGGGAGTGGGCTAAGAGAGGGAGGGTATGTGTGTGTGGGTTGCTGTGTGTGTGTATATGGGCAGAGAGAGTTTTTTTAAAAAAGTGCCTTGTTGGCCCGCACCACAGGAAGGAGAGAGAGAGAGAGAGAGAGAGAGAGAGAGCATGGGTGAGAGCATGAGGCTGAGGGGTGAGGGGTAGGTGTGTATATGTGGTGTATAATGAAGGAGATATTTCTGTTTCTCCCGCTACCGAAGACAGAGAATGTGATAGAGATAGAGAGAGAGTGCAAGCTACAAAGCGAAGAGAGGTGGGGGGGAGGCTGAATAATGGGAGAGAGAGGGAGAGTGTGGACAAGAGGGGAGGTGGGTGGCCCACCTTGTTTGACAAGCAAGAGGAAGAGAGAGTAGCTCGGTGAGGATGAGAGAGTGTGGACAAGAGGGGAGAGAGAGAGAGAGACGAGAATGTGAGATTGTGAGTGTGTGTGAATAATGAAAGATAGAGAGGGAGACTCTTGTCACTTTGTATGGTGGCCCTTGAGAGGGATAAGACTTGTTTTATGCACCCATTGGGCTTGGTGACACATGAACACGGACAGGGAGAGAGATAGTGGGTTGGTAGAGCCAAGCAAGAGAGAGAGAGAGAGCTTGTCCTTTGGTTATAATGGAGGAGTGTGGCCAAGCTGAGAGGCGAAGCTGAGAGGCGGCCCACTGCATGCAAGCATGGAAGGGTGGTGGTGCATGTTGAAAATGTTTTTTTTTAATTTTTTTCCTTCTTGTATTATGCTTCCTCCCCGATCAAGATTGGTTCTTGTGGCTGCGGTTTCAAAACCCAAAAAGTTTAACTTGTTCTCCTTTGTTTGGAAAAATCCTTGCCCAATGATCATCGCCGCATTCATAGCATGTTCCTACAGGTGGTGGCGAAGCTTTTGGAGCCCCCATTGGTTGTGCTGCTCTAGGAGGATACCACGTAGGTTTGTAGTTCTTGTTTTACATGAACATAAGCATGTTTTCATCATCCAATAAATGGTTTTCATTGGCTGTGCTATGTATGAGGTCTTGAGTGTCTCTTCAAGAATTATCCATGGAATTTTTACCTCCGGAGCAAATGCATTCCCGTCAGACCCCCTCTCATAGGTATTGTCTAAATCCTCTCCATATGAAACTACCTAGACCATACTATGATCAGAGGGTGTTTCTATGGGTTGAGAAATCCTTACCATGGCCCTATTTTCTTGGGGCAAAGGAGGTTGATGCCCCAACACAGGTTGATGTTTTTCCTATCCTTGGATCGTGTTATTTGGCCCTACTTGGTATCTTGGGGGTGGGGGGGGGATTGTTTCCCTCCTTGTGGTCAGTGTTGTCTCTCTCTAATATAGTTTCGATTATAGAAACATTTGTGGGTTTCATGGTTTTTCCATTTTTTTCTCGGTAGCACACCACTTGAGTAATCGTGGTATGTTAACTCCCCTGGGGCTTCACCTTACATAGTATGTAACCTATCACGTGAGTTCAACAGAAGGGTATTTAAATCCCTTAAAACTTACATGAATAAATTTACATAAGGATACATTTATAACAAGTCTCAAAAAAATTTACAGAATTTAAAGGAAAAGGGTTCATTATATATCCTAGAAAATTCACAAAATAGGGATTTTAGAAAAAGAGCCTGAACGCACTTGATATAGTGGTCTTAAATATAGTGAACCCCTCGGGGTTTACTCCTGGTTTTTGCTGAATGTTGCACCATTGGGTTGGATGATCTCCTCCACAAGTGTCACATTTTTGGGTGGGCGGTTGATGTGTGTTTGGGTTCGTCCTGTTTCCTTGGTTTATCCTTCTGATCATTTCCTCGATCATTTGATCAACGTCCAGCATAGTTGGGTTTTGCCCACCCAATTTCATTGTAAACTCACTAGTGGTTGAAGAGGTACTACTCGTTCCTTGATCTGTGTCTTCAGTCGCCTCTCTATATTCCTTGCAATTATATACCAGATACAACGCCTCTTTCGTGACTTTCCCAAAAGGTACACATGCCTTTAAGTGCAAGTCCTTTTTGAGCGTGTCATTTTGCAATACTTCTATGAAAAGGATTGATAGTCTTTCATCCTGAGGTAGTTCTCAGGTAGGGCATCTTTCTATGTATTGGTTGAAACAAAGTGATGCTTCCTTCACCTTTTCTTTCTCCTTTTGCCTAAATGCATAGATTTGGGAGACATTGTTATGATTAATTCCTCTCTTTGAGAAATCCTTAGAGAACTCTCAGAGAAGTTGCTCAATACTTGGGAATTCTAAGTTGTTTAATGGTTGGAACTAGGTCAAAGTAGTCCCTTCTAACGTCAACCCAAATCCTTCATATTGAGTATGGAAATCAGCTACCTACTCTACTCTCAACACTTGTTTGAAGAAAGACCATATTAGGTATTTTGGTAAAAATATCACATTATGGGAATCTCCAAATCGACTAAATTCATGTAATTTGGGAATTTTCCACTTAAAATGGGAAAAATTGAGGTGTCTGGTTTGTAAAGAAAGTGAAAATCTCATAGGATTGTGGTGTTGATAAACACCAAAAGTCAAGAGGATGTACAACACATGGATTTGAATAAAAACTACAAATTACATAAAACAAGGAAGATACAAAAAATATTTTGTTTACAAAATTGAGTAGTATAGTCACAATAGAAGCTCCACATAATTCTCCTCCACATTTGATACCATATCTAAACTTTGATCCAAGTGTAGTTGATGTGCACGAGTGAGGCCTTCTGGCTTTTAGAGCATGCCTTTCTGGAATTTTTATTCTAGAAAATGGTTCTTCTTTGTTGGGTCTCCAGGACCAAACAATTGCATCTACAGTTTCCCACACCTGTGGGTCCTTATATTTGACAACCCAATAACCCTTCTAACAATTATTGTAAGCTTGAGTATCTGTCATCCCACTTTTTCTCGCGCAAGGTGCCCCATATTGAATCAAGAGTTTTCGGTAGTTTGGTGATGTAGGCTCATTATCAGTGTCAGATAAAGCCATTGCAAGACACACTTTCTGTGTCACTCCGAACAAGCATAAGAAAGTCACCTTGGTGCACATCAGACATAGGGTCAAACTCTTCCCTTGGCCTATCTCGTTGAGGCCCACAAAAATGATTGTTCAACTCTTCAAGGCCTAGGAATCTTTCTGCTCCTTGTTGCAACTTCATTGTAGTGCTTTGTAGATGAGAATATTCTTGATTTTTTGATCAAAACATTTCATACAATACTCCCTCTGATATGATTGCTTTTCCAATCTCTTCAATTACCTTACTCCAATAATCTATCACGGGTCTATAATATCGCGGAATACTTGAACCATTCCCTAAAGTTTTCCAAAATTTTATATAGTTCTTTAGCCTCAAAATGACTTCTTCGTGGGCCTTGACATACTCCGCCATTGGTACTAGAGGTGGATCTCCATGTGGTAACATTGGCTTGCCTTCTGTGTCTGTTTTCCAAAGGTGAATACTTCCACTCCAGCTTGATACACCTAGATGTGCCTTATATTGCATCATTGGTGTCTCATCCTACATAAATAACCTGAGCTGAAGCGGGTTGGAATGTCCAACAAGTATGTCTTGTCCATCACAAAGATAGCCATCACAATATTGCTTGAAATCAGGGATCTTTGTGAGAAAAAATGGAGTTGAAGATGAAGATGATCTGTTTCGTAATGTATCCATCAAATGTGGAAAAGTATAGGTTTGTGTAGCTCTCAACTTCTTTGAAAACCTACTAAACATGGTGTATATGTCCTCATGTGTATGCCCAACCATTAAAAATCCTAGCTGGATGGTTTTGAAAACACCCCTTGCGACAAGCATTGACAAATAGGAAAACAAGTATCTATTTTTGTTTTCCCCTGCACAATTATCCAATTGTAGCAACAAGTGCTCTGGAAACCTGCGAAATGTTGACCCCAATTCCTCTTCTGCAATTTCTGATGGCTGCACAATGGGCTCTTTTCCATCGCTCAAGTTATGGTAGTCCAAAGCATCCCTTGACTTGAAAGCATGTAGTAGTGAAATATTGCTCCTTGGAAGTCCATTTGTTACTAGATCACCAAGAGGATGCTTATCTATCCTCTCTAGGTTATGTAAAAAATTAGCAATTGAGCCAATTGTAAGATTTGGATCAGCTGGCCACAAACCATTCAAGACAAAGTGTCCGTAATGACCTTCTCCATGTCCATGAGTGATCATGCCAATCAATGCCAACTGCAGATTATATCCTGAATCCACACCCTTAGGAACAATGCGTAATCTAGGAATGGCAGTCTTCTTTTGATCCATCTTATCATGGATTATGCATACATATTTTTGTGGTTGAGTTTTTGAATAGGTGCGCCATGCATAATATAGGCTTCTGCAACTCTTTTGTTGTGCCATGTGAACTTCTCTCTCCCTCAAGAGAAGAGCTCTCTCTTCAAGAGAAGGTTTAGCTTCTAACCTTGCCTTGATTGAGCTACAAACATTGCACTTAGAGAACTCACTCATCTTTGTTAAAGTGACATGTGGGTACTCTTTGTTCCAATTTCTACCAAAAGAAGATTGGGATAGCTTCTTCTCATATCCCATTTGGTCAAGTGTCGTGTTAATTTCACATAAAATGTCCACTTGTTTGTATGTTGATGGAATCACCAATTGAGTCTCTCTTGAGCCATCTAGCAGTGTTCTACTTCTATGTGGCATCTTCTCAGAGTTTTTTTCCACAAACTCATTTAGTAGTGCTCTTGCTAAACTAGTATGTTGAAGTCCCCTTCTCAATGTACATGTGTTCCCATGTACATATTGGCACACACCATTTTCAACTTCTCCTTGTAGCGATAAAATGATGTCTTTGGTATTCCATGCAGCTCATACCATTCTCTACAACAAACAATAGATCCATTTAGCCTGAATTGGTATCGTGACTTCTCATTTTTCTTATAACATATAGAAAGAACATCATTAACATAATTAGTGCGTGATTTTTGAGACTCTCCCCCAAATTGTTGTTGTAACCTTGTCACCATATCATGATCTGCAAACTGGCAAAATTTTTGTGCACAACAATCAATGCATGATACCCTTTGTATTGATTTGTTTGAAAGGTAAAAAGTAGAAGCTGGTGCTACTTTTGATTTTTGAGTCCTGTTCATGAAAGTGTATCGTCTCTTCCTTGACAACTGGACAACATTATTCCCATCAAGTTTTTTTCCAACATTGTCATCATTGGATACATACTCATATATAGCATGCATGCCATCAACAGGAACAAAGCGTTGTAATGGGCTCCCATTCAACATTGTTGTCTGCTTGATGGGCCACTTTACCAAAGTGATACTACCCACTTCAACCACATCATCAATGCTTGCATTTTCTCTTTCAATACCCACACCCACACAATCATGTCCAAGTTCCTAAAAGTTGACATAATCATGTGGAAATAAATATAAGATGGTCCCTGCATTCATGGTTTGCATCATTGTGTCATCTTTCAAAAAGGACCCTCTTATTTTCTTTAAGACTCTTGAATCACTGCTTCAAGTTCTGGGCTTGTCATAGGTATTTCATCTGTAACTAGAGGATCAAAACGATCCTATTCTTCATCACCATTGTAGCTTTCCTGTGGATCAATTAATTTCCCATTCAATATAAAATATCACAAAAGAAGCTTTGACCATCGAACATCACTCCATAATGAGCCTTGGAGAGATGAAGTATCCATTGTAGGAAAAGGTAGGACCACATCCTTCAAGCATTGCTCCACTAGTATGGACACATTTCCTTGCCCTATCTTTGTACCACCACAAGTGGAATCTGGATCTGTTCTACACACACAACCAATACCAACAATTTCATTGTCAAGTATCATATGTACTTTCTCCCCAGATTCAAAGTCCATCCTGTAAGTGAAAAATATTACATTGTTAAATCCATAGTCATAGAAAAATACTCTTCAAACAAAAAATCATGCTACAACATGAAAAAGGTTTGCATAGGTTGGACAATTAGTGAACCTTGAGATCAAATCCTCCTTGCTATATTAATGGAAGCAAGGTTGGAAATTATGGTGGATCTTGAAACCAAAGACTTCTTGTATTAGAGCATAGGTTGGACAAGTGGTGGACCTAGTTGTAATACCCACTGCCACCTATCAACTACTATAGGACTATGCTTTCCAATGTCCAAGTATCCCTTGAGTTTTGCAAGGTTGAGAACGTGGTGGGTCTTGAAACTAAAATCCCCTTTCTATATCAGAGCATAGCTTGGACAAGTGGTGGACCTAGTTATAATGCCCAATATCCAAGGTGAAATACCTTAGGACCTTGCTACCTTGCTTGCCAATGTTTACATAGCCCCTCATTTCTTTAATGGAAGCAAGGTTGGACAAGAGGTGGACCTTGAAACCAAAGCCTATTTGCTATATTAGAGCATAGGTTGGACCCAGTTCTAATACCCACTACCACCTATCAACTATTATAGGACTATGCTTTCCAATGTCCAAGAACACGTGGTGGATTCTTGAAACCAAAATCCCCTTTCTATATCAGAGCATAGCTTGGACAAGTGGTGGACCTAGTTATAATGCCCCTCCTTTCTTTAATGGAAGAAAGGTTGGAAAAGTGGTGAATCTTGAAACCCAAACCCTTTGGCTATATATAGAGGAGAGCTTGGACAAGTGGTGGGCTTAGTTGTAGTATCCAATGTACAAGGTCCAAGGTGAACTACGTAAAGACCTTACTTCCAAAAACAAAGTCGTACAAGTGGTCTCCTTGAAACCAAAACATCCTTAGTGTATTAGAACATAGCTTGGACAAGTGGTGGACCTAGTTGTAATGGTGAATGTCCAAAGCAAACTATTATAGGACCTTGCTTCCCAAATCAAGTTTGGACAAGTGGTGGATCTTGAAACCAAAACCCCCTTGCTCTATTAGAGCATAGCTTAGACAAGTGGTGGACCTAGCTGTCATGGAAAATGATTCAATGTGAACTGCTACAGGACCTTGCTATTAAATGTCTAAGTAGAGCTAGCTTCTTTAATGGAATCAAGGTTGGAAAAGTGGTGCATCTTGAAACCAAAAGCACTTTATTGTATTAGAGCATAGATTGGACAAGTGAGGGGCCTAGTTTTGATATGTGATGTCTAAAGGAAAGTATTACAAGACCTTTCTTTCCATTATTTGAATTGGTCAAGTGGTTAAAACTAAGTATAAAACTTTGACCGTTTTCTTCCCAAATTGCCAAAAAGCTAGTTTTAGACACCCCTAAATGAAAATGGTTTAGGGTGGCCTTAAACAACGTTTTTTCAAAGACTTGAACTAAAGGGTTGACGAAGAGTAATGAAAATTTATTTTGCTTGAAGTGCCTGAGTATGTGAAAACAAGCCTAGGTTTTCCACGAGGCAAAATGTGACAAAAAATAACTGTTGTCTCTTATGACATAATAAGAACATTGGAAACTTAGGATTGACCATGTGGCCTAAACTTTGGCAAGTGAAGTGGTGGCCAAGTTTTTTGGCACAGTGTGCACTTGGTCCTATATGTGTTGACCACTTCGCTAAATCTAGGACCATAAGGCCAAACCTTTGGCACCTTAAATATAGTATGGGACATAATCTAGAAGTGCTATAGTAAATTAGTAGTATAGTTAATATGTTAAATACTTGTATTTTATTTAAGTATATGCTAAATATAATTTATGTTCAAAATTTCACTAATGAAGAATGTTTCCATTTATCACTCCAGATGCGAGGTCTTAGGGCAATGCCACAATGGGGTGCATCCGATGAGGCAGCGCTTCCAGGTGAGGTTCGGGGGTAGCGCTCTTGATGGGGATGTGGAATATAGCGCTCTCGATGGCGGGGCTTGGGAGGCTCATTTTGGGATATTGTTCCGGGCGGCGTCCGGGGTAGCGCCCATAGATTTGTTTTTAATAGTAGTAATTCCTAGTATAGAGTTACGCATGTTTTGCATCTTTTTAACCATGATTTCTTTAATTTTGGCCGTGTGAATTGGTTAATGTTTTATACTGCTTTTTTTTTATAATCCTATGATAAAACACGGACTTGTAGCTTACATGGCATTCTAATAAACCCTATCAAGATTAGGCGCAGAGAGAGCGCACGAGCAACACACACAGAGAAAGCAGACGAGCAATAAACACACAGAAAGTGCATGCGGATCATACACATTTGGAGTGTACGCATGCATAGAGGAGCAAACCCGGCATTGTACACAACGCACAGGTGGAGCACACAGGATTGACAGTGCACACACATGATAAAGAAACAACATCGTACGCAATGCTTTTTAGAAGGGCAGCATCGGGCATAGTTTCTTCTCAGGAGACATTGCACACCTCATGAATAGAGGAAAAACAGGTATTTTTCTCTCTCTCACTCTCTGTCTTTCTCCATAGAGAATACGGTTCTCTGTAACTCTTTCTTGCACACACACTCTCTCATCAAAAGACAGAGATACATAGCTTAAAAGTATTCCCTCAGACATACACATATTCCCTATCTTCCTCTCTTCCACATACTGAGGCGGTCCGGGGCGGGCAGCAAGAAGCGCCGCCTCTAAACACCCTTCGAGGCTCTCGTGCTGCTCAATTGGCGCTGGGGCAAGCACAATCATAGACAACAACAACCCACATCTAGAAACCAAACAAGAAAAGGGGCACCACCTAGTTGTAGATGCCAACTGGGATGCACGTGATATCTCCTTGTACTCAAACGCACAAAGAGAGGGGAATGCAAGAAAGCCACACACACCAAACACAAACATTAACCACGCGAGAGAGAGGTAAAGAGCACAAATCAACTTGAGCAACTCAGTCTTAGCCTTAAAGACTAGATGCACACAAAGCTTGATGAGAAATAGAGAGACAACACAAAACTTGACCTTGTTGCCACTACACAAATTGTCTTAGGGTCACGGGAGCCCTCTCACCGAGCACCCTCTTACAATTTACCTTTTAGGGAAACAATTCAACAAGCCCTCAAACCACCAAGCATGAAATGACACAACAAACTTCAAGGACAATATACCTTCAACCACCTGATGAGCCAACTTATCAAGTAAATTTGGAGAGAAGAGTCGTAGTTGCAACATACAATTGCACCCAAAACTATGAATCTTATTTATGAACAAGAGTAGGCTACAAGTGTGATTGTAGAGTATATGATCACTCCACTCCTCTAGATGGCATAACTAGCTTCAAGCTTCTCCATGCACCTATGTGTAGTGATGGAATAGAGCACTCACAATGCACACACTCTACACAACTAGGCTTGAAGAGTGGTGTGTTACGTGTTGAGAATGGTGTGGTGTAGTGTGATCATGTGATTTACAAGGGAGAGAAGGGGTCTATTTATAGGTTTTAGAAGCCCCGATTTTGATTAGGCCTAATTAACTTTATTTCAAGGAATAAAAGATTATGCATATTTTTATTTATTTTTAATGAGGGTGGGTCTCTCTTGTCCTCTGAGTCACATGGATGTGGGCTCAAGGGAAGAGAATTAGTGAGGATGAAAGGAGAGAGGATTGAGTGAATAATTTGGGAGTGCCTACTCTAGTAGAGGGTGCATTTTACAATAAAGTTAGTGGTTAGCAGTTAGTAATTATCACTAAAAAATATTTACAAAATCATTCACCAAATGGTGAGATATATGATGAGAAAAGTTAGAGAAGGGATGAGCTTGTAAAGAGAGGTTGAAGCTTTGGAGAAGTTGACATTCACATCTTTACAGCACCGGAAGAAGAAGCAGTCAGCATGGCGAAGCAGCGCCTGTCGATGAAGCTATGTCATTTCAAAACTTGCAAAATTCATGATAAAAGCCTTCATTTGCAGAGGTTATCCTTGGATTTTTGCTGATTTTTTGAAGTTCTTTACAAAGCTGAAGAGAGTATGGTAATATGGACATATATGTAGAGAGAAAGGGGGACACATAGGGTGTAGAAATGGAGGATGAAGGCTATGGAGGTGTGAGAGATGTGGAAATGGTGAATTAGGACATGGGAGTTGCAGGTTTGGGAGTGGGAAGGAGAGGGAGGAGTGTGTGTGAAAGAGCAAAATGATAAAGTGGAAGTGGGATTGTGGCTGCATAGCATGGGCAAGCTGGGGTCCACCAATAAAATCATAGCTTACAGCTCGTAGCTCAAACAGACATGAAAAAATTTGAGGTAAAATTTCAGCTCACGAGCTACAACTTTGGTTGTATCACCTTTTCAAATTCGGGGGGCATGTGATCTTTAAAAATGCACCAAAACCGACTGTTTTTTCCACTACACAAGGTCCTTGTGAGGTCCTTCTTTGAATGATTCTTTGGAATACCTCCAAGAGTGAGCTCCCCATGGTGTATGCATGCATACCACATACCCTTGTCCTTATTTGGTAGGTCTATAATTGAAGATATTGTTGAGATCATGATATAAGTGAATAGTATAAATAAGAAAATCAAATATTGAGTGGTCTAAAAAAATATGTACATGTCAAATATAAATAATATAGGTGGAAAAAATATAAAGGGGTCAAACTAAATCTCTCTCATTATAAGTCTACCATAAAAAGATGAATATTTTTGGCGGTCTGATTTATGAGAGTAATAGAGAATAGATGTAGGAAGGAAAAAATGACAATAGTGAAAAAATATACATATAAAAAAACTAGTTTTTTTGGATTTTTGTTGGGATGGAGTTACACCAAAAAAAAGAGAAGCTTGCATGAAATTATTTTTATATGGAATAAAGAGTATGCAAAATGGTAAAAAAAAATATGGTAATGATGAGTCAATGTACATAGCATAAATAATACACCATAGGTAGAAATATTTAAATAAATACCAAAATAATTATGAAAAATTCTTTTTTTTAGGCCCTATATACAATGAAATATTTACACACAAATGGGCCATAATATACTTATATTTTTAATATATTTTTTATTTTTTTGGCTCAACTAGCCTAGTGACTAGCTAATTAAGGGTTTTTAAGAAGATATGGGAAAAGTTCCCTAACTCACACACACCTATATACAGTGAAATGGTAGGAGTAGCCACAGTGTTTGAGTGATTTGATAGGGGGAGGTAGCTTACTATGGCAATGATGGAAAGTCAAAAAATGGCTATCATTAGCCGCACCCTTAGATAATGGTACATTCATTTACAATTTATCCGATCAGACAATATGTAGATTGTGTAACGTCTGTCTTTGTCTGCTCTCATCTTTGAAGAATCTTTGTTGTATGATTAAGAAACCTTGTGTGATATGGAAGGATCTCAAAGCCAATAGCAGGATGTAATGAAGTGACGGAGTAAACCTCCTCCATTGGGAACCCCTTAAGCACCCCCCAGGATCAAAGGTCTTGAAATATCTTTCCCAAAGAGAGATGTATGATATGGAAACACTTATTGATTTCGGTTGAAGAAACTTGTAGTTTCTATTGTTGTCCATCATTGCATCTATCACTATGAATGTGATATAAAAGATTGGTTGCTCCTCCTCCTGTGTAAAGTCGATGTATCTGCTACGATCTTCAAGAGCTAGGATGAGCAAATTCCTAAACTGTAGCTCCATTTTTACATAATCTGGAAATGTAGAACTAAACCCACATCTTCCCCATTGACGAGAAAAAATATCCTCATAAGCATAGTAGTCTTCACCATGTTTTTGAAGTCTCCGTAATGAAGCCCATGAATTCTCCGTTGTTGGAAATTTAGAGAATCTGGTCTTCAAAGCTTTGGAAATTTGGGTATACCCATCTTCAATCTGAGAAGACATACTCCAAAACAATTGCTCAGCGTTGCCTCTAAGGCATAGCAATAGAAAATCCCCCTTTTCAATGTCATCCTTTTTACCAAGGATACGACAAACCATTCTAAAATCAACAAGAAAATCATCAACATTTTCTTCAAGATTTCCGAAGAAGATTGGGATATCATCAAAGGTATAGCGTGTCATAGTCTCTCAATGCTAAAACCACACAAAGATTAGTTCCAAACAATCATTTTCTCTCATGACATCAACAAACTACACAAAGTTTTGAAAGGTCTTTCAACATAAATTCTAGATTCTTATGTGAAAATGTTTTTTTCCTCTCTTATGTTATGCTAATCCAAACCATATTCTAGATCAATTTTTGTTGCCTTGAAATTAAACTCGGTCATACAAGTTTTCATGATTCATATAATCTACTTGATTATGCTAAAATTCAAGAATTCATGCAGTACAAGAACAATAAGCACAAAGTCATTCCTCCGTGGGGGCACCAATTTGAGGCGTTCCGGGGCGGGCAACAAGAAGAGCGGCCTCTAAACACCCTTCAAGGCTCCGGTGCTGCTCAATTGGGGCTCGGGCAAGCACAATTAGAGACAAAAACAACCCACAGCCAGAAACCAAACAAGAAAAGGGTCACCACCTAGTTGTAGATGCGAACTAGGACGCACTTGATATCTCCTTATACTCAAACGCACAAAGAGAGGGGAATGCAAGATAGCCACACACACCAAACACAAACATTCACCACGCCAGAGAGAGGTAAAGAGCACAAATCAACTTGAGCAACTCAGTCTTAGCCTTAAAGACTAGATGCACACAAAGCTTGATGAGAAATAGAGAGACAACACTAAACTTGACCTTGTTGCCAATACACAAATTGTCTTAGGGTCACGGGAGCCCTCTCACCGAGCACCCTCTTACAATTTACCTTTTAGGCAAACAATTCAACAAGCCCTCAAACCACCAAGCATGAAATGGCACAATAAACTTCAAGGACAATATACCTTCAACCACGTGATGAGCCAACTTATCAAGTCAATTTGGAGAGAAGAGTCGTAGTTGCAGCATACAATTTCACCGAAAACAATGAATCTTATTTATGGACAAGAGTAGGCTACAAGTGTGATTGCAGAGTATAGTATCACTCCACTCCTCTAGATGACATAACTAACTTCAAGCTTCTCCATGCACCTATGTGTAGTGATGGAATAGAGCACTCACAATGCACACACTCTACACAACTAGGCTTGAAGAGTGGTGTGTTACGTGTTGAGAATGGTGTGGTGTAGTGTGATCATGTGATTTATAAGGGAGAGAACGGCTCTATTTATAGGTTTAAGAAGCCCCGATTTGGATTAGGCCTAATCAACTTTATTTGAAGGAATAAAAGATTATGCATATTTTTATTTTATTTTAATGAGGGTGGGTCTCTCTTGTCCTTTGAGTCACATGGATGTGGACTCAAGGGAAGAGAATTATTGAGGATGAAAGGAGAGAGGATTGAGTGAATAATTTGGGAGTCCCTACTCTAGTAGAGGGTGTATTTTACAATAAGGTTAGTGGTTAGTAGTTAGTAATTATCACTAAAAACTATTTACAAAATCATTCACCAAATGGTGAGATATATATGATGAGAAAAGTTAGAGAAGGGATGAGCTTGTAAAGAGAGGTTGAAGCTTTGGAGAAGTTGACATTCACCACTTTACAGCACCGGAAGAAGAAGCAGTCAGCATGGCGAAGCAGCGCCTGTCGATGAAGCTATGTCATTTCAAAACTTGCAAAATTCATGACAAAAGCCTTCATTTGCAGAGGTTATCCTTGGATTTTTGCTGATTTTTTGAAGTTCTTTACAAAGCTGAAGAGAGTATGGTAATATGGACATATATGTAGAGAGAAAGGGGGACACATAGGGTGTAGAAATGGAGGATGAAGGCTATGGAGGTGTGAGAGATGTGGAAATGGTGAATTAGGACATGGGAGTTGCAGGTTTGGGAGTGGCAAGGAGAGGGAGGAGTGTGTGTGAAAGAGGAAACTGATAAAGTGGAAGAGGAATTGTGGCTGTATAGCATGGGCAAACTGGGGTCCACCAATAAAATCATAGCTCACAGCTCGTAGCTCAAAAAAATATGAAAAACTTTGAGGTGAGAGTTCATCTCACGAGCTACAACTTTTGTTTGTATCACCTTTTCAAATTCGGGGAGCATGTGAACTTTAAAAATTCAGCAAAACTGGCTGTTTTTTCCACTGCACAAGCTTCTTGTGAGGCCCTTCTTTGGATGATTCTTTTGAATACCTCCAAGAGTGAGCTCCCATGGTGCATTCATGCTTTCCACATACGCTTGACCTTATTTGGTAGGTCTATAATTGAAGATATTGTTGAGATCATGATATAAGTGAATAGTATAACTAAGAAAATCAAATATTGAGTGGTCTAAAAAAATATGTGCATGTCAAATATAAATAATATAGGTGGAAAAAATATAAAGGGGTCAAACTAAATCTCTCTCATTATAAGTCTACAATAAAAAGATGAATATTTTTGGTGGTCTAATTTATGAGAGTAATAGAGAATAGATGTAGGAAGGAAAAAATGACAATAGTGAAAAACTATACACATAAATAAACTAGTTTTTTTGGATTTTTGTTGGGATGGAGTTACACCAAAAATAAGAGAAGCTTGCATGAAATTATTTTTATATGGAATAAAGAGTATGCAAAATGGTAAGAAAAAATATGGTAATGATGAGTCAATGTACATAGCATAAATAACACACCATAAGGTAGAAATATTTAAATAAATACCAAAATAATTATGAAAATTTCTTTTTTTTAGGCCCTATATACAATGAAATATTTACACACAAATGGGCCATAATATACTTATATTTTTAATATATTTTTTATTTTTTTGGCTCAACTAGCCCAGTGACTAGCTAATTAAGGGTTTTTAAGAAGATATGGGAAAAGTTCCCTAACTCACACACACCTATATACAGTTAAATCGTAGGCATAGCCACAATGTTTGAGTGATTTGATAGAGTGAGGTAGATTACTATGACAATGCTGGAAAGCCGAAAAACGGCTATCATTAGGGGCCCCCTTAGATAATGGTACATTTATGTACAATTTATCCGATCAGACAACATGTAGATTGTGTAACGTCTGTCTTTGTCTGCTCTCATCTTTGAAGAATCTTTGTTGTATGATTAAGAAACCTTGTGTGATATGGAAGGATCTCAAAGCCAATAGCAGGATGTAATGAAGTGACGGACAAAACCTCCTCCATTGAGAAAGTTTCCATAAGCACCCCCCAGGATCAAAGATCTTGAAATATCTTTCCCAAAGAGAGATGTATGGTATGGAAACACTTATTGATTTCGGGTGAATAAACTTGTAGATTCTATTGTTGTCCATCATTGAATCTATCACTATGAATGTGATATAAAAGATTGGTTGCTCCTCCTCCTGTGTAAAGTTGACGTATCTGCTACGATCTTCAAGAGGTTGTATGAGCAAATTCCTAAACTGTAGCTCATAAAATTCATTCAACCTAGGTAGGCTCATCAAGTCAAAAATTCTATGACCTTCATGATTTAGAAAAGCTTGATCCATGCTTCCAACTGCTATTGGAAGATATTGCAAATGGTTTACCACACAAGTAGATAAAAGACGAAGGTTTCTATGGCTTCCAACACATTGGAAGAGAATAGATTTTGGTACTGATTCATGAAATATCCACATGTAGCAATCACCAAGTTTTTCATCTATGATGAAGACTAGAAGCATCACAATGTGCAACCTCCATACACCAAAGAACCAAATGAAGAAGGTTTGGAAACATCCGTTCATCACCAAGTATTCATGTCCTCTTCCACCTAAGAAGGTATGGTGTCCCCGATGAAAGGTATATGTGAAGAGAGGAGAAGTTGACTTTGAAGAGGTGAAACCCAATGTGAAGATGATTGGGGCTTTAAAAGTTTGGATTTTCTTGCTAAGAGATTGTCCCATGAATAAAGAGCCACCCACTAAAACGCCATTGAAGAGAATGATACCCTTCTGACAATTTCCTTTTATGATTTTATTTTTTACTACTCTCCCATGTTCGTCATCCCCTTCTAAGCCCCCCCTTTGGCAAGGTTGTAACTCCTCACATTGTACCACCTCAAAGGTTGATGGATTACTATTTGATTTTGTGAAAACTTTGGCTTCTTGCATGATAGGTTCCTCCATACTTAATATACATGGGTCATACCAATGTTTTTCAACATCCTCAAATACTTCTTGAAGATTATCCTCACATGGATTCAACTCACACTCTTCTACTTTGTTTTGGAGTTGGCATTCCATGTACACAATCATCTCTTTATGATCAATGTGGTCTATGATCTCCCTACCTATGATTTCATCTTCTTCTTCACTCTCTTCTTTTTGACAAGATACACTCTCAGAAAATTCCATAAGATCAAGGTTACCTTCAAGGTTTTCATTCTCCATAGAGTCATGTTGCACAAAAGATTTGTCTGCTCGGACTAGAAATTGATCCTCCGCCAAAACGTTCGATGTATCCATTATTGAATCATCAATGCCATTTGAGATATCTTGTGTCGATTTTCGCATGCTTGTGATAAAGGTAGAAGAAAGAGATTCCACATTTGAATCTTGGCCACACACTTTAACACTTGAATAATCAGCTAGCATGTAAGTAACTTCTTCAACATTTGTCGGAGTAGAAGGAGACAAGTATGGCAAAGGAAATGACTCCTTGATAGAAACACTTTCATGGTGGTTGGTTCTTCCAGCATGATGGAAACCATTTTTGATGTAGAAGTACTTGTGAAACTTCCTTCGGGCAATAGTGACGGCTTCTTCAAAGGTAGAGGATCCACTACAAGTAACCTTAGTCTTTAGGAAAAGAGACAAACCCGAAATAAATTGCTCCATTTTTACATAATCTGAAAATGTAGAACTAAACCCACATCTTCCCAATTGACGAGAAAAAATATCCTCATAAGCATAGTAGTCTTCACCATGTTGTTGAAGTCTCCCTAATAAAGCCCAAGAATTCTCCGTTGTTGGAAATTTAGAGAATCTGGTCTTCAAAGCTTTGGAAATTTGGGTATACCCATCTTCAATCTGAGAAGACATACTCCAAAACAATTGCTCAACGTTGCCTCTAAGGCATAGCAATAGAAAATCCCCCTTTTCAATGTCATCCTTTTTACCAAGGATACGACAAACCATTCTAAAATCAGCAAGAAAATCATCAACACTTTCTTCTAGATTTTCGAAGAAGATTGGGATATCATCAAAGGTATAGCGTGTCATAGTCTCTCAATGCTAAAACCACACAAAGATTAGTTCCAAACAATCATTTTCTCTCATGACATCAACTAGGTACACAAAGTTTTGAAAGGTCTTTCAACATGAATTCTAGATTCTTATGTGAAAATGTTTTTTTCCTCTCTTATGTTATGCTAATCCAAACCATATTCTAGATCAATTTTTGTCGCTTGAAATTAAACTCGGTCATACATGTTTTCATGATTCATATAATCTACTTGATTATGCTAAAATTCAAGCATTCATGCAATACAACAACAATAAGCACAAAGTCATTCCTCAGTGGGGGCACCAATTTGAGGCAGTCCGGGGCGGGCAACAAGACTCTCTCATTATAAGTCTACAATAAAAAGATGAATATTTTTGGTGGTCTAATTTATGAGAGTAATAGAGAATAGATGTAGGAAGGAAAAAATGACAATAGTGAAAAAATATACATATAAATAAACTAGTTTTTTTGGATTTTTGTTGGGATGGAGTTACACCAAAAATAAGAGAAGCTTGCATGAAATTATTTTTATATGGAATAAAGAGTATGCAAAATGGTAAGAAAAAATATGGTAATGATGAGTCAATGTACATAGCATAAATAACACACCATAGGTAGAAATATTTAAATAAATACCAAAATAATTATGAAAAATCCTTTTATTTAGACCCTATATACAATGAAATATTTACACACAAATGGGCCATAATATGCTTATATTTTTTATATATTTTTTATTTTTTTGGCTCAACTAACCCAGTGACTAGCTAATTAAGGATTTTTAAGAAGATATGGGAAAAGTCCCCTAACTCACACACACCTATATACAGTGAAATGGTAGGCATAGCCACAGTGTTTGAGTGATTTGATAGGGTGAGGTAGCTTACTATGGCAATGATGGAAAGCCGAAAAACGGCTATCAATACATAACCACAGTGAAATCTGTTATCTTGTTGTCTCTCTCTTGAAAATACATGCACAAATTCCCATACGTCGTCTTCCTCTCTTCCACATACATAAACACACTGAAATCTATTATCTTTCTCTCTATCCTCTCTCTAGGAAACAAGTATTTATCTCTCTCTCTCTCTCTCTCTGTATCTTGCTATCTCTCTCTTGAAAATATATGCTCATGTATCTGTGCGTCTGTGTTATCTATGTATATTTGTGTTGTTTCATTGTAATACTCATACATAATGTAGATACACAATTACACTTAATTACGATATGCACACATAGTATATATACATACATAAATATCATAGATAACTAACACATTGTAATACTAGTAAACTTGAATGGAAGACTTACTTGCGTGATCTGTTAAAGTCGATTCTTGTAGCGAGTTCTAGATGTATGCTGAGCTGATTTTCCTCTAATCATTTGTAGATAAGATTGTAGCTTCTGTTTCTCAACAAAAGTAGTGTTGTTTAGTGATACACCTAATGGACATAAATGGCTGAAACTAGGACATGTAGACCAAAAACACGTGTATTTCTTTGGATGAATATATACACTTTTTGGTGACCCTTATCACAAGTGGTGGACCTTGAGACGAGTGGACTATAAGGACCTCCAAACAATACCTTGTACACTCAATCCTTCTTGGTATCTAGGTTGAACAAGTGGTGGACCTTGTTCAAATTCTCTAACCACTCTCTCTAACATGGTGACATAATTTAGGTGTGATAAATTCATATCTATGCAAACTAATATCAGTTTAGGCTTGTTAAGTTGAATTTGTTTGAATTTATTTACAATATAACGATTTGAGGTTTGCATATTTGAATTTAGGTGGGATAATCACATATTTTTGTGGTAAACTTGAATTTAAAATCAATTTCGCGTGGAATATTTTAAATTTAAGTGGTAAAACTTAAATTTTATAAAAAAGTTTGAATTTTAAAATTTGGGCGGGATATTTTAAAATTTAGACAGGATATTTAAAATTTGGGAGGGATATTTTAAATTTAGGCGGGAAGGTTTTGAATTTATAGCACGATCTCCCTTACATAAGAGAGTATAGGCTGGACAAGTGGTGGACCTTAAAGTCAGAGCAACCATGCTATTCGACATGATAGGTAGGGAATCTAGTTGAATATTGTATGTACGTTATATATGTAATAGATCGAGCTTGGAAAAGTGGTGGACCTTGGAACAAAACCCCAAGTAAAAAATATCATGCGCATTCCAAGTGGTGAGAAACAATATCATTTAAGATATAACCTTATAGGTTGGACAACTGGTGGACCCTAACACCAAAATCTTCTTACTATAATGACATAGAGTAAAAAAGTGGTGAATCTTGAGAGCAAAACACTCAAGCTACTAGGGTAATAGGTTGGACAAGTGGTGGACCTTGAATTTAAACCCCCCATGTACAAAATATCGTGGGTTTAAGGTATTTCAATGGAGCCTAGCATCTTGGAGACATGGTGGAGCTTGCTTCTCTCCATGTTTCAATGGAGCCTATTTTGGAGAAATGGTGGAGCATCCTTCTCTCTATGTTTCAATAGAGTTATCTTAGACAAGTGGTGGACCTTGCAACCAAACCCCCATGTAAAACATATCATGGTCATTCCAAGTGGTGAGAAAGAATACCCTTTAAGATATACCCTTATAGGTTGGAAAAGTGGTCGACCTTAACACACATATCTTCTTAATATAATGATATAGAGTGGAAAAGTCGTGAATCTTGAGACCAAACTACTCATGCTACTAAGGATAATAGGTTGGACAAGTGGTGGACTTTGAATGTAAACCCCCCATGTACGAATATCGTGGGTTTAAGGTATTTCAATGGAGCCTAGCATCTTGGAGACATGGTGCACTTGCTTCTCTTCGTGTTTCAATGGAGCCTATCTTGGACAAATGGTGGAGCATCCTTCTCTCCATGTTTCAATGGAGCCTAGCTTGGACAAGTGGTGGACCTTTGCTTCTCTCTATGTTTCAATAGAGTTAGCTTGGACAAGTGGTGGACCTTGGAACCAAACCCCCATGTAAAACATATCATGGTCACTCGAAGTGGTGAGAAATAATAGCCTTTAAGATATAAACTTATAGGTTGGAGAAGTGGTTGCCCTTAAAACCCATATCTTCTTAATATAATAACATATAGTGGAAAAGTGGTGAACTTGAGACCAAACCACTCATGCTACTAAGGATAATAGGTTGGACAAGTGGTGGACCTTGAATGTAAACCCCCCATGTACGAAATATCGTGGGTTTAAGGTATTTCAATGGAGCCTAGTATCTTGGAGACATGGTGCAGCCTGCTTCTCTTCATGTTTCAATGGAGCCTATGTTTGATAAACAGGAAAGCATCCTTCTCTCCATGTTTCAATGGAACCTAGCTTGGACAAGTGGTGGACCTTTGCTTCTCTCTATGTGTCAATAGAGTTAGCTTGGACAAGTGGTGGACCTTGGAACCAAACCCCTATGTAAAACCTATCATGGTCACTTCAAGTGGTGAGAAAGAATAACGTTTAAGATATAGCCTTATAGGTTGGACAAGTGGTGGACCTTAACAGCCAGATATTCTTAATATAATGACATAGAGTGGAAAAGTGGTGAATCTTGAGACCAAAGCACTCATGCTACTAGCAATAATAGGTTGACAAGTGGTGGACCCCACATGTACAAAATATCGTGGGTTTAAGGTATTTCAATGGATCCTAGCATCTTGGAGACATGGTGCAACTTGCTTCTCTTCATGTTTCAATGAAGCCTATCTTCAACAAATGGTGGATCATCCTTCTCTCCATGTTCCAATATGTGAGAGGGATCTTTTTCTTGGGCACAAATGTTTGCTTCAAGAATTTTATCATTACATCCTTTATGTAAAAGAGTTTTAGAACCTAAAAGATTTTGAAAAGAAAACTATGGAATCTAAGTGCATCTATTCTTGAATGGCTTGAAAGTTGATGTATACATGCATGTCGCCTTAATGAAGGTTTAGATCTAACAAGATGCAAAGCTAGAATTCTTGGACGTTACCTTTGTCAATTTGGTATGAAATAACATATTTAACTTTCTTTTCTTATGGGTAGAAAATATATTATTATGTGCATTTAGAACCTAATTGCTTGACCTTCAAACCAAGATTTCTATGTTATTTTTTCATATACTTTTTTGTAATGGATTAAGATTGTGGATACAAGGTCCACCACTTGTTCAAGCTGGATCTAATATAGTATATATAATGAGTCTTCAAACTAGTAAACCAAGGGAAGAGACAAGCTAGCAGGGTTCATCACTTGTCCAAGCTCATCTCTAGACAACATAGAGAGATGCTAGGTCTACTAATTGTCTAATATAGTCATGGAGAAATGATAGAAGGTTGATCCACTTGTCCAAGCTATCATCTCTAGTAAAATGGGAGGTTTGGTCTTAAGATTCACCCTGTAACTATCCTATACTTCATTCATTATGAAGAGTAGAAAAGAAAAGCTCCACCACTTGTCTAAGGTAGTTCCAAAATCAACATGGAGAGAAGCAAGCTTCACCATTTGTTCAAGATAGGTTCCATTAAAACATGGAAAACCTCATATATGTTGTACATGCAAGCTTTTTTCCAAGTCCCACCACTTGTCCAAGCTAGGATCCATTAAAACATGGATAGAAACAAGGATCCACCACTCATCCAACCTTTAGAGCTGCAAAGTGTACCGATTGTCTAAACTAGGCATGGGAAAATAATAGAACGTCCACCACTTCTCCAATATATTATCTCTAATAGCATGGGAGGTTTGGTCTCAAGATTTAGGAATTGGATGACATATATTTCATTTTAATATGGTGAATTTGGTTTTAAGGTCAACTACTTATCCAAGCAATAAGTTTATATCTTGAATGGTGTTTCTTCCCATCACTTAGAAAACCAATGATATGTTGTACATGGGGGGGTTTATAACAAGGTCCACCACTTGTCCAATCTAGTTTCATTGAAACATGAATGAAGGCAAGCTCCACCATTTGTTAAAGCTAGACTCCATTGAAATCTAGAAAATCCATGCTATGTTGTACATTGAGTTTTTGTTTTAAGGTCCAACACTTGTCCAAGCTAAGCTCCATTTAAACATGGAGAGGAGAAACACTCCACCACTTGTCCAAGCTAGGAGACATTGATAGTAGTTGGTTTAGTTTGAATATCCACCACGTGTCTAAGCTAACTCTATTGAAACATAGAGAGAACCAAACCACTCATGCTACTAAGGATAATAGGTTGGACAAGTGGTGGACCTTGAATGTAAACCCCCCATGTACGAAATATCGTGGGTTTAAGGTATTTCAATGGAGCCTAGTATCTTGGAGACATGGTGCAGCCTGCTTCTCTTCATGTTTCAATGGAGCCTATGTTTGACAAATGGTAAAGCATCCTTCTCTCCATGTTTCAATGGAACCTAGCTTGGACAAGTGGTGGACCTTTGCTTCTCTCTATGTTTCAATAGAGTTAGCTTGGACAAGTGGTGGACCTTGGAACCAAACCCCTATGTAAAACCTATCATGGTCACTTCAAGTGGTGAGAAAGAATAACGTTTAAGATATAGCATTATAGGTTGGACAAGTGGTGGACCTTAACACCCAAATATTCTTAATATAATGACATAGAGTGTAAAAGTGGTGAATCTTGAGACCAAAGCACTCATGCTACTAGCAATAATAGGTTGACAAGTGGTGGACCCCACATGTACAAAATATCGTGGGTTTAAGGTATTTCAATGGATCCTAGCATCTTGGAGACATGGTGCAGCTTGCTTCTCTTCATGTTTCAATGAAGCCTATCTTCAACAAATGGTGGATCATCCTTCTCTCCATGTTCCAATATGTGAGAGGGATCTTTTTCTTGGTCACAAATGTTTGCTTCAAGAATTTTATCATTACATCCTTTATGTAAAAGAGTTTTAGAACCTAAAAGATTTTGAAAAGAAAACTATGGAATCTAAGTGCATGTATTCTTGAATGGCTTGAAAGTTGATGTATACATGCATGTCGCCTTGATGAAGGTTTAGATCTAACAAGATGCAAAGCTAGAATTCTTGGACGTTACCTTTGTCAATTTGATATGAAATAACATATTTAACTTTCTTTTCTTATGGGTAGAAAATATATTATTATGTGCATTTGGAACCTAATTGCTTGACCTTCAAACCAAGATTTCTATGTTATTTTTTCATATACTTTTTTGTAATGGATTAAGATTGTGGATACAAGGTCCACCACTTGTTCAAGCTGGATCTAATATAGTATATATAATGAGTCTTCAAACTAGTAAACCAAGGGAAGAGAGAAGCTAGCAGGGTTCATCACTTGTCCAAGCTCATCTCTAGACAACATAGAGAGATGCTAGGTCTACTAATTGTCTAATATAGTCATGGAGAAATGATAGAAGGTTGATCCACTTGTCCAAGCTATCATCTCTAGTAAAATGGGAGGTTTGGTGTTAAGATTCACCCTGTAACTATCCTATACTTCATTTTATTATGAAGAGTAGAAAAGAAAAGCTCCACCACTTGTCTAAGGTAGTTCCAAAATCAACATGGAGAGAAGCAAGCTTCACCATTTGTTCAAGATAGGTTCCATTAAAACATGGAAAACCTCATATATGTTGTACATGGAAGCTTTTTTCCAAGGCCCACCACTTGTCCAAGCTAGGATCCATTAAAACATGGATAGAAACAAGGCTCCACCACTCGTCCAACCTTTAGAGCTGCAAAGTGTACCGATTGTCTAAACTAGGCATGGGAAAATAATAGAAGGTCCACCACTTCTCCAATATATTATCTCTAATAGCATGGGAGGTTTGGTCTCAAGATTTAGGAATTGGATGACCTATATTTCATTGTAATATGATGAATTTGGTTTTAAGGTCAACTACTTATCCAAGCTATAAGTTTATATCTTGAATGGTGTTTCTTCCCATCACTTAGAAAACCAATGATATGTTGTATATGGGGGGGTTTGTAACAAGGTCCACCACTTGTCCAATCTAGTTTCATTGAAACATGAATGAAGGCAAGCTCCACCATTTGTTAAAGCTAGACTCCATTGAAATCTAGAAAATCCATGCTATGTTGTACATTGAGTTTTTGTTTTAAGGTCCAACACTTGTCCAAGCTAAGCTCCATTTAAACATGGAGAGGAGAAACACTCCACCACTTGTCCAAGCTAGGAGACATTGATAGTAGTTGGTTTAGTTTGAATATCCACCACGTGTCTAAGCTAACTCTATTGAAACATAGAGAGAACCAAACCACTCATGCTACTAAGGATAATAGGTTGGACAAGTGGTGGACCTTGAATGTAAACCCCCCATGTACGAAATATCGTGGGTTTAAGGTATTTCAATGGAGCTTAGTATCTTGGAGACATGGTGCAGCCTGCTTCTCTTCATGTTTCAATGGAGCCTATGTTTGACAAATGGTAAAGCATCCTTCTCTCCATGTTTCAATGGAACCTAGCTTGGACAAGTGGTGGACCTTTGCTTCTCTCTATGTTTCAATAGAGTTAGCTTGGACAAGTGGTGGACCTTGGAACCAAACCCCTATGTAAAACCTATCATGGTCACTTCAAGTGGTGAGAAAGAATAACGTTTAAGATATAGCCTTATAGGTTGGACAAGTGGTGGACCTTAACACCCAGATATTCTTAATATAATGACATAGAGTGGAAAAGTGGTGAATCTTGAGACCAAAGCACTCATGCTACTAGCAATAATAGGTTGACAAGTGGTGGACCCCACATGTACAAAATATCGTGGGTTTAAGGTATTTCAATGGATCCTAGCATCTTGGAGACATGGTGCAGCTTGCTTCTCTTCATGTTTCAATGAAGCCTATCTTCAACAAATGGTGGATCATCCTTCTCTCCATGTTCCAATATGTGAGAGGGATCTTTTTCTTGGTCACAAATGTTTGCTTCAAGAATTTTATCATTACATCCTTTATGTAAAAGAGTTTTAGAACCTAAAAGATTTTGAAAAGAAAACTATGGAATCTAAGTGCATGTATTCTTGAATGGCTTGAAAGTTGATGTATACATGCATGTCGCCTTGATGAAGGTTTAGATCTAACAAGATGCAAAGCTAGAATTCTTGGACGTTACCTTTGTCAATTTGATATGAAATAACATATTTAACTTTCTTTTCTTATGGGTAGAAAATATATTATTATGTGCATTTGGAACCTAATTGCTTGACCTTCAAACCAAGATTTCTATGTTATTTTTTCATATACTTTTTTGTAATGGATTAAGATTGTGGATACAAGGTCCACCACTTGTTCAAGCTGGATCTAATATAGTATATATAATGAGTCTTCAAACTAGTAAACCAAGGGAAGAGAGAAGCTAGCAGGGTTCATCACTTGTCCAAGCTCATCTCTAGACAACATAGAGAGATGCTAGGTCTACTAATTGTCTAATATAGTCATGGAGAAATGATAGAAGGTTGATCCACTTGTCCAAGCTATCATCTCTAGTAAAATGGGAGGTTTGGTGTTAAGATTCACCCTGTAACTATCCTATACTTCATTTTATTATGAAGAGTAGAAAAGAAAAGCTCCACCACTTGTCTAAGGTAGTTCCAAAATCAACATGGAGAGAAGCAAGCTTCACCATTTGTTCAAGATAGGTTCCATTAAAACATGGAAAACCTCATATATGTTGTACATGGAAGCTTTTTTCCAAGGCCCACCACTTGTCCAAGCTAGGATCCATTAAAACATGGATAGAAACAAGGCTCCACCACTCGTCCAACCTTTAGAGCTGCAAAGTGTACCGATTGTCTAAACTAGGCATGGGAAAATAATAGAAGGTCCACCACTTCTCCAATATATTATCTCTAATAGCATGGGAGGTTTGGTCTCAAGATTTAGGAATTGGATGACCTATATTTCATTGTAATATGATGAATTTGGTTTTAAGGTCAACTACTTATCCAAGCTATAAGTTTATATCTTGAATGGTGTTTCTTCCCATCACTTAGAAAACCAATGATATGTTGTATATGGGGGGGTTTGTAACAAGGTCCACCACTTGTCCAATCTAGTTTCATTGAAACATGAATGAAGGCAAGCTCCACCATTTGTTAAAGCTAGACTCCATTGAAATCTAGAAAATCCATGCTATGTTGTACATTGAGTTTTTGTTTTAAGGTCCAACACTTGTCCAAGCTAAGCTCCATTTAAACATGGAGAGGAGAAACACTCCACCACTTGTCCAAGCTAGGAGACATTGATAGTAGTTGGTTTAGTTTGAATATCCACCACGTGTCTAAGCTAACTCTATTGAAACATAGAGAGAACCAAACCACTCATGCTACTAAGGATAATAGGTTGGACAAGTGGTGGACCTTGAATGTAAACCCCCCATGTACGAAATATCGTGGGTTTAAGGTATTTCAATGGAGCTTAGTATCTTGGAGACATGGTGCAGCCTGCTTCTCTTCATGTTTCAATGGAGCCTATGTTTGACAAATGGTAAAGCATCCTTCTCTCCATGTTTCAATGGAACCTAGCTTGGACAAGTGGTGGACCTTTGCTTCTCTCTATGTTTCAATAGAGTTAGCTTGGACAAGTGGTGGACCTTGGAACCAAACCCCTATGTAAAACCTATCATGGTCACTTCAAGTGGTGAGAAAGAATAACGTTTAAGATATAGCCTTATAGGTTGGACAAGTGGTGGACCTTAACACCCAGATATTCTTAATATAATGACATAGAGTGGAAAAGTGGTGAATCTTGAGACCAAAGCACTCATGCTACTAGCAATAATAGGTTGACAAGTGGTGGACCCCACATGTACAAAATATCGTGGGTTTAAGGTATTTCAATGGATCCTAGCATCTTGGAGACATGGTGCAGCTTGCTTCTCTTCATGTTTCAATGAAGCCTATCTTCAACAAATGGTGGATCATCCTTCTCTCCATGTTTCAATGGAGCCTAGCTTCAACAAATGGTGGATCATCCTTCTCTCCATGTTTCAATGAAGCCTATTTTCAACAAATGGTGGATCATCCTTCTCTCCATGTTTCAATGGAGCCTAGCTTGGACAAGTGTTGGACCTTTGCTTCTCTCTATGTTTCAATAGAGTTAGCTTGGACAAGTGGTTGACCTTGGAACCAAACCCCCATGTAAAACATATCATGGTCATTCGAAGTGGTGAGAAAGAATACCCTTTAAGATATAGCCTTATAGGTTGGACAAGTGGTCAACCTTAAAACCCAGATCTTCTTATTATAATGACATAGAGTGGAAAAGTGGTGAATCTTGAGACCAAACCACTCATTCTACTAGGGATAATAGGTTGGACAAGTGGTGGACCTTGAATTTAAACCCCACATATACAAAATATCGTGGGTTTAAGGTATTCCAATGGAGCCTAGCATTTCGGAGACATGGTGCAGCTTGCTTGTCTTCATGTTTCAATGGAGCTTATTTTGAACAAATGGTGGAGCATCGTTCTCTCCATGTTTCAATGGAGCCTAGCTTTGACAAGTGGTGGACCTTTGCTTCTCTCTATGTTTCAATAGAGTTAGCCTATATTACACAATTAGTAGACCTTGAATCTCTCCATGTTGTCTAGAGCTGAGCTTGGACAAGTGGTGGACCTTGCTTCTCTCTTCCCTTAGTTTATTAGATAAACAAATAACTATGTATACTTGCTCAGATCTAGCTTGAACAAGTGGTGGACCTTGTATTCGCACAAACTTAATCCATTACAAAAAAGTATCTGTTAGAATAGCATTTTATTTTTTTTTGTTTCAGGAAAGATGGATCCAAAAAAATAGGTTGCAAGGGTTGTTGTCTCAGTTTACTATACTTGCAATGATCTTAGGAAATGGTATGTGGACATACATGGTATAGAGGGTACACAATTTTATAAGGTGCATCTATTTATTGCCAAAAAGGAGAATTTGTCTCGGAAGTTGATAGTCATCCGGAGGTGGAATGCATAGACATTCTAGCTCTAATGAATCTAGAATTTCAACTATCTCCAAGAGCATATGCATTGGAGCGCATGTCTAAAAACAAAGAAGAGACAACGTTTTCTCAAGGATGGAAGTTTGTAGAATCAAATCCAAATATCACAGCAGATCAACTTCAAAGCTCCATCATTGCCACACTACAATGAAAAAAGTTGAAAGCTTCACGACCACCATCCACACAACCAAGCAAGCAAAAGTGCAGAAAGTAGCAGCTAAGCGAACTAGTTCCATTTTGGATGTAGACAAGGCATCTTTGGCATCCTCATCAAGAGAGGGTTCAATGTCAAAGATGAGAATTGTGGATCCAGATGTTGTAGAAGCTGAGGCCATGAAAGGACAAGAAAAAGATACAAGTGGAATGAATAAGTACATAAACTATTTTCCTTTTCAATATAGGGAATTTGATATCCCTATTCAAAATTGTTGGCTTGCTCCTCATCACTATAATGCACGTATTATGGATAAAAAACACGTTGAAAGTGTGTTATTTGGATTTTCACGGAGTACAACCAAGCCTGCAACATGTGCATATTTGATGCCTGTTCGAAATGCAAAGTGAAAGAAGGGGACTCCTTTGGTAGTAGAAGAGTTAGAAGAGCAAAAAATTAAAGATTATTATTATTGGATTCTTGATGGGCAGCATTCACTCTATCCTGCAAAAGTTTTGCTTCACAATGAACAAAACAACAAAGAGATATTTGAAAGACTGATTGGCGTGTATAAATTTAGAAAGGCTCGCATTGTTGTGAATGCTTCTCCATTTGTTGCAACTACTATATCTACCATTGGAAATGAGGAGGCTCAGGCATTGTATGTCAAGCAATCTTACAGCCAAATATTGAGACATTTACGGAGTCAATGGATCTTCTCAGGATGACCACCAAAGGCAGCAAGTGGAATTGCAGAGGGACATGCATCTAGTGCCGGATGGGATGTAAGTTATTTTCTTTGTCTTTTTGATAGTGTTTAATTAACAAATCTTGCTCGATAGTTTAATTATTTCATTATTTCTTTTTAGGCTTTTCTTCGATTGGCAAGAATGAGTGCAGGAGCAAGCTAGATTGCTAAACAAGCACACATGTTCACGTGCTCTGATTCAATTTATGATTGCTGGATAGAAATCATTGAAAGGCTAGAAGAGGAGAATAAGAAACCCCCAAAAACTGTATTTAGATACCTTTGTGGCCTTGAGGAATCAGAGGTAAAGACTATTCAAGAAGAGATTACACATGAGAAGATTTTACTATCAAAGAGTGTAAAGGATGGTGATGCAATGGACATGTATGATCGAATCAAGCAGTTGAAGCAAGACAAATTGATTCAAGATGCACTTCTTGAAGGCTTCAAAAATTTGAATGAGTCTTCACCCTGTAAAGACTGGGAGGAGGTGGTCAAAATGTATAATATCAATGATGTTGTTTATAAAACACTTTTAATGCTGTGAGAGGAATGGCTCAGATCTAGTTTGAAGCGTGGAACAAAGAAAATGGCTTTTCTAGATGGAGCAATAAAATAAATGCAATGGGAAATTCACCTTCAAAAAGAGAAAATTGAGCCTAGAGATTTGCCATGGTCAATCTATGTGGTGAAACTACAAATGGAAGGCAATCTCTACTTGATGCGCCACTTCAATAATAAAGTGCCTATTGGCTTATGTGCTTTAGATATAACAAAACACGTTGGAGGCAATTTGAAGTGGAGTGAGGAGACATTTAACAATGCTTTGGATGGGATCATGGCTATTGTTGGAGGGTCAAACAGATTGTGGATTTGTCTTTCTTGCATTTGTGGATTTCACTAACTTCACAAAATTGCAATGTGCCTTTCATGCCATGGGAGATAATTTGAGCTACCATTGTTGTGGTGCATTACATCACTTTCCATCAACTCCTTGCAAATGAGCAATTGAATTCCTAATAGTTATTTCCTTCTTGGGACAAGGCAATGCATTTGAAGACCTGAGAAGAAGATCAGAGGAACATCCCATGCAATTGATTTTTCTCTTCTTCAAGTAGCAGCAGATAAAGATATGTAAGATTTGCAATATTTGGAGGCCAAAAAAAGTGCTTTGGTCAAGCACTACATTCGTACATATTGTTTTGAAGACCGCAAGCTTGTTGATGTTTTTGGTGATGGATCCTTGGTTGCACAAGAAGGAAGACAACAGAAAAAAGAAGTTATATGCTTAGTTGACAGTGTGGAGGAGGCAAAAAACGTGGAGACTAGGCTGCTAGAATTTGTTAAGTCTCATGAACAATCCACTTCAACAATCCACTTTTCAATCAGATGACACTGTGCCTATTACAAAGGAGTGCTCTCCACAAAGAGAAGAAGAAGAACAACAACAAAATCCTCTTTCAATGGAGGACTTTTTGGAAATGGAGACACATATGTTTTGAGTTTCTTGTGCATGTTAGTGTTTCTTGTTTTGCTGATTTGATACTCTTAATGTCAGATTTTGCTTTATATATTATTGATTGAGTTTGTATTTTTTATCTCAAGCATTCATGGTTTGAATGTAAATAGTAAATTACTTGAGTTTTTGAATGGTGGATCTTTAGACTAAAACTATAACATTTAATACTCATGAAGACTTAATCACTTAAGAGCTTAAACTCAATAAGTTTTGGACCTTTTATCAATACCCCGTTGATATGCTACATTAGATCCTAGCATGGGTAAATGGTAATGATTTATAAATTGAACCTAGCTTAGACAGGTGTTGGAGCCTAAATTTAAACTAACCTTGCTAGAAGGGAGCTTATGTTTGGACTTTGAGAACTAGCATAAGTAATCATTTAGAGCATAGATTAGACTTGTGGTGGTGGCCTTAGAGACCAACATCTTAACGAGCTTGGAAAGGTATTTAAGTACTGCAATTTACTTAGTTTTAGTAGTCACTAAAGGCATAGCTTGACAAAAGGTGGGGACCTTACATGGATCCTAATTTCAAGAGGTGTGGTAGACCTTCAAACCAAGCTCATATAGCTTGGACATGTGGTGGACCTTGCATGGAGACTAGTTTAGACAAGTGTGGTACACCTTGTAACAAACACCCATTTGTTACATTAGCTTGAACAAGTGGTGGACCTTGCTTTTATGTTTCAATGGAGCATATTTTGGACAGGTGGTAGACCTTGTTTCTCTCCATATTTCAATGGAGAGAAACATTAGCTTGGACAAGTGGTGGACCTTGATTTTATGTTTCAAAGGAGCATATTTTGGACAAGTGGTAGACATTGTTTCTCTCCATGCTTCAATGGAACCCACCTTAGAAAAGTGAAGTACCTTGAAACCAAACCCCCATAATACAACATATTAAATAGGTTGGAAAATTGGTGGGATATGAAACCATCCATGATAGAGCATAGTATAGGTGAAAACGTAGTGGTCCTTATATCAATTACCCATGCATAGCTTGGACAAGTGGTGGACCTTGATTCTCTCTTTGTTTCAATGGATCCTATCTTGGACTAGAGATATATCTTACTTATTTCCATGCTTCAATGGATTCTAGCTTGGATAAGGAGTGGACCTTCAAACAAAACTCTAGGGCATAGCATATATTAACAATTCATGGGTTTTATAGAGATTTTCTTGCCTATTTTGGAGAGTTGGTAGACCTTTCTTCTCCATGCTTCAATGGATATGAGGTTGGACAAGTGGAGATGGAGAAGTGGTCGACCTTAAAATGAAACCTCCCATGCTACAACCCATCATAGATCGTATATGTAGTGGACCTTGAAACTCTTTTATGTCCCTAGCTTAGAGAAGCATTGCATCCTTGATTATCTCCATACATGAAGGCAAGGTTGGAAAAGTGGTGGGCCTTCAAACCAAAATCTCTATGCAATAATAGGCAAGTGGTGGAGCTTGTTCTCTCCATGCTCCAATGGACCCTAGCTTAGACAAACAATGGAGCTTGCTTCTCTCCATGTTTCAATGGATCCTAGCTTAGAAAAGTGGTGGAGCTTTGCTTCTCTCCATGTTCCAATAGACCATAGCTTAGACAAGTGGTGGACCTTGAGAAAAACCCCCCGTATACAACATATTATGGGGTTTTCATGTTTCAATGGCACCTAGCTTGGACAAATGGTAGAGCTTGCTTCTCTTCATGTTTCAATGGATCCAATCTTAGCCAAGTGGTGGACCTTGAAGACCTTGCTTCTCTTCATGCTTAAATGGAGCCGAGGTTGGACACATGTTGGAGAGAAGATGGTTGCCCATGAAATAAGACCATGCATGCTTTAATCAATCATATGTTGGTGGACCTTGCAATTGTTTTATATGCCTAACTTGGACAAGTGGAGGACCCTTGATTACCTCTAGATATCAACAACAAGCCAAGTTTGGACAAGTGTAGTACCATCAAACCAGAATCTCTATGCTACAATAGAGTATAGGTAGGACACGTGGTGAGCCTTGATATCAAACCATCGATGCTACTAGAGATGATAGGTTTCACATGTGGTGGAACCTTGTATCAATGTTTTATGTGTATTTTTTGACTAGTGATAGACCTTGAAACTAATCCCTCTAGGCTACAAGAAAAAAGAGATGGCTGAGGAGGCTAGACTACTTTTGTTGCATCAATGCATCTCATGTTACCACATATGCTATAGGGTTCTTGGATAAGTGTTGGACCTTGTGTCAATGCCCCATGTCTAGCTTGGACAAGTGGTGGACCTTGGTTCTCTCTATGCTTCAAATGGGCAATAGATTGGAGACACAGTGGCCTTTTTTTTTCAATGATTTTATTTTTTGGAAACTTGGAGGCACCATGTAAGAGGAACTCTAAGTCTCCCATACAATGGACCTATTGGACTATAAAAGAATGATATCTTTCTTTGATCTTGTCATTATTTTATGCATAATATTTTCTTCTTTTTGCAGACACAAAGGAGTTAAGTGACATAAAAACTAGATGTATTTCACACTATGATTGGCATGAAGATCCGTTTGGGACACCAACTTTTCCTATTCCCAAAGATGTAATTTTCCATATTAACGGTGTGGATTTTGAAGTGCGACTTTCATGTATTCAAGGAGCTTGTTATGGGCTATTGTGCACACTACCCTGGAAAGTGGTGTGACTATTCTAAAACTATGGAGTGCATAAGTATAGATTTCAAGACTGGAAAAAAATATGCAAAATATTTCCAAGAGCTTCTAAATATTTTCTTCTAGAGGATCCAAACATAAAAGAAGAGGAAGATCAATCATACATTATTGGTTGTGTAGAACAAGGAAAGGTGTCGGGCTATATAAATAGTTCTCATAGTACAAATGTCTGTCCCAATGTACGCTATACATTTGATCCAAATTTGCCACCTTGGCATAAATGCACCTCTTCACACATCAAGTCAGAAGAATATGGCCATGTATGCATTGAGACAAATTGTCAAGTTGAAGCAGGAGAAGAGCTGTTTGCTGACTATGACTTTACTTGACATTGTAAAGTATTGTACATGGATGGAAATCTCAAGTACATGAATCATTTTAATTTCTCATGGATGAAATCTCAAGTGAATGTAACATTTGATTATTATTTAGTTTATGCTCAACGAGAATCTAGAGTGCTCTTATGCTTTGTGTGTTGTCTAACTTATTTGATTACCTTGGCCATAGAATCTTGATTCTACTCTAGATTTGTGATAAATCTTACCAAAATTTAATCAATGTCTAGGTTGGACAAGTGGTGGGGCTTCAAAAATTACTGTCTTAAACAAGTGGAGTTATCTTACTTGAGTGAGTGGTGGCCTTTGAATCCAAATCCAAGCCAAATCTGTAATTGTTTTCTTGTAGTCTAGGTTGGACATTTGGTGGACCTTGTATCCATGTTTCCTCAACAAGTTGTGGCTTTTAGTTTTCACTTTAAGTAATCATCTTTAATAAAGTGTAAGATGGAAAATGTTGAGTTAGTAGATTGTATTTTAGACAAGTGGTCTTTTGTGTACGAATGAATGAAATGAGAAGAGCCCAATTACAAGAGATCTTGGCAAAGGAGCATACACCCATTGAACGCATGAAGGCATTACTATTGACCACTTTAGCTAAGCAATTGGGTTGTAACACAAAAGGAGTTTTGAAGGTAGCCACAACAAAGGCTTATATAAATAAGGTGAAAGCTGAGAACAATCTTCTAAGGATGGATAGATACCAACCCTAAGGTATCAGTGACATGTCATATATTCTTGATACACATGCTTGAACATTCATGTACATGGTATCTAACAAATCTTTCTTTTTATTCCTTCCTGTAGGATCTTACAAAGGATATTACTAGATGGAGCTCAATCAATAGAGATTTTGATATTTTTGCTCAAAATAATGAAGCAGACACCTACATTTTTTGTTTATCAATTTCTTGAGAGATTTTCTTTTAATTTGTAACCATCAAATGAAATGAAAAGTATCCTTCTTATTAAGATTGCTGATATTTTCTTGTTCAAAACTTTCAAATGTGATTTATAGTTTGGTTAGCATTAGATTGTGCTTTTTTAGTTTGAAAAAAACTGTCAAAGATCCAAGTCTTTTTGGCTTTACTTAAGTTATTAATTGTGAAAGATCCAAGTCTTTTAGCTTTACTTAAGTTATTGATTGTCTATGTAATAGTCCTTAAAACAATATCGGATGGCTTTCTTGCTCCCATGTCTCACATTGGTCTTTAGGTAAGACAAGTGGTGACCTTGAAAGTATGGTCTCATATATCGATCAAGTGAAGAGACATGAAGCTTAAATATCACTACTATGTATATAGTGTTAAACTCCATCGAGACAAAGATACTAGAGTGTCAAATTGCAGGTTAGTTTAAGTGAAAATCCATTTGAGCTAGAAGGTAAAACTTATAGAGCCTCATTTTTCTAGGATTCTACCCCATCAAGGAAGTTAGAATCTAGCACAAACCAATTAAGACTCTTTTGGAACCTAGATAGGACAATTTGTGGAACTTAAGAAACTTATTATTGAGTTAGAGTCTAGTTTAGATAAGCAAAAGATTTTCAAACCAGCACTTGACTTTTTTACTATTCAATATTCAAAGTCCCTTGAGGCTAACAAATTACATACCTACTTGTAACCTAACTAATGAGTAAGTATATAGACCTAAGAAAGTATATATAATGAGTCTTCAAACTAATAAACCAAGGGAAGAGAGTAGCAAGGTCCACTACTTGTCCAAGCTCAGTTCTAGACAAGATAGAAAGATGCTAGTTCTACTAATTGTCTAATTATAGGCATGGATAAATGATAGAACGTTAACCACTTGTCCAACCTATCATCTCTAGTAAGATGGGAGGTTTGGCCTTAAGATTCACCATGTAACCAACCTATACGTCATTGTATTATGATCCACCATTTGTCGAAGCTCTCTTCCATTAAAACATGAAAAAACTCAGCTATGTTGTACATGGGGCCTTTTTTCCAAGGTCCGCCACTTGTCAAAGCTACGATCCATTAAAACATGGAGATAAACAAAGCTCCACCACTTGTCCAACCTTTAGAGTTGCAAAGTGTAAGGGTTGTCTAAACTAGGTATGGGAAAATAGTTGAAGGTCCACCACTTGAAACATGGAGATAAGCAAGCTCCACCATGTCTCCAATATGTTAGACTCCATTGAAAAACCCTAAACCCATGATATTTTGTACATATGGGATGTACATTCAAGGTCCACCACTTGTCCAACATAGTATCCCTAGTAGCTTGATAGGTTTGGTCTCAAGATTCAACACTTGTCCACTCTATGTTGTTGTATTAAAAAAGATTGGGTGTTAAGGCCCACAACTTGTCCAAGCTAACTCTATTGAAACATAGAGAGAACCAAAGTTCCACCACTTGTCCAAGCTACGCTATATTGAAACATGGAGAGAAGGATGATCCACCATTTCTCCAAGATAGGCTTCATTGAAACATGGAGAGAAGCAAGCTCCACCATGTATCCAAGCTAGGATCCATTTAAATACCCTAAAACCATTATATTTTGTACATGGGGGTTTTTATTTCAAGGCCCACCACTTGTCTAACCTATTATCCCTAGTAGCACGAGTGGTTTGGTCTTAAGATTCACCACTTGTACACTCTATGTCATTATATTAAGAAGAACTATGTGTTACGGTCCACCACTTGTCCAACCTATAAGGTTATATCTTAAATGGTATCCTTTCTCACCACTTGAAATGCCCGTGATATGTTTTACATGGGGGTTTCATTCCAAGGTCCACCACTTGTCCAAGCTAACTCTATTCAAACATAGAGGGAAGCAAAGGTCCACCACTTGTCTAAGATAACACTTGTCAAAGCTAGGCTCCATTGAAACATGGAGAGAAGTAACCTCCATCATTTTTCCAAGATAGGTGCCATTCAAACATGAAGAGAATCAAGATCTACCATGTATCCAGGATGCTAGGCTCCATTGAAACACCCTTAAATCATGATATTTTGTACATGGGGTGTTTACATTCAAGGTCCACCACTTGTCTAACTTATTATACCTAGTAGCATGAGTGGTTTGGTCTTAAGATTCACCACCTATCCACTCTACGTCATTATATTAAGAAGAACTGGGTGTGAAGGTCCACCACTTGTCCAACCTATAAGGTTTTATCTTAAATGGTATCCTTCACCACTTGTCAAGGTCCATCACAACTTTTCCAACCAATAAGGTTATATCTTGAATGATATTTTTTCTCATTACTTGTAATGCGTATGCTATGTTTTACAAAGGGTTTTTGTTCCAAGATCCACCACTTGTCCAACCTAACTCTATTGAAACATAGAGAGAAGGAAAGGTCCACCACTTCTCCAAGATAGGCTCCATTGAAACATGGAGAGAAGAATGCTCCACAATTTCTCCAAGATACGTTCCATTGAAACATTGAGAGAAGCAATCTCCACCATGTCTCCAAGCTAGGCTCCATTGAAATACCCTAAACCCATAACATGAGGGGTTTACATTCAAGGTCCACCACTTGTCCAACCTATTATCCCTAGTAGCACGAGTGTTTTGGTCACAAGATTTCCCACTTGTACACTCTATGTCATTATATTAAGAAGAAATATGTGTTAAGGTCCACCACTTGTCCAACCTATAAGGTTATATCTTAAATGGTATCCTTTCTCACTACTTGAAATGCCCATGATATGTTTTACATGGGGGTTTCATTCCAAGGTCCACCACTTGTCCAAGCTAGGCTCATTGAAACATGGAGAGAAAGGAAACCTCAACGTTTCTCCTAGATAGGCTCCATTGAAATATGTACAGATGTAAGCTCTCAACCATGTCTCCATAGGAGGCTAGGCTCCATTGAATATACCCAATACCCATGATATTTTGTACATGGGGGGTTTACATTCAAGGTCCACCACTTGTCCAACCTATTACCTTAGTAGGTTTGGTCTCTTGATTCACACTTGTCACTCTATGTCATTATATTAAGAGGAATTCGGTGTTATAGTTCACACTTATCCAAACTATAATGTTATAGCTTGAATCATATTTTCTTGTCACCACTTGTAATTGCCCATGATCATCGATTTACATGGGGGTTTTGTTCCAAGGTCCACACTTGTCCAAAACTTTTCCAAGCTAGGCTTCATTGAAACATGGACCTTAACACTAGGTTGGTAATGGGACACTTTTATGTCCTGTTAAGTGACCGTTTCCTTGAATTATGTCAAGAGTTTCAAAAATGGATTTTCAGGTGATATCTGTCTAGAAATTTGTCTCATGAGCTAAAAAAACTCGACATTTTTTTGAAATATCAATTTCATCTTTAACCTTGTCCTTGCAGAGCATTTCACTACCTAAACTGTGTGAGAAACGGGTCCTGTTTTTGGGGTTTTTCAAATTTTTGCAACTATACCACTCTAGAATTCATGTTGTGAGGACTATAATGCTACAGAACTATCTTTAGTAGTCCTCAACATGTCCTGATGCTTCTAGGGAGAAATAAATGTTAAAGTTGTAAGTTATGACCAAATTACAAAAATTATCAAATCCTGTTTTTTAGCCAAATTTAGCTCTTCTATGATTTTTTTGGTGGCTTTCATGATATCCAAATGCAGTTTTGATTTTCTATGTGGTATATTGTAACATAAAGCTAATATTCCTTGAGTTTTGGGGCACCTAATACCCTATTTTGCATAGTAGACAACGATGGTTGATTTTTTCAATTATAGAAGAAAACTAAAACATTCTAGTATATCAAGTATAGCTTTTTCAATATTGTTAGTTTCTTGTGACAACTACATGCATTTTGTAGGTAGTAACCATATCTAGTCATAAGGATCAAATTTGGCTAGATATTGAATAGTTTCTATGGGATTCTACAACTCATAATGTTGAACCCAGTTTTTTCATGTTTGTTGTATTTAGCACTTCATCTTTTTCTCCAAGATTCCCTTGGTAAGAGCTGTATTATTCTTTTGACATGCTCCATGGCTCCTTATGAACCTAAAGGACAATAGGGAACTAAGAAATATGCATATATATATTATTTGTATTGAGCGTGGCTATAGAAACTTTGATGATAGGTTTGAAGAATGGTAAACATTCAACTTTTTTGTACCTATTTCTTTTGGCAAAGCAAAAAATAGTGAGTGAGAAGAAATCATATGTTCAGATCACCAACCCATTGAAGTTAACTAGGGAATTTATCTCAAGTCCTACAGAAATCCCTAAGCTTATTTTTATGCAACAAAACGTAAGAAATGACTATTTTGATGAAAACGTACTGGTCCATCAACTTTGGAGGCTTGGTGTGACCAAAAGATGAAAAAACTTTACAGTTTCTTATTTTTTCCTTGTGTAGTAGGCCTTGAACTATAACCTGATGAAAGGATTTTACAAAATGAGTGGATCTACTATGGTTTTGGAGGTTTTTTTCAAAACCCTGAAAGGACACTTTTATGTCCTGTTAGGTTACCAACCTAGTGTTAATACCAAATTATTCCTAGTAGCATGAGTGATATTTTGTACATGGGGGGTTTACATTCAAGGTCCACCACTTGTTCAACTTTTTTTCCGTAGTAGGTTTGGTCACAAGGTTCACCACTTGTCCACTCTATGTCATTTTATTAAGAATAATTGGGTGTTAAGGTCCACCACTTGTCCAACCTATAAGGCTATATATTGAATGGTTTTTTTCTCACCACTTGTAATGCCCATGATATGTTTTACATGGGGGTTTTGTTCTAAGGTCCACCACTTTTCCAAGCTAACTCTATTCAAATATATATAGAAACAAAGGTCCACCACTTGTCCAAGCTAAGCTCCATTGAAACATGGACAGAATGATGCTCCACAATTTATCCAAGATAGGATCCATTGAAACATGGAGAGAAGCAAGCTTTACCATGTTTCCAAGCTAGGCTCCATTGAAACACTCTAGGGGGTTTTATTTCAAGGCCCACAACTTGTTTAACCTACTATCCCTAGTAGCATGAGTGGATTGGTTTCAAGATTCACCACTTGTACACTCTATGTCATTATATTAAGAAGAAAAATGTGTTAAGGTCCACCACTTGTCCAACCTATAAGGTTATATCTTAAATGGTATTTTTTCTCGCCACTTGAAATGCCCATCATGTGTTTTACATGGGAGTTTCATTCCAAGATCCACCACTTGTCCAAGATAACCATATTCAAACATAGAGAGAAACAAAGGTCCAGGAATTGTCCAAGCTAGGCTCCATTGAAACATGGAGAGAAGGATGCTCCACCATTTCTCCTAGATAGGATCCATTAAAACATGGAGAGAAGTAAGTTCCACCATGTCTCCAAGATGCTAGGCTCCATTGAAATACCCAAAACCCATGATATTTTGTACATGGGGAATTTACATTTAAGGTCAACCACTTGTCCAACCTATTATCCCTATAGGTTTGGTCTAACGATTCACCACTTTTCCACTCTATGTCATTATATTAAGAGGAATTGGGTGTTAAGGTCCACCACTTTTCAACTCTATGTCATTATATTAAGAGGAATTGGGTGTTAAGGTCCACCACTTGTCCAGCCTATAAGGTTATACCTTGAATGGTATTTTTTCTCACCACTTGTAATGCCATGACATGCTTTACATGGGGGGTTTTTTCCAAGGTTCACCACTTGTCCAAGCTAATTCTATTGAAACATAGAGAGAGACAAAGGTCCACCACTTATCCAAGCTAGGCCCCATTGAAACATGGACCTTAATACCAAATTATTCCTAGTAGCATGAGTGATGTTTTGTACATGGGGGGTTTGCATTCAAGGTCACCACTTGTCCAACCTACCTTTCCTAGTAGGTTTGGTTGCAAGATTCACCACTTGTCCACTCTATGTCATTATATTAAGAATAATTTGATGTTAAGGTCCACCACTTGTCCAACCTATAAGGTTATATATTGAATGGTATTTTTTCTCACCACTTGTAATGTCCATGATATGTTTTACATGGGGTTTTGTTTTAAGGTCCACCACTTGTCTAAGCTAAATCTGTTCAAACATAGAGAGAAACAAAGGTCTACCACTTGTCCAAGCTAGGCTCCATTGAAACATGGAGAGAATGATGCTCCACCACTTATCCAAGATAGGCTCCATTGAAACATGGAGAGAAGTAAGATCCACCATGTCTCCAAGATGCTAGGCTCCATTGAAATATCCAAAACCCATGATACTTTGTACATGGGGGGTTTACATTCAAGGTCCACCACTTGTCCAACCTATTATCCTAGTAGCATGAGTGGTTTGGTCTCAAAATTCACCACTTGTCCACTCTATATCATTATATTAAGACGCTTCAATGGAGTGCACCCTACTCTAAGGGGACTTCAATGTACTATTGGAGTGCATCCTATTGTAAGGGGACTCTGATGTATTGCTAGAGTGCACCCAAATTTTTGGGGACTCATTTTTATTTGATTGGGGCCTATGTTGGATCATTTAGTAAAAGAAATTCATTTTTTGTCATTCATATCGAGGTTGCATTTATTTGTAACTAGGAGAGAATTGATGTTTGATGTCAAAATAAAACTTGTAAGTATGGATTAGAGAATTCATGGACTTTAAATATGTGAGAGGGATCTTTTTCTTGGGCACAAATGTTTGCTTCAAGAATTTTATCATTACATCCTTTATGTAAAAGAGTTTTAGAACCGAAAACATTTTGAAAAGAAAACTATGGAATCTAAGTGCATGTATTCTTGAATGGCTTGAAAGTTGATGTATACATGCATGTCGCCTTGATGAAGGTGTAGATCTAACAAGATGCAAAGCTAGAATTCTTGGACGTTACCTTTGTCAATTTGGTATGAAATAACATATTTAACTTTCTTTTCTTATGGGTAGAAAATATATTATTATGTGCATTTGGAACCTAATTGCTTGACCTTCAAACCAAGATTTCTATGTTATTTTTTCATATAATTTTTTGTAATGGATTAAGATTGTGGATACAAGGTCCACCACTTGTTCAAGATGGATCTAATATAGTATATATAATGAGTCTTCAAACTAGTAAACCAAGGGAAGAGAGAAGTTAGCAGGGTTCATCACTTGTCCAAGCTCATCTCTAGACAACATAGAGAGATGCTATGTCTACTAATTGTCTAATATAGTCATGGAGAAATGATAGAAGGTTGATCCACTTGTCCAAGCTATCATCTCTAGTAAAATGGGAGGTTTGGTCTTAAGATTCACCCTATAACTATCCTATACTTCATTTTATTATGAAGAGTAGAAAAGAAAAGCTCCACCACTTGTCTAAGGTAGTTCCAAAATCAACATGGAGAGAAGCAAGCTTCACCATTTGTTCAAGATAGGTTCCATTAAAACATGGAAAACCTCATATATGTTGTACATGGAAGCTTTTTTCCAAGGCCCACCACTTGTCCAAGCTAGGATCCATTAAAACATGGATAGAAACAAGGCTCCACCACTCGTCCAACCTTTAGAGCTGCAAAGTGTACCGATTGTCTAAACTAGGCATGGGAAAATAATAGAAGGTCCACCACTTCTCCAATATATTATCTCTAATAGCATGGGAGGTTTGGTCTCAAGATTTAGGAATTGGATGACCTATATTTCATTGTAATATGATGAATTTGGTTTAAGGTCAACTACTTATCCAAGCTATAAGTTTATATCTTGAATGGTGTTTCTTCCCATCACTTAGAAAACCAATGATATGTTGTACATGGGGGGGTTTGTAACAAGGTCCACCACTTGTCCAATCTAGTTTCATTGAAACATGAATGAAGGCAAGCTCCACCATTTGTTAAAGCTAGACTCCATTGAAATCTAGAAAATCCATGCTATGTTGTACATTGAGTTTTTGTTTTAAGGTCCAACACTTGTCCAAGCTAAGCTCCATTTAAACATGGAGAGGAGAAACACTCCACCACTTGTCCAAGCTAGGAGACATTGATAGTAGTTGGTTTAGTTTGAATATCCACCACGTGTCTAAGCTAACTCTATTGAAACATAGAGAGAACCATAGGTCCACCAATTGTCCAAGCTAGGCTCCATTGAAACATGGAGAGAATCAAAGGTCCACCATTTCTCCAAGCTAGGCTCTAGTTGTCCAACCTATACGGTTATATCTTAAATGGTAATCTTTCTAATCACTTGGAATACCCATGATATGTTTTACATGGGGGTTTGTACCACTTGTCCAAGCTAACTCTATTGAAACATAGAGAGAAGCAAAGGTCCACCACTTCTCCAAGCTAGTCTCCATTGAAACAAGGAGAGAAGAAAGCTCGATCATTTCTCCAAGATAGGATAGCCTAGATAATTGCACCTTGAAACAAACCTTCCTATGAGGCAATAGAGCATATGCTACATATTTTATGTATTCCCCATGCCTCAAATTAAGAAGTTCTAGATTAGAAGTGGACCTTGCTTGAATGTCACATGCAATAAAGTAAGGAAAAACAGGCAAGTGGATTGTATTCCTCGATGGATCCTTGCTTTCACAAGTTGTGAACCTTGAGCCACTTTTACATTAACTTGGACAAGTGGTGGACCTAGAAACCAAGTTCTCCATGTTGAGATAAGTTGTAGGTAGGACAGTAGAACATAGACAACGATAATGGATGCAATATACTCGTCTCCTAATAATCCATTAAAACCATGGAATTTTAGTTGTTTTCATTGTGTATTGTATGTGCATAAAGTGGAATGAGACCTTAAGAAAACTCTATTTTTTTTCAAAATCTCTATATTTTGTCATGATAATATTGAAATTTGTCCAACATGGGAATTGATATTTTCCCACTTTACCTGGTCTTAAAATCAAAACATGGGCATATGGATCTCCTGATCCACTGTATTTTTTGGGTACGCATTTGCCACTTGAGATGGTCGTATATGTCTGGACTATGCAAGAATTCTTACAACACCTGGTCCTCCTAGTGTGGTTTCTCTAGGTTCATAATCTCCTCTTGGCACTACTAGTGGTATCCTATCGGCTATGCATTTTTCAAGTCAATCTCGTGTAATAGTCGGAGGGATTCTAGTGGTGTAAGTCACATCATGAGTAGTATTGCCCCTATGTGTGTTCATGGAATCCCTAGACCCTGTTGATCCTAAAGGCCTTGTGTTTGGGACTCATTCATGTCCAAAAGAATCTTCCACACTGGTTCTCACTGGGCTCACATGTGCAGTCTTCGGTTTTGTGTGAGTAGTTGTGGTTTTTATTACCTCTTCTAAAGTTACATAGTATTGGTGGAGTGGTCCCCCAAAATATCTATATGTATTTAACTCCTTACGATCCATAGGAGAGTACTTTTGGCCATACTTGTCTATTATGACCACCTAAATACTTCTCCCTTTCGTGTACATAAAAACATATAGTTTTTTACGGTTAGTCGATTCCTTGATGCGGGGTTTGTCACATCTATAAAAGAGTTTTTGTTCTCCAATAGTAAACATATATAGCCCCACATACGTGTTGTCTATATTAAGACATTCTGTTTCATTGGTGCATATCTGCACCACGTTTTGCCTATCCACCTTGGGTAGCTCATGTGGCAATTGTTGATCTACTTTGTCCTTGGTTCCATCATCCCCCATTTGTCCACAATAAAGGAGTTCTGAACCACTAGGTACATCATTCCCTCTTTGTCAAAATATATATCCACGTCATAATCAGCATCTACAAGGTCTCTGAACTTGCTCGGGTTATTTTCCAACTTAATATAGTAGCGGTCCATTTTATTCTTATAGATTTTGGCCTTAAGCACATTTTCAAATTTAAACTTCAAATCTCCTGGATCAAACACCATCGAGATCACATAGCATTGATGGGCTCATCAATATACTACAGCTTCACCTGAAGCATAGTGCAACACCCACATCCCGTAAACTGTTGGCAACTTAAGCTCGTTACCAGAAAGCATTAAAGAAATCTGACTCCCTTTTACTGGCAGCCAAGACATCATTGACATAAGCATCAATAGGCATAACATCCAAATCCAGCCACATCTGGAACATTGTCCAAGGAAATGAAAAACCTTAAGTATTTTATTATGTATCAAGGATGATTTAGCATCATCACCCCCTCTAGCTTCATAGCCATCACGAAAAACCTTAGGAGTCTCTCGACCTGTATCATCAGACGAATTTTTACCTATTGGGATTTCAACTTGATCATGAAAAATAGCTTTATCCTGTAGATCTTCATCCATAACATCCCTGGGAAAATCACCCTTAGAAGTCTCAACATTAATCAAAATTGTAGAAGTTATCTCCTCATGTAGTCCATGTACAAGCGTATATGTAAAATCCCTGTCCGATAACCTGTTCACAATCAATATGATCCAAGCAATCTTTATACTCGATATCATCCTCTGCTTCCTCATTTGCATCCATGTTACTTAGCAATACATAATAGAGCTGTAAAGTCTCATTTGGCACCCCCTCTGAAGAGGTATATGCATCTGAAAGCTCTTCTATATTGTCATAAACATCTCCTTCAGATCTAGACATAAATTCACCGATTATAGCATCCTCTTCTATGATAGCATCATCTGCAAGCATATTGTTAGTAGCAATCATAGGTTCATTGACATCCTCAGGCTCATCCTGTGCTGGGTCCACAATCTTAGTCACTTCATCATCTATTGTGTATATGATAGCTTTTTTTATGCAATCATTTGCAGTAGACATGCTATCCTACTCGACAGCTATAGTGCAAATAACTTCAGTAACATCCTGTAGAGATTCATCTCTTTGATAAACTCTTTCAGAATAACCCATGTCAAGGTCAGCAGCTTGTGAACCACTTGATGTACAGTCTATGTCTTCATTGAAACCATTATTGGAGGTAGCATCCATGCGAGCAATCTTTGAAAAAAATTCATACAAATCTGTTTCAGCATTATCATCATTTACCTTTTCTTCGTTGCTCAAATTAAGCTCCTCTGAAACTGAATCTGCTACTTCCAGCTTAGCATTCTCTTTGGATTTACTTCTTGCAGAAATACGCTCCCAGAATTCATCATAGTTGAGGATCTGCATCTGATCCCCTTCACCTTTACTGAAGACAACCTTATTTCGTTCAGTCATCTTCTTTATTTCCGGATCTAGAATCCTTATGTACAATATAATGATTTGAGGTTTGCATATTTGAATTTAGGTGGGATAATGACATATTTTTGTGGTAAACTTGAATTTAAAATCAATTTCGCGTGGAATATTTTAAATTTAAGCGGTAAAACTTAAATTTTATAAAAAAGTTTGAATTTTAAAATTTGGGCGGGATATTTTAAAATTTAGACAGGATATTTAAAATTTGGGAGGGATATTTTAAATTTAGGCGGGAAGGTTTTGAATTTATAGCACGATCTCCCTTACATAAGAGAGTATAGGCTGGACAAGTGGTGGACCTTAAAGTCAGAGCAACCATGCTATTGGACATGATAGGTAGGGAATCTAGTTGAATATTGTATGTACGTTATATATGTAATAGATCGAGCTTGGAAAAGTGGTGGACCTTGGAACAAAACCCCAAGTAAAAAATATCATGCGCATTCCAAGTGGTGAGAAACAATATCATTTAAGATATAACCTTATAGGTTGGACAACTGGTGGACCTTAACACCAAAATCTTCTTACTATAATGACATAGAGTGGAAAAGTGGTGAATCTTGAGAGCAAAACACTCAAGCTACTAGGGTAATAGGTTGGACAAGTGATGGACCTTGAATTTAAACCCCCCATGTACAAAATTTCGTGGGTTTAAGGTATTTCAATGGAGCCTAGCATCTTGGAGACATGGTGGAGCTTGCTTCTCTCCATGTTTCAATGGAGCCTATTTTGGAGAAATGGTGGAGCATCCTTCTCTCTATGTTTCAATAGAGTTAGCTTGGACAAGTGGTGGACCTTGCAACCAAACCCCCATGTAAAACATATCATGGTCATTCCAAGTGGTGAGAAAGAATACCCTTTAAGATATAGCCTTATAGGTTGGAAAAGTGGTCGACCCTAACACACATATCTTCTTAATATAATGATATAGAGTGGAAAAGTGGTGAATCTTGAGACCAAACTACTCATGCTACTAAGGATAATAGGTTTGACAAGTGGTGGACCTTGAATGTAAACCCCCCATGTACGAATATCGTGGGTTTAAGGTATTTCAATGGAGCCTAGCATCTTGGAGACATGGTGCACTTGCTTCTCTTCGTGTTTCAATGGAGCCTATCTTGGACAAATGGTGGAGCATCCTTCTCTCCATGTTTCAATGGAGCCTAGCTTGGACAAGTGGTGGACCTTTGCTTCTCTCTATGTTTCAATAGAGTTAGCTTGGACAAGTGGTGGACCTTGGAACCAAACCCCCATGTAAAACATATCATGGTCATTCGAAGTGGTGAGAAATAATAGCCTTTAAGATATAAACTTATAGGTTGGACAAGTGGTTGCCCTTAAAACCCATATCTTCTTAATATAATAACATAGAGTGGAAAAGTGGTGAACTTGAGACCAAACCACTCATGCTACTAAGGATAATAGGTTGGACAAGTGGTGGACCTTGAATGTAAACCCCCCATGTACGAAATATCGTGGGTTTAAGGTATTTCAGTGGAGTCTAGTATCTTGGAGACATGGTGCAGCCTGCTTCTCTTCATGTTTCAATGGAGCCTATGTTTGACAAATGGTAAAGCATCCTTCTCTCCATGTTTCAATGGAACCTAGCTTGGACAAGTGGTGGACCTTTTCTTCTCTCTATGTTTCAATAGAGTTAGCTTGGACAAGTGGTGGACCTTGGAACCAAACCCCTATGTAAAACCTATCATGGTCACTTCAAGTGGTGAGAAAGAATAACGTTTAAGATATAGCCTTATAGGTTGGACAAGTGGTGGACCTTAACACCCAGATATTCTTAATATAATGACATAGAGTGAAAAAGTGGTGAATCTTGAGACCAAAGCACTCATGCTACTAGCAATAATAGGTTGACAAGTGGTGGACCCCACATGTACAAAATATCGTGGGTTTAAGGTATTTCAATGGATCCTAGCATCTTGAAGACATGGTGCAGCTTGCTTCTCTTCATGTTTAATGAAGCCTATCTTCAAAAAATGGTGGATCATCCTTCTCTCCATGTTTCAATGGAGCCTAGCTTCAACAAATGGTGGATCATCCTTCTCTCCATGTTTCAATGAAGCCTATCTTCAACAAATGGTGGATCATCCTTCTCTCCATGTTTCAATGGAGCCTAGCTTGGACAAGTGTTGGACCTTTGCTTCTCTCTATGTTTCAATAGAGTAAGCTTGGACAAGTGGTTGACCTTGGAACCAAACCCCCATGTAAAACATATCATGGTTATTCGAAGTGGTGAGAAAGAATACCCTTTAAGATATAGCCTTATAGGTTGGACAAGTGGTCAACCTTAAAACCCAGATCTTCTTATTATAATGACATAGAGTGGAAAAGTGGTGAATCTTGAGACCAAACAACTCATGCTACTAGGGATAATAGGTTGGACAAGTGGTGGACCTTGAATTTAAACCCCACATATACAAAATATCGTGGGTTTAAGGTATTCCAATGGAGCCTAGCATTTCGGAGACATGGTGCAGCTTGCTTGTCTTCATGTTTCAATGGAGCTTATTTTGAACAAATGGTGGAGCATCCTTCTCTCCATGTTTCAATGGAGCCTAGCTTTGACAAGTGGTGGACCTTTGCTTCTCTCTATGTTTCAATAGAGTTAGCCTATATTACACAATTAGTAGACCTTGAATCTCTCCATGTTGTCTAGAGCTGAGCTTGGACAAGTGGTGGACCTTGCTTCTCTCTTCCCTTAGTTTATTAGATTAAAAGATCACTATGTATACTTGCTCAGATCTAGCTTGAACAAGTGGTGGACCTTGTATTCACACAAACTTAATCCATTACAAAAAAGTATATGTTAGAATAGCATTTTATTTTATTTTGTTTCAGGAAAGATGGATCCAAAAAAACAGGTTGCAAGGGTTGTTGTCTCAGTTGACTATACTTGCAATGATCTTAGGAAATGGTATGTGGACATACATGGTATAGAGGGTACACAATTTTATAAGGTGCATCTATTTATTGCCAAAAAGGAGAATTTGTCTCGGAAGTTGATAGTCATCCGGAGGTGGAATGCATTGACATTCTAGCTCCAATGAATCTAGAATTTCAACTATCTCCAGGAGCATATGCATTGGAGCGCATGTCTAGAAACAAAGAAGAGACAACGTTTTCTCAAGGATGGAAGTTTGCAGAATCAAATCCAAATATCACAGCAGATCAACTTCAAAGCTCCATCATTGCCACACTACAATGAAAAAAGGTGAAAGCTTCATGACCACCATCCACACAAACAAGCAAGCAAAAGTGCAGAAAGTAGCAGCTAAGCGAACTAGTTCCATTTTGGATGTAGACAAGGCATCTTTGGCATCCTCATCAAGAGAGGGTTCAATGTCAAGGATGAGAATTGTGGATCCAGATGTTGTAGAAGCTGAGGCCATGAAAGGACAAGAAAAAGATACAAGTGGAATGAATAAGTACATAAACTATTTTCCTTTTCAATATAGGGAATTTGATATCCCTATTCAAAATTGTTGGCTTGCTCCTCATCACTATAATGCACGTATTATGGATAAAAAACACGTTGAAAGTGTGTTATTTGGATTTTCACGAAGTACAACCAAGCCTGCAACATGTGCATATTTGATGCCTGTTCGAAATGCAAAGTGAAAGAAGGGGACTCCTTTGGTAGTAGAAGAGTTAGAAGAGCAAAAAACTAAAGATTATTATTATTGGATTCTTGATGGGCAGCATTCACTCTATCCTGCAAAAGTTGTGCTTCACAATGAACAAAACAACAAAGAGATATTTGAAAGACTGATTGGCGTGTATAAATTTAGAAAGGCTCGCATTGTTGTGAATGCTCCTCCATTTGTTGCAACTGCTATATCTACCATTGCAAATGAGGAGGCTCTGGCATTGTATGTCAAGCAACCTTACAGCCAAATATTGAGACATTTACGGAGTCAATGGATCTTCTCAGGACGACCACCAAAGGCAGCAAGTGGAATTGCAGAGGGACATGCATCTAGTGCCGGATGGGATGTAAGTTATTTTCTTTGTCTTTTTGATAGTGTTTAATTAACAAATCTTGCTCGATAGTTTAATTATTTCTCTATTTCTTTTTAGGCTTTTCTTCGATTGGCAAGAATGAGTGAAGGAGCAAAGTAGATTGCTAAACAAGCACACATGGTCACGTACTCTGATTCAATTTATGATTGCTGGATAGAAATCATTGAAAGGCTAGAAGAGGAGAATAAGAAACCCCCAAAAACTGTATTTAGATACCTTTGTGGCCTTGAGGAATCAGAGGTAAAGACTATTCAAGAAGAGATTACACATGAGAAGATTTTACTATCAAAGAGTGTAAAGGATGGTGATGCAATGGACATGTATGATCGAATCCAGCAGTTGAAGCAAGACAAATTGATTCAAGATGCACTTCTTGAAGGCTTCAAAAATTTGAATGAGTCTTCACCCTGTAAAAACTGGGAGGAGGTGGTCAAAATGTATAATATCAATGATGTTGTTTATAAAACACTTTTAATGCTGTGCGAGGAATGGCTCAGATCTAGTTTGAAGCGTGGAACAAAGAAAATGGCTTTTCTAGATGGAGCAATAAAATAAATGCAATGGGAAATTCACCTTCAAAAAGAGAAAATTGAGCCTAGAGATTTGCCATGGTCAATCTATGTGGTGAAACTACAAATGGAAGGCAATCTCTACTTGATGCGCCACTTCAATAATAAAGTGCCTATTGGCTTATGTGCTTTAGATATAACAAAACACATTGGAGGCAATTTGAAGTGGAGTGAGGAGACATTTAACAATGCTTTGGATGGGATCATGGCTATTGCTGGAGGGTCAAACAGATTGTGGATTTGTCTTTCTTGCATTTGTGGATTTCACTAACTTCACAAAATTGCAATGTGCCTTTCACGCCATGGGAGATAATTTGAGCTACCATTGTTGTGGTGCATTACATCACTTTCCATCAACTCCTTGCAAATGAGCAATTGAATTCCTAATAGTTATTTCCTTCTTGGGACAAGGCAATGCATTTGAAGACCTGAGAAGAAGATCAGAGGAACATCCCATGCAATTGGTTTTTCTCTTCTTCAAGTAGCAGCAGATAAAGATATGTCAGATTTGCAATATTTGGAGGCCAAAAAAAGTGCTTTGGTCAAGCTCTACATTCGTACATATTGTTTTGAAGACCGCAAGCTTGTTGATGTTTTTGGTGATGGCTCCTTGGTTGCACAAGAAGGAAGACAACAGAAAAAAGAAGTTATATGCTTAGTTGACAGTGTGGAGGAGGCAAAAAACGTGGAGACTAGGCTGCTAGAATTTGTTAAGTCTCGTGAACAATCCACCTTAACAATCCACTTTTCAATCAGATGACATTGTGCCTATTACAAAGGAGTGCTCTCCACAAAGAGAAGAAGAAGAACAACAACAAAATCCTCTGTCAATGGAGGACTTTTTGGAAATGGAGACATGTATGTTTTGAGTTTCTTGTGCATGTTAGTGTTTCTTGTTTTGATTATTTGATACTCTTAATGTTAGATTTTGCTTTATATATTATTGATTGAGTTTGTATTTTTTATCTCAAGCATTCAAGGTTTGAATGTAAATAGTAAATTACTTGAGTTTTTGAATGGTGGATCTTTAGACTAAAACTATAACATTTAATGCTCATGAAGACTTAATCACTTAAGAGCTTAAACTCAATAAGTTTTGGACCTTTTATCAATACCCCGTTGATATGCTACATTAGATCCTAGCATGGTTAAATGGTAATGATTTATAAATTGAACCTAGCTTAGACAGGTGTTGGAGCCTAAATTTAAACTAACCTTGCTAGAAGGGAGCTTATGTTTGGACTTTGAGAACTAGCATAAGTAATCATTTAGAGCATAGATTAGACTTGTGGTGGTGGCCTTAGAGACCAACATCTTAACGAGCTTGGAAAGGTATTTAAGTACTGCAATTTACTTAGTTTTAGTAGTCACTAAAGGCATAGCTTGACAAAAGGTGGACCTTACATGGATCCTAATTTCAAGAGGTGTGGTAGACCTTCAAACCAAGCTCATATAGCTTGGACATGTGGTGGACCTTGCATGGAGACTAGTTTAGACAAGTTTGGTACACCTTGTAACAAACACCCATTTGTTACATTAGCTTGAACAAGTGGTGAACCTTGCTTTTATGTTTCAATGGAGCATATTTTGGACAGGTGGTAGACCTTGTTTCTCTCCATGCTTCAATGGAGAGAAACATTAGCTTGGACAAGTGGTGGACCTTGCTTTTATGTTTCAAAGGAGCATATTTTGGACAAGTGGTAGACATTATTTCTCTCCATGCTTCAATGGAACCCACCTTAGAAAAGTGAAGTACCTTGAAACCAAACCCCCATAATACAACATATTAAATAGGTTGGAAAATTGGTGGGATATGGAACCATCCATGATAGAGCATAGTATAGGTGAAAACGTAGTGGTCCTTATATCAATTACCCATGCATAGCTTGGACAAGTGGTGGACCTTGATTCTCTCTTTGTTTCAATGGATCCTATCTTGGACTAGAGATATATCTTACCTATTTCCATGCTTCAATGGATTCTAGCTTGGATAAGGAGTGGACCTTCAAACAAAACTCTAGGGCATAGCATATATTAACAATTCATGGGTTTTATAGAGATTTTCTTGCCTATTTTGGAGAGTTGGTAGACCTTTCTTCTCCATGCTTCAATGGATATGAGGTTGGACAAGTGGAGATGGAGAAGTGGTCGACCTTAAAATGAAACCTCCCATGCTACAACCCATCATGGATCGTATATGTAGTGGACCTTGAAACTCTTTTATGTCCCTAGCTTAGAGAAGCATTGCATCCTCGATTATCTCCATACATGAAGGCAAGGTTGGACAAGTGGTGGACCTTCAAACCAAAATCTCTATGCAATAATAGGCAAGTGGTGGAGCTTGTTCTCTCCATGCTCCAATGGACCCTAGCTTAGACAAACAATGGAGCTTGCTTCTCTCCATGTTTCAATGGATCCTAGCTTAGAAAAGTGGTGGAGCTTTGCTTCTCTCCATGTTCCAATAGACCATAGCTTAGACAAGTGGTGGACCTTGAGAAAAACCCCCCGTATACAACATATTATGGGGTTTTCATGTTTCAATGGCACCTAGCTTGGACAAATGGTAGAGCTTGCTTCTCTTCATGTTTCAATGGATCCAATCTTAGCCAAGTGGTGGACCTTGAAACAAGAACTCCCCCCCCCCCCCCTTGGTGGACCTTTCTTCTCTTCATGCTTAAATGGAGCCGAGGTTGGACACATGTTGGAGAGAAGATGGTTGCCCATGAAATAAGACCATGCATGCTATAATCAATCATATGTTGGTGGACCTTGCAATTGTTTTAGATACCTAACTTGGACAAGTGGAGGACCCTTGATTACCTCTAGATATCAACAACAAGCCAAGTTTGGACAAGTGTAGTACCATCAAACCAGAATCTCTTTGCTACAATAGAGTATAGGTAGGACACGTGGTGAGCTTTGATATCAAACCATCGATGCTACTAGAGATGATAGGTTTCACATGTGGTGGAACCTTGTATCAATGTTCTATGTGTATTTTTTGACTAGTGATAGACCTTGAAACTAATCCCTCTAGGCTACAAGAAAAAAGAGATGGTTGAGGAGGCTAGACTACTTTTGTTGCATCAACGCATCTCATGTTACCACATATGCTATAGGGTTCTTGGATAAGTGTTGGACCTTGTGTCAATGCCCCATGTCTAGCTTGGACAAGTGGTGGACCTTGGATCTCTCTATGCTTCAAATGGGCAATAGATTGGAGACACAGTGGCCTTTTTTTTCAATGATTTTATTTTTTGGAAACTTGGAGGCACCATGTAAGAGGAACTCTAAGTCTTCCATACAATGGACCTATTGGACTATAAAAGAATGATATCTTTCTTTGATCTTGTCATTATTTTATGCATAATATTTTCTTCTTTTTGCAGACACAAAGGAGTTAAGTGACATAAAAACTAGATGTATTTCACACTATGATTGGCATGAAGATCCGTTTGGGACACCAACTTTTCCTATTCCCAAAGATTTAATTTTCCATATTAACGGTGTGGATTTTGAAGTGCGACTTTCATGTATTCAAGGAGCTTGTTATGGGCTATTGTGCACACTACCCTGGAAAGTGGTGTGACTATTCTAAAACTGTGGAGTGCATAAGTATAGATTTCAAGACTGGAAAAAAATATGCAAAATATTTCCAAGAGCTTCTAAATATTTTCTTCTAGAGGATCCAAACATAAAAGAAGAGGAAGATCAATCATACATTATTGGTTGTGTAGAACAAGGAAAGGTGTCGGGCTATATAAATAGTTCTCATAGTAAAAATGTCTGTCCCAATGTACGCTATACATTTGATCCAAATTTGCCACCTTGGCATAAATGCACCTCTTCACACATCAAGTCAGAAGAATATGGCCATGTATGCATTGAGACAAATTGTCAAGTTGAAGCAGGAGCAGAGTTGTTTGCTGACTATGACTTTACTTGACATTGTAAAGTATTGTACATGGATGGAAATCTCAAGTACATGAATCATTGTAATTTCTCATGGATGAAATCTCAAGTGAATGTAACATTTGATTATTATTTAGTTTATGCTCAAGGAGAATCTAGAGTGCTCTTATGCTTTGTGTGTTGTCTAACTTATTTGATTACCTTGGCCATAGAATCTTGATTCTACTCTAGATTTGTGATAAATCTTACCAAAATTTAATCAATTTCTAGGTTGGACAAGTGGTGGGGCTTCAAAAATTACTGTCTTAAACAAGTGGAGTTATCTTACTTGAGTGAGTGGTGGCCTTTGAATCCAAATCCAAGCCAAATCTGTAATTGTTTTCTTGTAGTCTAGGTTGGACATTTGGTGGACCTTGTATCCATGTTTCCTCAACAAGTTGTGGCTTTTAGTTTTCACTTTAAGTAATCATCTTTAATAAAGTGTAAGATGGAAAATGTTGAGTTAGTAGATTGTATTTTAGACAAGTGGTCTTTTGTGTACGAATGAATGAAATGAGAAGAGCCCAATTACAAGAGATCTTGGCAAAGGAGCATACACCCATTGAAAGCATGAAGGCATTACTATTGACCACTTTAGCTAAGCAATTGGGTTGTAACACAAAAGGAGTTTTGAAGGTAGCCACAACAAAGGCTTATATAAATAAGGTGAAAGCTGACATCAATCTTCTAAGGATGGATAGATACCAACCCTAAGGTATCAGTGACATGTCATATATTCTTGATACACATGCTTGAACATTCATGTACATGGTATCTAACAAATCTTTCTTTTTATTCCTTCCTGTAGGATCTTACAAAGGATATTACTAGATGGAGCTCAATCAATAGAGATTTTGATATTTTTGCTCAAAATAATGAAGCAGTCACCTACATTTTTTGTTTATCAATTTCTTGAGAGATTTTCTTTTAATTTGTAACCATCAAATGAAATGAAAAGTATCCTTCTTATTAAGATTGCTGATATTTTCTTGTTCAAAACTTTCAATTGTGATTTATAGTTTTGTTAGCATTAGATTGTGCTTTTTTAGTTTGAAAAAAACTGTCAAAGATCCAAGTCTTTTTGGCTTTACTTAAGTTATTAATTGTGAAAGATCCAAGTCTTTTAGCTTTACTTAAGTTATTGATTGTCTATGTAATAGTCCTTAAAACAATATCGGATGGCTTTCTTGCTCCCATGTCTCACATTGGTCTTTAGGTAAGACAAGTGGTGACCTTGAAAGTATGGTCTCATATATCGATCAAGTGAAGAGACATGAAGCTTAAATATCACTACTATGTATATAGTGTTAAACTCCATCGAGACAAAGATACTAGAGTGTCAAATTGCAGGTTAGTTTAAGTGAAAATCCATTTGAGCTAGAAGGTAAAACTTATAGAGCCTCATTTTTCTAGGATTCTACCCCATTAAGGAAGTTAGAATCTAGCACAAACCAATTAAGACTCTTTTGGAACCTAGATAGGACAATTTGTGGAACTTAAGAAACTTATTATTGAGTTAGAGTCTAGTTTAGATAAGCAAAATATTTTCAAACCAGCACTTGACTTTTTTACTATTCAATATTCAAAGTCCCTTGAGGCTAACAAATTACATACCTAATTGTAACCTAACTAATGAGTAAGTATATAGATCTAAGAAAGTATATATAATGAGTCTTCAAACTAATAAACCAAGGGAAGAGAGTAGCAAGGTCCACTACTTGTCCAAGCTCAGTTCTAGACAAGATAGAAAGATGCTAGTTCTACTAATTGTCTAATTATAGGCATGGATAAATGATAGAAAGTTAACCACTTGTCCAACCTATCATCTCTAGTAAGATGGGAGGTTTGGCCTTAAGATTCACCATGTAACCAACCTATACGTCATTGTATTATGAAGAGTAGAAAATAAAATCTCCACCACTTGTCCAAGCTAGTTCTAAAATCCACATGGAAATAAGAAAGCTCCACCATTTGTCGAAGCTCTCTTCCATTAAAACATGAAAAAACTCAGCTATGTTGTACATGGGGCCTTTTTTCCAAGGTCCGCCACTTGTCAAAGCTACGATCCATTAAAACATGGAAATAAACAAAGCTCCACCACTTGTCCAACCTTTAGAGTTGCAAAGTGTAAGGGTTGTCTAAACTAGGTATGGGAAAATAGTTGAAGGTACACCACTTGAAACATGGAGATAAGAAAGCTCCACCATGTCTCCAATATGCTAGACTCCATTGAAAAACCCTTAACCCATGATATTTTGTACATATGGGATGTACATTCAAGGTTCACCACTTGTCCAACATAGTATCCCTAGTAGCTTGATAGGTTTGGTCTCAAGATTCAACACTTGTCCACTCTATGTTGTTGTATTAAAAAGGATTGGGTGTTAAGGCCCACCACTTGTCCAAGCTAACTCTATTGAAACATAGAGAGAACCAAAGGTCCACCACTTGTCCAAGCTAGGCTATATTGAAACATGGAGAGAAGGATGATCCACCATTTCTCCAAGATAGGCTTCATTGAAACATGGAGAGAAGCAAGCTCCACCATGTATCCAAGATAGGATCCATTTAAATACCCTAAAACCATTATATTTTGTACATGGGGGTTTTTATTTCAAGGCCCACCACTTGTCTAACCTATTATCCCTAGTAGCACGAGTGGTTTGGTCTTAAGATTCACCACTTGTACACTCTATGTCATTATATTAAGAAGAACTACTTGTTACGGTCCACCACTTGTCCAACCTATAAGGTTATATCTTAAATGGTATCCTTTCTCACCACTTGAAATGCCCGTGATATGTTTTACATGGGGGTTTCATTCCAAGGTCCACCACTTGTCCAAGCTAACTCTATTCAAACATAGAGGGAAGCAAAGGTCCACCACTTGTCTAAGATAACACTTGTCAAAGCTAGGCTCCATTGAAACATGGAGAGAAGTAACCTCCATCATTTTTCCAAGATAGCTGCCATTCAAACATGAAGAGAATCAAGATCTACCATGTATCTAGGATGCTAGGCTCCATTGAAACACCCTTAAATCATGATATTTTGTACATGGGGTGTTTACATTCAAGGTCCACCACTTGTCTAACCTATTATACCTAGTAGCATGAGTGGTTTGGTCTTAAGATTCACCACTTATCCACTCTATGTCATTATATTAAGAAGAACTGGGTGTGAAGGTCCACAACTTGTCCAACCTATAAGGTTTTATCTTAAATGGTATCCTTCACCACTTGTCAAGGTCCATCACAACTTTTCCAACCAATAAGGTTATATCTTGAATGATATTTTTTCTCATCACTTGTAATGCGTATGCTATGTTTTACAAAGGGTTTTTGTTCCAAGATCCACCACTTGTCCAAGCTAACTCTATTGAAACATAGAGAGAAGGAAAGGTCCACCACTTCTCAAAGATAGGCTCCATGGAAACATGGAGAGAAGAATGCTCCACAATTTCTCCAAGATACGTTCCATTGAAACATTGAGAGAAGCAATCTCCACCATGTCTCCAAGCTAGGCTCCATGGAAATACCCTAAACCCATAACATGAGGGGTTTACATTCAAGGTCCACCACTTGTCCAACCTATTATCCCTAGTAGCACGAGTGTTTTGGTCTCAAGATTCCCCACTTGTACACTCTATGTCATTATATTAAGAAGAAATATGTATTAAGGTCCACCACTTGTCCAACCTATAAGGTTATATCTTAAATGGTATCCTTTCTCACTACTTGAAATGCCCATGATATGTTTTACATGGGGGTTTCATTCCAAGGTCCACCACTTGTCCAAGCTAGGCTCATTGAAACATGGAGAGAAGGAACCTCCACCGTTTCTCCTAGATAGGCTCCATTGAAATATGGAGAGAAGTAAGCTCCACCATGTCTCCAAGAGGCTAGGCTCCATTGAAATACCCAATACCCATGATATTTTGTACATGGGAGGTTTACATTCAAGGTCCACCACTTGTCCAACCTATTACCCCTAGTAGGTTTGGTCTCATGATTCACCACTTGTCCACTCTATGTCATTATATTAAGAGGAATTCGGTGTTACAGTTCACCACTTATCCAAACTATAATGTTATAGCTTGAATCATATTTCTTGTCACCACTTGTAATGCCCATGACATGATTTACATGGGGGTTTTGTTCCAAGGTCCACCACTTGTCCAAGACTTTTCCAAGCTAGGCTTCATTGAAACATGGACCTTAACACTAGGTTGGTAATGGGACACTTTTATGTCCTCTTAAGTGACCGTTTTCCTTGAATTATGTCAAGAGTTTCAAAATGGATTTTCAGGTGCTATCCGTCTAGAAATTTGTCTCATGAGCTAAAAAAAACTCGACATTTTTTTGAAATATCAATTTCATCTTTAACGTTGTCCTTGCAGAGCATTTCACTACCTAAACTGTGTGAAAAAACGGGTCCTGTTTTTGGGTTTTTTCAACTTTTTGCAACTATACCACTCTAGAATTCATGTTTGTGAGGTCTATAATGCTACAGAACTATCTTTAGTAGTCCTCAACATGTCCTGATGCTTCTAGGGAGAAATAAATGTTAAAGTTGTAAGTTATGACCAAATTACAAAAATTGTCAAATCCTGTTTTTTAGCCAATTTTAGCTCTTCTATGATTTTTTTGGTGGCTTTCATGATATCCAAATGCAGTTTTGATTTTCTATGTGGCATATTGTAACATAAAGCTAATATTCCTTGAGTTTTGGGGCACCTAATACCCTATTTTGCATAGTAGACAACGATGGTTGATTTTTTCAATTATAGAAGAAAACTAAACATTTTAGTATATCAAGTATAGCTTTTTCAATATTGTTAGTTTCTTGTGACAACTACATGCATTTTGTAGGTAGTAACCATATCTAGTCATAAGGATCAAATTTGGCTAGATATTGAATAGTTTCTATGGGATTCTACAACTCATAATGTTGAACCCAGTTTTTTCATGTTTGTTGTATTTAGCACTTTATCTTTTTCTCCAAGATTCCCCTTGGTAAGAGCTGTATTATTCTTTTGACATGCTCCATGGCTCCTTATGAACCTAAAGGACAATAGGGAACTAAGAAAACATGCATATATTATTTGTATTGAGCGTGGCTATAGAAACTTTGATGATAGGTTTGAAGAATGGTAAACATTCAACTTTTTTGTACCTATTTCTTTTGGCAAAGCAAAAAATAGTGAGTGAGAAGAAATCATATGTTCAGATCACCAACCCATTGAAGTTAACTAGGAAATTTATCTCAAGTCCTACAGAAATCCCTAATATTATTTTTATGCAACAAAACGTAAGAAATGACTATTTTGATGAAAACGTACTGGTCCATCAACTTTGGAGGCCTGGTGTGACCAAAAGATGAAAACTTTACAAGTTTCTTATTTTTTCCATGTGTAGTAGGCCTTGAACTATAACCTGATGAAAGGATTTTACAAAATGAGTGGATCTACTATGGTTTTGGAGGTTTTTTTAAAAACCCTGAAAGGACACTTTTATGTCATGTTAGGATACCAACCTAGTGTTAATACCAAATTATTCCTAGTAGCATGAGTGATATTTTGTACATGGGGGGTTTACATTCAAGGTCCACCACTTGTTCAACCTTTTTTCCCTAGTAGGTTTGGTCACAAGGTTCACCACTTGTCCACTCTATGTCATTTTATTAAGAATAATTGGGTGTTAAGGTCCACCACTTGTCCAACCTATAAGGTTATATATTGAATGGTTTTTTTCTCACCACTTGTAATGCCCATGATATGTTTTACATGGGGGTTTTGTTCTAAGGTCCACCACTTTTCCAAGCTAACTCTATTCAAATATATATAGAAACAAAGGTCCACCACTTGTCCAAGCTAGGCTCCATTGAAACATGGACAGAATGATGCTCCACAATTTATCCAAGATAGGATCCATTGAAACATGGAGAGAAGCAAGCTTTACCATGTTTCCAAGCTAGGCTCCATTGAAACACTCTAGGGGGTTTTATTTCAAGGCCCACAACTTGTTTAACCTACTATCCCTAGTAGCATGAGTGGTTTGGTTTCAAGATTCACCACTTGTACACTCTATGTCATTATATTAAGAAGAAAAATGTGTTAAGGTCCACCACTTGTCCATCCTATAAGGTTATATCTTAAATGATATTTTTTCTCGCCACTTGAAATGCCCATCATGTGTTTTACATGGGAGTTTCATTCCAAGATCCACCACTTGTCCAAGATAACCATATTCAAACATAGAGAGAAACAAAGGTCCAGGAATTTTCCAAGCTAGGCTCCATTGAAACATGGAGAGAAGGATGCTCCACCATTTCTCCTAGATAGGATCCATTAAAACATGGAGAGAAGTAAGTTCCACCATGTCTCCAAGATGCTAGGCTCCATTGAAATACCCAAAACCCATGATATTTTGTACATGGGGAATTTACATTTAAGGTCAACCACTTGTCCAACCTATTATCCCTATAGGTTTGGTCTAACGATTCACCACTTTTCCACTCTATGTCATTATATTAAGAGGAATTGGGTGTTAAGGTCCACCACTTTTCAACTCTATGTCATTATATTAAGAGGAATTGGGTGTTAAGGTCCACCACTTGTCCAGCCTATAAGGTTATACCTTGAATGGTATTTTTTCTCACCACTTGTAATGCCCATGACATGCTTTACATGGGGGGTTTTTTCCAAGGTTCACCACTTGTCCAAGCTAATTCTATTGAAACATAGAGAGAGACAAAGGTCCACCACTTATCCAAGCTAGGCCCCATTGAAACATGGACCTTAATACCAAATTATTCCTAGTAGCATGAGTGATTTTTTGTACATGGGGGGTTTGCATTCAAGGTCACCACTTGTCCAACCTACCTTTCCTAGTAGGTTTGGTTGCAAGATTCACCACTTGTCCACTCTATGTCATTATATTAAGAATAATTTGATGTTAAGGTCCACCACTTGTCCAACCTATAAGGTTATATATTGAATGGTATTTTTTCTCACCACTTGTAATGTCCATGATATGTTTTACATGGGGTTTTGTTTTAAGGTCCACCACTTGTCTAAGCTAAATCTGTTCAAACATAGAGAGAAACAAAGGTCTACCACTTGTCCAAGCTAGGCTCCATTGAAACATGGAGAGAATGATGCTCCACCACTTATCCAAGATAGGCTCCATTGAAACATGGAGAGAAGTAAGATCCACCATGTCTCCAAGATGCTAGGCTCCATTGAAATATCCAAAACCCATGATACTTTGTACATGGGGGGTTTACATTCAAGGTCCACCACTTGTCCAACCTATTATCCCTAGTAGCATGAGTGGTTTGGTCTCAAAATTCACCACTTGTCCACTCTATATCATTATATTAAGACGCTTCAATGGAGTGCACCCTACTCTAAGGGGACTTCAATGTACTATTGGAGTGCATCCTATTGTAAGGGGACTCTGATGTATTGCTAGAGTGCACCCAAATTTTTGGGGACTCATTTTTTATTTGATTGGGGCCTATGTTGGATCATTTAGTAAAAGAAATTCATTTTTTGTCATTCATATCGAGGTTGCATTTATTTGTAACTAGGAGAGAATTGATGTTTGATGTCAAAATAAAACTTGTAAGTATGGATTAGAGAATTCATGGACTTTAAATATGTGAGAGGGATCTTTTTCTTGGGCACAAATGTGCGCTTCAAGGATTTTATCATTACATCCTTTATGTAAAAGAGTTTTAGAACCTAAAAGATTTTGAAAAGAAAACTATGGAATCTAAGTGCATGTATTCTTGAAAGGCTTGAAAGTTGATGTATACATGCATGTCGCCTTGATGAAGGTGTAGATCTAACAAGATGCAAAGCTAGAATTCTTGGACGTTACCTTTGTCCATTTGGTATGAAATAACATATTTAACTTTCTTTTCTTATGGGTAGAAAATATATTATTATGTGCATTTGGAACCTAATTGCTTGACCTTCAAACCAAGATTTCTATGTTATTTTTTCATATACTTTTTTTGTAATGGATTAAGATTGTGGATACAAGGTCCACCACTTGTTCAAGCTGGATCTAATATAGTATATATAATGAGTCTTCAAACTAGTATTGGATATTCTAACACTTCCAAAGGCTACAAATTTATGACCCTTCCTCCAAGAAAGTAATTGTGAATCGTGATGCTACTTTTAACGAACAGCTTATGGGAGGCTCATGGTCCATGGATGATTCTGATGATACTAAATCATTGCTTCAAGCTTTTCCATTTCTTTCAGAAGATGAAACTCTTCCTGTAGAGCAACTTCCCTCTTCACAACCATCCATTCCGAATGTCACCAATGATGATATTGATATTTTTGTTGATCTGCCTATTGATTTTGAACATGGCTCATGTCATGTTTATGATGACGATATTGCTGATAATGTTTTTTCTACTTCCGAAGATCCAATTACTTATGATGAAGCTATCTCTTCACCACAAAAGGATCAATGGCAAGAGGCTATGGAAGCAGAGTACGATTCTCTTATCTCTAAAGGTACATGGATACTAACTGAATTACCTCCTGGTCGTACAACTATTAAATGTAAGTGGGTGTATAAGACAAAAGTAAAAGAAGATGGATCTTTTGACAAGTTCAAGGCGCGTTTAGTTGCAAAAGGTTATTCCCAAGTAGCAGGTGTTGATTATCAAGAGACTTTTTCACCAGTGGTTCGCATTACAAGTGTTCGAGTTTTATTGGCATTTGCTGTTCAATTTGATTTAGAAGCTCATCAAATGGATGTGCGAACTGCTTTTCTTAATGGTGACTTGGAAGAGGAAATTTATATGGAACAACCAGAAGGGTTTGTTATTCCAGGTAAAGAAGACCTTGTTGCTCAACTCCATAAGGCACTATATGGTCTCAAACAAGCTTCGCGAGCCTGGTATACAAAATTTGATCTTTTTCTCACCTCTAAAGGATTCATCTCTTGCTCGTCAGACCCCAACTTTTACATAAAATGCCAAGGTAGCAGTTTTGTGATTCTTGCTCTTTATGTGGATGATACCATCCTTGTTTCCAATGATTTGGGATTTCTTCAGCAAGTGAAAAAGTTATTGTCTTCTGCATTTGATATGGTGGATCTTGGAGAGATTCACTCGTGTCTGGGCATTCAAATCCAACGGAACCGTACAAAAGGTATTTTATTCCTTCGACAGTCAAAGTTTATTGTAGATACTATTCAAAAATTTGGTATGGAATCTGCACATTCAGCCAACACACCTTGTCTTGCAAGCTCTACGAAGAACACTTCTGACAACGGCGGTCAACTTGTCACAAATCAACCTTATGCTAACTTGATTGGATGTCTTCAGTTTATTCGCATGAACACTCGTCCTGATATTCTGTTTGCTGCTAATTATCTTGGACAACATCTTGCATGCCCTTCTCTTAAGCATTGGTCTGCTGCAAAGCGTGTGTTGAAATACTTGAAAGGCACTACAAATTTTGGTTTAGTCTATCGACGACAACTCACATCGGATTCTATGCAATCTCTTTCTCTTTTGGGTTACACAGATGCAGACTGGGCAAGCTCACATTTATCTATGCGATCTACTAGTGGAAATTGCTTCTTTATAAATGGTTGTCTTGTTTCTTGGACTAGCAAGAAACAACGTTGTGTTGCAGTTTCTACGACTGAGTCAGAATATGTTGCGGCATCACTTGCAGCTCGTGAGTTGATTTGGCTTCGACAAATGCTGGTTGATATTGGTCACTCTCCTCTTTCTAGCACACCCTGGCGGTGTGACAACCAAAGTGCTATTAGTCTTGCAAAAGACTATGTTCAATATAATAAGTCAAAGCACATTGCTGTCCATTATCATTATGTCAGGTATGAAGTACGCAAAGGAACCATTATGGTTGAACACTGTCCAAGTGACCAGATGATTGCAGACATTTTGACCAAAGGCCTCAACGAGTCACGTTTCATCCTCTTGCGCTCGGAGCTTGGAGTTGCTTCGACCTCACTCTTTCTAGATTAGCTTCTTTGCTATTGTAATAGCTTTGTACATATGACATTGTAATCTTTTAGGTACCATGCACTATGCACACTCCACATTTCCACATTGTGATCTCTAAGTCACTTGAATATTTGTACATAGATGCACAATTCACTTTCACATCATCATCGCTGGTTCATATTTTCACATTGTATAGGGGCTTGGGTTTTTCCCTTCAACTCCCCAAGGGTTTTTCCATCCAAAGCTAGAGACATTTGTTTGAGTGGGGGTGTTGGAGCTATATATGGCTCACTCTACTCAACTTGGTCTCACCTATATATTTGTATCTTGTCCTCAATATGAATCAGTCTTTGCGAGCGTATATGGTGTGTCTCTTGTCTCCTCTCTCTCTCTTTCTCTCTACATCTCAACAAAAGATTGTCGAATAGTGTATTAAATAGAGCTTATATGAATGAGTTTGAGATATTAAGAGAGAACAAATATTCTTTTTCTAAATAATACACTAAAGACGTATTTGATAAAGATTAATGAATAACGGATAGTCTGTATATGAACTATAAATTTGAGTTTTTTATTAATATCAATGTTTTATATTTATGAGTTTTAGCTTAAAATGCATGGGTAGGCTTAAAATAAGTTGAAAAAGTGGTGGAGACCCAAAAAAAAAGAGGTTTTAAGATTTGCGACCTAAAAGTTGCATTTTCAGCCAAAGAAAGACGTTTTTCACAATTCTGTTCGTATTGCCTTGTAGACCAGACCTATTCCCGTCGTTTTGAGTACGTGGATTGCTCTATTCTGAGCTTGTTTGTAAAAGTTATGATAAAAACAAACAGAAGGTAGCAGTAGTGTAGTATACACAGGGATAAACAGACATACAACATCATACAGCTCTCCCTGCTATCAACCAAGAAGTGGATTTGTTTCTTCATGGTAGACTATTGCAATTGAGATTATGAAGGTACATAATTATGTTTGTTTACTTTGATTATCATGTTGAATTGGTTGCACGAGTATGTTCTTTTGGCTATTTTGTAGGCGATGCACAAATCAATGTGTGAAACAGGATCTCTGCAAAGTGTCATGATAAAAATCTAACCTTCGCGGATCGCTTAGCGATCACGTTCTTATGTTATTCTCGCACGTATACTTGGTGCGAAAATCGAGTTGATGACGGGTGGTGCGTTTTGGGGATCATTCATCGATCTCTTCTTCTGCGAGTGAGAGTGAGACGCTGCATGCAAGCGAACTGAAGCTCGGGGGTGGTCGGGAGGTTCGAGCTCCGTACAACGGAGTGCACCCATATATTTTATTGCTCCTCTGTTGTATCAAAACTCTATCAATACAAGGATCTCGTTCTCTATCTTTTGCTGTCTATCTCTATTATTCTGTTCCTGTGACAATTGGTATCAGAGCAAGCGGTTGATTCTGGACATGGAAAGATACGAGGGGAGGATGAAGAAGTAAGAAGACCTGATTCAGCACGACTACGAGAAGATTTGGAACAAGAAATTTGAGAGCGTGCTGAGGCTCCGTGGGGCAAAGCAGCACCAGAGCCTGATATCTATGTGGATCTTGATGGCAAACATGAAGGCGAAAACCATGCTACTCTACCAGGAAATAATAATTATTGTGGCGGCACTAGGGCACCTGACGGTGGTGATAGTGGTGATGGTGGAAGTGGTGTTGGTGGGAACGGTGGTGGTAGATGTAGATGAGGTCACCGCGAAAAAGAAACGATGACGATATGGGAGAAGCGACAAGAAAATCATTCTTAACGAAGGCTAAGCTTAAAGAGTTTGATGGCATAAGAAAGATATGCGAAGATTTAGAAGCGTGGATTGAAGAACTCAAAGATTTGGATTATACTTTCAATATCGAGAACACGTCCACCAGACTTTCAAATGCTCAAGCAAGGTGACCGATAAGACAATACGTACCAAGATGGCTCAATTGGAGAGTTTTGGCGATGCGTACGATAAAGTTAAGTCATTTACCCCTTCTTTGTGATGTTTTATGTCTTTGATACGTCCTTGAAAGCTTCTATGATCAACTTTATACGTAAAATTTGAGATTAAATTTGAATTTCTTAATTGATTTGGATAGTATTCATTGCTTCTTATCGTCTAAATTGATTGAGAAATTGTCACAGGAACAAAATAATAGAGCTAGACAGCAAAAGATAGAGAAAGAGATCTTTGTATTGATGGATTTTTGTAGAGTTTTGATACAAAAGAGGAGCAATGGAATATATGGGCGCACTCCGTTGTATAGAGCTCGAACCTCTCGACCACCCTCGAGCTTCAGTCCGCTTGCATGCAACGTCTCACTCGCACTCGCACTCGCAATCACACTCGCACTCGCACTCGTAGAAGAGGAGATGTTGTGAATGAACCCCAAACGCACTACCCGTCGTGCTTTTATCTTTCTTTTCTTCGAAAAGCCTGCGACTTCTCAAAATAGCCACTTTTTAGGCATTCAATCAACTCGATTTTCGCACCAAGTATACTTGCGAGAATAAGATAAGAACGTGATCACTAGGCGATCCGTAAAGGTTAGATTTTTATCACGACACTTTGCATAGATCCTGTTTCACACATTAATTTCTGCATCACCTACAAAATAGCCAAAAGAACATACTCGTGCAACCAATTCAACATGATAATCAAAGTAAAAAAACATAATCATGTACCTTCATAATCTCAATTGTAATAGTCAACCATGAAGAAACAAATCCACTTCTTGGCTGATAGCAGGGAGAGCTGTATGATGTTGTATGTGTGTTTCTCTCTGTGTATACTACACTCCTGTTGCCTTCTGTTTGTTTTCATCATAACTTTTACAAACGAACTCAGAACAGAGAAATCATGTACTCAAAATGACAGGAATAGGTCTGGTCTACAAGGCAGCGCGGACAGATTTGTGAAAAACGTCTTTCTTTGGCTGAAAACGCAACTTTTTGGTTGCAACTCCTAAAACTTGTATTTTTGGGTCTCCACTACTTTTCCAACTTATTTTAAGCCTGCCCATGCATTTTAAGCTAAAACACATAAATATAAAATACTGATATTAATAAAAATCTCAATTTTAGTGTTCATAGAGAGTCTATCTGTTATTCATTAATCTTTATCAAATACGTCTTTAGTGTATTATTTAGAAAAAGAATATATGTTCTCTCTTAATATCTCAAACTCATTCATATAAGCTCTATTTAATAGACTATTCAACAATCTTTCAAATCGTGCTAAACAAAAGATATGCCCTACTACATTCTTTTCGACTTTAAGAACTTCAAAAATTAGTCCTATTACATTCTCCCCTTATCAAAATTAACTCTCTCCTCAGAGTTGGAAACAGAGGAAAATTCTCTTTGAAAAACACTAAGATCAACCCATGATGCATTCTCTACAGTGTCTCTATTTCTCAGATGTTAACTTCCACAGTGTCTCTATTTCTCAAATGTTTAACACGCCTATCTAGCACTAAGTCTGGTTCTACTGTCAATTTTCCGTCATCTTTCAACTTAGAGTTATTCTATAAAACATGATGCACATTAGGAACATACTTTTTTAATAAACTCACATGGAGTACAAGATGCACTTTAACATGAGAAGGAAATTCCAATTTATAAGCTAATGAACCAATGCGCTTCAAAATTTTAAATGGCCCAGCAAATCATGGAGACAATATTTTATCCTTTCCAAGAATCAAGTGAGACTTCTCAGGAATAACCTTTAAGAAAACTATGTCACCAGTTTCATACTCCACAACACGATGTTTCTTGTCATAATACAATTTATGGCTCTTTTGAGCTTCTCTAATATTCCCCCTGATTTTGGCCAGCTCGCTATCCATTTTATCAAGCATCTCACGTGATAGTTCTACCTTGTTCCTTGAGTTAAGAAAATTAATAGGTGTGGGACAGTTGTAGCCATACATTGCCTCAAACGGAGTCATCCTAATAGATGTATGACATGAACTGTTATATGCAAATTCAACCAAAGGTAGATATTCATTCCAATTAGATTGGTTTTCATTGACATACATTCGTAACATATCTTCTAAAATACGATTCACTCTCTTCGTGTCCCCATCAGTTTGAGGATGAAAAGCAATAGACATGTATAACTGGGTGCCTATAGAGTCAAAATCCGCTCTCCAAAAATGAGAAGTGAACTTAGAATCTCTATCAGACACTATACTCTTGGACATGCCATGCAAAGGAAATTTCTCTTTCACAAACAAGCGTGCAATGGTCAATGCAGTATCAGTTATTTTTATAGGAAAGAAGTGAGCTTGTTTTGTGAGTCTATCTACCACCACAAAGATTGAATCATACCCTCCATGAGTAGTAGGAAGTCTAATGATAAAGTCCATGGATATAGACTCCCACTTCTATAAAGGAATGTCTAAGGGTTGAAGGTCACCAGACATCCTCTTGTGTTCAATCTTAACTTGTTGACATTGAAAGCACTCACACACATAATTCTTAGCATCCAATTTCATACACGGCCAAAAGAATGAACTTTTAAACTTTTCATATGTCTTATTCAATCTAGGATGACCAGAAAAAGGTGAATTATGACACTCATGTAGAATTTTTGACTCTTAAAAGCAGAATTTGAAGGAATATACAAGCGGTCATAATAATACAAATTTCCCTTATATACAAGAATTTCAAAATAGGCATATAAAAGGAATCATTTTCAACTTCAGCATGCATATCATCAATCAAATTATACCACACAACAGTCAACAAATTACACATGGGCCTACAACTCAATGCATCTGCAACTTTATTTTCTTTTCCACACAAATACTTCAAATCAAAGTCATACTCAGCCAGCAAATCAATCCATCTTCTTTGTCTGTTATTTAACAATGGTTGAGTAAAAATATAATTCAATCTTTGATGATTAGTACGAAATTCAAATTTTATACCAAGCAAGAGATGACGCCAATGCTTCACTGCATGAACAACACCAAGGAATTCTAGATCATGTGTTGCATAGTTCAATTCATGTCGTCTTAAATTTCTAGACTCATATGGAACCACTCTTCCTTCTTGTGTCAAAACACAACCTAATTGTTCACCACTAGAGTCACAGGACACAACAAATGGTTTGCCCATCTCAGGAACTTTAAAAACACAATTTTTTGCTATTTTAGCCTTCAAGGTCTCAAAAGCAATCTCACAGCTAGAAGTCCACATAAAACCCTTGTCTTTCTTGGTCAATTCGGTCAAAGACTTTCTATCTTAGAGAAATCTTTAATGTGTGCTCTCTCATATTGTGCTAGACCCATAAAGCTTCTTACATCCCTTATTGACATAGTCTTAACTTTATCAAGATCAATAGGAATCCCCTCTTTAGAAATCACTCTTCCCAAATACACAATCTGATCCTTTGCAAAAGAACACTTACTTGCTTTGGCATACAATTTATGTTCATGCAAAAATTCAAATGTTTTCTTTAAATGCAATGCATGATCTTCTTCATTGTTAGAATACGCAAAAATATCATCCAAGAATACCATAATGAAGTCATCAAGATACGGGTCAAAAGTACTATTCATTAAACACATGAAAGTTGTCGGTGCATTAGTCAAACCAAAAGCAAGAACTGTAAATTCATAATCCCCATAACCTGTACAAAAAGCAATCTCTGAATGTCCTCAGCCTTAATGCGGATTTGATGGTAGCCAGAACGAAGGTCAATCTTCAAAAGTATTGTGGCACCACTCAATTGGCTATACAATTCATCTATGTGAGGGAGAGGATATTTGTTCTTAATGGTCTGTTTGTTTAATCCCCTATACTCAATACATAACCTATATGTACCATCCTTTTTCTTTTGGAATAACATAGGACTACCCCAAGGAGATACACTAAGTTTAATGAAACCCTTTTTCAAAACATCATCAAGTTGTATCTTGAGCTCTTTAAGCTCATCAATATTGAACCTGTATGGAGCTCTTGAATAAGGTGTTGCTCCTAGATATAGATCTATGGCATGGTCTACCGCTCTAGGCGGAGGTATACCAGGAAGATCGTCCGGAAACACATCCTTAAATTCATGTAAGAGATCCTCTACAAATTCTGGATTTGTCTCTTTCTGTTTATCTCCAAATTCTTCTTTAATCTCATTAGCAAACACAAGAAACGTCTCACACTCTTATCTAAGACACCTTATCAATTCCATGGCCAAAACTAGATTTAGAATCTCTTTTTTTTCCTCGAAGAGTGTGACTTATCATCATCAAATGATTAAAGATATATTTTTCTTTCTTAACAATCAATCAAAACATGATTTTCAATCATCTAATTGATACCAATGATAACATCATGCATATCAATGATTTATGATATAGAAATCATCTTTATGCTTCCGATTCTTCAAAGAAAAAAAAACAAATTTTCTACTAACTCTTTCATGAAACTATTATTACCACTGGTTAAGTCCACAAGTCTTTTAACTTCTTGATTTAATTTCAAGTTTAATTTCTCAATCAATTTAGATGATAAGAAGCAATGAATACTATCCAAATCAATTAAGAAATTTAAATTTAAATCTCAACTTTTACGCATAAATTCGATCACAGAAGCTTTCAAAGGACGTATCAGAGACATAAAACATCACAAAGAAGGAGTAGATGACTTACTTGTATCGTACGCATTTCCAAAAGTCTCCAATTGAGCCATCTTGGTACGTATTGTTTTATCGGTCACCTTGCTCAAGCATTCGAAAGTCTGGTGGTCGTGTTCTCGATATTGAAAGTATCATCCAAATCTTTGAGTTCTTCAATCCACGCTTCTAAATCTTGGCATATCTTTCTTATGCCATCAAACTCTTTAAACTTAGCCTTCGTTAAGAATGATTTGGTTGTCACTTCTTCCATATCGTCATTGTTTCTTTTTCGCGTTGACGACCTCTACTTCCACCATCATCGTTCTCACCATTACCACTATCACCACCGCCAGGTGCCCTAGAGCCGCCATGATGATTATTGTTTCCTGGTGGAATAGCATGGTTTTCGCCTTCATGTTCTCCATGAAGGTCCACATAGATATCAGGCTCTCGTGCTGCTTTGCCGCGGAGAGCCTCAACACTCTCCCGATTTGCAATTTTTAGATCTTCTCGTAGTCGCCGAATCAGGTCTTCTTGCTCCTTCTTCCTCCTCTCATATCCTTCCATGTCCATAATCAACCGCTTGCTCTGATGCCAGTTGTCACAAGAACAAAATAATAGAGATAGACATCAAAAGATAGAGAAAGAGATCTTTGTATTGATGGACTTTTGAAGAGTTTTGATACAAAAGAGGAGCAATGGAATATATGGACGCACTCCATTGTACAAAGCTCGAACCTCTTGACCACCCCCGAGCTGCAGACCACTTGCATGGAGCGTCTCACTCTCACTCGCACTCACACTCGCACTCGCACTCGTACAAGAGGAGATCTTGTGAATGATCCCCAAACGCACCACCCGTCGTGCTTTTATCTTTCTTTTCTTCGAAAAGCCTGCGACTTCTCAAAATAGCCGCTTTTTAGGCGTTCAATCAACTCGATTTTCTCACCAAGTATACCTACGAGAATAAGATAAGAACGTGATTGCTAGGCAATCCGTAAAGGTTATATTTTTATCATGACACTTTGCACAGATACTGTTTCACACATTAATTTCTGCATCACCTACAAAATAGCCAAAAGAACATACTCGTGCAACCAATTCAATATAATAATCAAAGTAAAAAAAAAAAATCATGTACCTTCATAATCTCAATTGTAATATTCCACCATGAAGAAACAAATCCACTTCTTGGTTGATAGCAAGGAGAGTTGTATGATGTTGTATCTCTGTCTGTCCCTGTGTATACTACACTGTTGTTGCTTTCTTTTTGTTTTCATCATAACTTTTACAAACGAATGCAGAACAGAGAAATCAGGTACTCAAAATGAAGGGAATAGGTCTGGTCTACAAGGCAACGCGGACAGATTTGTGAAAAACGTCTTTCTTTGGTTGAAAACGCAACTTTTTGGTAGCGATTCCTAAAACCTCTATTTTTGGGTCTCCACTACTTTTTCAACTTATTTTAAGCCTACCCATGCATTTTAAGCTAAGACACATAAATATAAAATACTGATATTAATAAAAATCTCAATTTTACTGTTCATAGACAGTGTATCTGTTATTCATTAATATTTATCAAATACGTCTTTAGTGTATTATTTAGAAAAAGAATATATGTTCTCTCTTAATATCTCAAACTCATTCATATCAGTTCTTTTTAATAGACTATTCAACAATCTTTCAAATCGTGCTAAACGAAAGATATGCCCTACTACATTCTTTTCGACTTTAAGAACTTCAAAAATTGGTCCTATTACAGAAATTAAACTTGAAATTAAATCAAGAAGCTAAAAGACTTCTGGACTTAACCAGTGGTAATAATAGTTTCATGAAAGAATTAGTAGAATTTTTATTTTATTTTTTCTTTGAAGAGTCGGAAGCATAAAGATGATTTCTATATCATAAATCATTGATATGCATGATGTTATCATTGGTATCAATTAGATGATTGAAAATCATGTTTTGATTGATTGTTAAGAAAGAAAAATATATCTTTAATCATTTGATGATGATAAGTCACACTCTTCGTGGAAAGAAAGAGATTCTAAATCTAGTTTTGGCCACGGAATTGATAAGGTGACTTAGATAAGAGAGTGAGATGTTTCTTATGTTTGCTAATGAGATTAAAGAAGAATGTGGGGATAAACAGAAAGAGACAAATCCAAAATTTGTAGAGGATCTCTTACATGAATTTAAAGATGTGTTCCCGGACGATCTTCCTAGTATGCCTCTGCCTAGAGCGGTAGACCACGCCATAGATCTATATCCAAGAGCAACACCTTATTCAAGGGATCCATACAAGTTCAATATTGATGAGCTTAAAGAGCTCAAGATACAACTTGATGATCTTTTCAAAAAGGGTTTCATTAAACCTAGTGTATCTTCTTGGGGTAGTCCTGTGTTATTCCAAAAGAAAAAGGATGGTACATATAGGTTATGCATTGAATATAGGGGATTAAACAAACAGACCATTAAGAACAAATATCCTCTCCCCCACATAGATGAATTGTTTCGCCAATTGAGTGGTGCCACAATATTTTTGAAGATTGACCTTCGTTCTGGCTACCATCAAATCCGCATTAAGGCCGAGGACATTCCAAAGACTGCTTTTCGTACACGTTGTCGTGCTGTGGAACGTATATAGTGGAAACGGTCATTAAAAGATTTATCTTGTGACTTTTTGATGCATAAGTATACTTCATATAATACTCATATGCATAAATAAAAGCTTTCTACCCTACCTTAGTATTACCTTTGAAGTAATATAAATGTACATTACTATTAGAAAGTACTGCAAGAGAAGTATCAATGATTGTTCCTCTTTTTGTCTCGGGGAAAACATTTGTATATTTCTTCTAATATCTCAGCTATACCCTACCATATATAAATTATTTTATTCTTTTCACATTTATTTAATAATATAACCCTTCAATAATGCATACCTTCTTGCATACATACGAGAGGGAAGGGCCTACTAGAAGACTTTATGAAAAGGAAGATTCAAAGCTTCTTGGACCATCCCAATTTGAAACTCCCGACATAAGGGCATGGAGAAAAGGGCAAAACCAATTCAAGCTCTTTTAGTAGGCCAATTTTGCCTTTTGAAGCATGCCAATCCGAGTTTCAGGTCAAAAGTTATAGGGAAACCAATGAAAAACCCTCTCACAAAAACTACACTGCAAGAAGAGATGGTAAACAGGTGAATCAAGTGAAAAGAGGTAATCTTGGTCTTTTTCCATAAAATAAGATATTTTGAGGATAAAATACATAAGCATGTGAATGTGACACCTCAAAGATGCCTTGAAGGACAAGACACACAAGTTGGGACCCCCTGCTAGAGCCACATAGAAGATGCCTAGGTGGGGCCCAAATACATCATGCACCCACATGGAGCCTCAATGACCAAAAATGCTGAACTTCATGATATTTTGAGTCTTAATATTGCCCCTTTTAAGAAATATCCAAAGAACATTTGATTTGGGCCAACTCTTTAGCATAATCAAGTGATTATGTAAAACATGGCTCCCTCACCTATAAAAAGGTCAACCTTCTCTTCATTGAGGCAAGTTATGAGTGAGTGAGAATAGCTCAATTACATTGTGACACACTCATCTGAGTGCCACACTTTCTCTTGAAGAAAGTCTGAAGTCTTGCCTTATCTTCTCACTCCATTAAGGTGGTGGAGATTGCTCTCATGTAAGATATATGTTGCTAGTTTTACTTTCATTTGCATATCTAGTCCAATACTTTTCTCTAACTCTATATCTATCTCTCATTATCTATCTTTAATACCACCACCATACTTAGATCTATCTCTAATTCTATCTTTACTCCTCCTTTGATCTCTCTTGTTGTGTCCTAATTGTTTCATTGGAAGGTATTCAAGCAGCAACCTTGTCAATGTAATGGGTACAACCTTCTTGTGGGAAACAATTATGTGCACAACGTTAGTAACCATATATTAATCTTCCACAAGTATCTCTCTCTCTTAAGGTTTTCATTCTCTTCCACAGACTCTAGAATCTCCTTGCTATAGGTACTTCTCTCCCCGCAGTATCCCTATTGCCTAAGGGCAACAATAGGGCTTGGGAGAGAAACTCTCTTCTTCTTCTCCTTTCACTTATTTCGCACCTTTATCTTTGAACATACTAAGTATATCATTGATGAATAATCATAATCCACATAGAGGTAATTTCTTTCAATTCCATTCAGTGCAATCTATTAGGGTCAACATTTGGATTAGTCGAAAGATTCACTTTCAGCAAAACGCATAGTGTTTCTGTTTGGTCCTGAAAGACTCAATGATATACTTTTCTCACCAGATCCCATCATACTACCTATTATTGACTATGGCTTCTCTTTTGATGTGAATGTGGTTATTTTATTATGAATGAAGAGGATTTGTACTCACAACTAATCCCAATCGCTAGACAAAACATACACATTATAGTAAGCACAAAGCTACAGTTCCAAAGAGCAATCCATAGCTTATTTGGACAACAAAGATTAAATATCATTAACTCATCCATTAACCCTTTTATCCTAGCCATGATACGATATGATCGTAATCTCGATGTTTTCATTTTTTTTTTGTTCTTACTATCATTTTGGGTGAACCTGATGCGAAACTGCCAGGGTGAGAGTTTGTGCGTAACCATGGGTGGTCATGTTGAGCAACAAGGTATGCATTTTGACCGAGCAACAATGCAAATGTTTCAAGCATTTGCAATGTTCATGCAACAACAACATGCTTCTGAAAGAAGGGAGATTTCAGCAACGAAGGCCATACAAGCGGTCATCAACAGAATGGATCAGTTCAATGGCAAAGATATAACCAAGTACTTACGTGAGTATGTGAAAGAGATGGAGCTGCATCGCGTGTCAGAAGGTGAGATGATTCAATCTTTGACGTAGTTGTTGCTCCAAAATTAGGGAGCATGTTAGGGCAATTAAAGATGGGCATGGGAGAAATTGGGAAGAACTCAAAGTAGCTTTAAAGGAGGAATATTTCATGGAGGACTCTTAGAGAGTGACCAAAAGGACATTCTTAGAATGGGTAGTCAAGCCAAAGCAAGGACTATCAATAACAGAGCTACTTAGGGAATTTGAGTGGCGCTATGCACAACTCACCAGGACAGAAAGAGCCACACTAGATGCAGAGAAGACAGATATTTTCTTACAATCTGCAGGTAAAGAGTTTCAAGAGAATTTGGAGCTTCTCCTTGAAGATAAAGATGCTGAGCAAGGACTAAAGACCGATTGGAATGAAGTTGAAGGTGCTGTCTCGCTGCTTGCCAAATGACAAAGAAGAAGGGACAAGATGGTAGTAGAGACTACAAGTCCTTCAACCTCAACTTCTGACAAAATGGTAAAGCCTACTTATATAGCTCCTAAGTTTGATGAGTCTATGCTAGATGAACTTGTGAAGGGAATGCGTGACTTGAAGGTGAAACTTGCAAAGCTTGAAGAAAAAGGCACACCATCAGGTTCACTTCTTAAGCAAAGACAACAGCCCAAGGAAGGGTTTGTTAATAGATGTATTTGGTGTGATAGTATAGACCATGTAAGAAGGGATTGTGATGATTTCCGTGATGCTTTGTCAAAAAACGTTGTATTTTTTAAGGATGGTAAAATCCACTTAAGAGAGACAAGTCTACCCTTGAGAACTAACTTTGGGAAGGGGGGAATGAAAACCTTAGTTGAAGATATGGCAACTAACCATGCCACCTCTTTAGTTGAGGCATCTACTTATGGAGTAAAAATTGAGCATCTTACTAATGAAGAGGTGAGTGACGATCATGGTCAAATTTGCAAATGTCATGCAATTAGCTAGAAAGGGAAAGCTTACAAAAGAGATTCTACATGAAGCAGGTGATTGTATACATCTAGAAACAGGATGGAATGATCCAGTGGACTCATTGTCAGTGCATGCCTACATTACAAAATGCCAACAAAATGAAGCGATTGTAGAAGAGAAGCGCAGCCATGAGAATCCTGAAGAAGGACCATCAAAAAGAGCTTCTAGAAGTGGGGAAGAAGCGACTCAATTCCTTCTCAAACACCCTCAACACAAGGAGCATCTCCACCTGAAGTACTCATGGAGGAGTCTACAACAGTAAAGAAGAAAGAGCCAACAAAAGGTAAGACAAAAGGCCCAACTTATAAACTACAATCTGATATTGAGGTTGCTACAGATTTAAAGAAAGTCTTGGAGGAAAGGATCTTGAATAGCAAGATTGAGTTTACTTTGGGATAAGTTCTTAGCATTGCAAAGCGTGAATTCCATGAGGAGATCATTGACATCATCAACAGGAAGAGGCAAACCCTTGCTGAAGTTTCTTGTCCACAGGTTGAAGGGGAAACCTCGAAGACACAAGGGATGCAACTGCAAAATAAGGAGAATGATGGAGATGTGGTAGGATGCTACGAATCTAGTGGGAGAGTGAAGCAAGTGCATTTCTCAAATGATGATGAAGAAGTTGAAGATATTCCTAGGAGCTACTATTCACGAAGTCATTGGGCAAGGGCTAATACAGAAACTTTGGTCAAGGTAGGTGATCTTGAAGAGCCATTTGTTGCCTTGATTGACCATGGTTCAGAAATAAACATAATGTCAAAGAGTCTCTACAACAAGTGCAAATGGCCAATGGACACAGATCATGGTTGGATGGTAAAAGTGGCAAACAATTCATCCGGTGAGTTGTATGCAGCATGTCCAGGTGTGAAGGTGACAATAGGTGATGTAAAGATTGACCAAAACTTCTTTGTACAGGATACATCTTCATATCATCTCATCCTTGGACAAACCTACATTGTGGGAGTTTGAATGGAAACAAAGGTAATGGATGATGGTTTAGCGTATGCTAGGATACGTAGCAAAGATGGTAAACGAGCTATCCAATTTCTCACAGTTTGTGTAAACCATGAAAGAAATCGTGACAACCTCAAAGAACATCCTCTACCAAAAGTGAGCAAAGTGTTTCATGACCATAGGGAAATGATGGGTTTTGGCTAAGTACTATTGTAAAGCGGGATTGCAGTGGTACAGAAAGAAAAAGGGTCTCACCTGATCCAAAAATAGGTGAAACGTTTTCAACGAGCTACTTGGTAACAAGGAATGGATCAGTATGTTTTACAAAACTTGAAGATTTGAAGAGATTTGAGAGGCAATATGTGCATAATGTACAAATAGGCATGAAAAAGAGTGGGCTGCTAGAGCCTACTGAAAATGTTTTGGGTTTGTGTGAACAAGTTTCTTTTGTAGATACTATGGGTGAGCTTGATGCTATAATGAGGTCTAGTTTGCATCTTGAAAATGAAGTTGTGGAAGTTTTGTCTATGGAAATGTATCAAGTAATATAAGCCTTTAAAGAAATCCAAATAGTTGGCCCAGAAGTCCATGTTGAAACTAAATACAAGAGTGTAGCAAAGAAGGTGAAACCAATAGCTTCACCCTTACCACCCAACAACAGGGAAAAGATTGAGCAGGCTTCTTTACAACCAAGTTTGAGGAATCCTAAAAAGATCGGGCATACATTCACAAAGGAATCTTTTCAAGAGTTGCAGATTGGTTGCAAGGAGTTTCTAACATAGGAGGAGACAAAGTGCTTCAACGAAATGCTTTCAAAGCATGGTAAGGCTTTTGCATTTGAGCCACATGAGATAGGATGTGTTGATCCTTCTATTGTAGCTCCTATGGTAATTTTCACAATACCTCATGTGCCTTGGAATCTGCGGCCTATTCCAGTTCCAAAGGCTCATTTGGCAAAGTTAGTAGAGCTACTGAATGAGAAGATCAAAATGGGAATTTTGGAGCCTTCTTGTGCTCCATACTCAAACAGGTGGTTCACAGTTCCAAAGAAGAATGGTTCTCTACGCTTCATCCAAGATATGCAGCGAGTAAACAAGGTGACAATTAGAAATGTAGGCACAGGTCCAATTGTGGATGAGTTTGCAGAGGCGTTTGCACGGAGGGCAATCTACTCAATGGGGGATCTCTACACAGGGTATGATCAATTTCAGCTTGCAATCGAAAGCAGAGACTTGACAACCATGAGGACACCTTTGGGTTTGGTAAGGATGTGTACCTTGCCACAGGGAGCAACCAACTTGGTTGCACATATGATGAATGGGATGAATAAGGTCTTACGTGACTTTATTCCTAAAATCACAATGCCTTTCATTGATGATTTGCCTATCAAAGGATGTGAAGAAAGTGACAAAGATGAAGCTTTGGATCTCAAGGGATGTCGCACGTTTGTGGTAAATCACATAAATGATTGTGATAAAATTTTGTCTAGGCTGGAAGAAGTGAATCTTACATTTTCAGGGAAAAAGTCTATGTTTGGTGTCAAAGAAGTGATCATTGTGGGGCACATGTGTGGGCCATATGGTAGGAAACCTTGTCCATCAAAGGTAGATGCCATCCAAAAAATGAAAGAAACATGCACTAGCATCACTGAGGTTAGAAGGTTTTTGGGAGCATGTGTCTTCTATGTTATTTGGATTCCACATTATGCACATGTATCTGATCCTCTTTATCAGCTGCTTAGAAAGAATCAGAAGTTTAAATGGTACAGAGGTAAAGATTTCCATTGCAAGAAAAAGGATTAAAATGTTTAAGAGAAGAGGAGACAATGATCTACAAGATGTTGATGAGGAAGAAGAGTAAAACACATGTAAAGATCAAAGTGAACATGAAGCACTGGAATCATCCACTGAATAAGAAAGCAAGGAAGATGTACAAGAGGTCTGATCTTACAAAGAGACAATGTGGCACATACCCGAGTATGTGCAGGTTTAGAGGGGGTGGATGTCGTGCTGTGGCACGTATATAGTGGGAACGGGCATTAAACGGTTTATCTTGTGACTTTTTGACGCATAAGTATACTTCATATAATACTCATATGCATAAATAAAATCTTTATACCATACCTTAGTATTACCTTTGAAGTAATATAAATGTACATTACTATTAGAAAGTACTGCAAGAGAAGTATCAATGATTGTGCCTCTTTTTGTCTAGGGGAAAGCATTTGTATATTTCTTCTAATATCTCTGCTATACCCTACCATATATAAATTGTTTCCTTCTTTTCACATTTACTGAATAATATAACCCTTCAATAATGCATACCTTCTTGGATACATACAAGAGGGAAGGGCCTACTAGAAGACTTTATGAAAAGGAAGATCCAAAGCTTCTTGGACCATCCCAATTTGAAACTCCCGACCCAAGGGCATGGAGAAAATACCAAAACCAATTCAATCTCTTTTAGTAGGCCAATTTTTCCTTTTGAAGCATGTCAATCCAAGTTACAGGTCAAAAGTTACAGGGAAACCAGTGAAAAACCCTCTCACAACTACACTGCAAGAAGAGATGGTAAACATGTGAATCAAGTGAAAAGAGGTAATCTTGGTCTTTTTCCATAAAATAAGATATTTTGAAGATAAAATACATAAGCATGTGAATGTGACACCTCAAAGATGCCTTGAAGGACAAGACACACAAGTTGGGACCCCCTGCTAGAGCCACACAGAAGATGCCTAGGTGGGGCCCACATACATCATGCTCCCACATGGATCCTCAATGACCAAAAATCTGAATTTCATGATATTTTGAGTCTTAATATTTCCCATTTTAAGAAATATCCAAAGAACATTTGATTTGGGCTAACTCTTTAGCCTAATCAAGTGATTATGTAAAACATGGCTCCCTCACCTATAAAAAGGTCAACCTTCTCTTCATTGAGGCAAGTTATGAGTGAGTCAGAATAGCTCAATTCCATTGTGACACACTCATCTTAGTTCCACAATTAATCTTGAAGAAAGGCTGAAGTCTTGCCTTATCTTCTCTCTCCATTAAGGTGGTGGCGATTGCTCTCAAGTAAGATATATGTTGCTAGTTTTACTTTCATTTGCATATCTAGTATAATATTTGTCTCTAACTCTATCTCTATCTCTCATTATCTATCTTTAATACCACCACCACACTTAGATCTATCTCTAATTCTATCTTTACTCCTCCTTTGATCTCTCTTGTTGTGTCCAAATTGTTTCATTGGAAGGTATTCAAGCACCAACCTTGTCAATGTAATAGGTACAACCTTCTTGCGGGAAACAATTATGTGCACAAGGTTAGTAACCATATCTTCATCTTCCACAAGTATCTCTCTCTCTTAAGGTTCTCATTCTCTTCCACAAACTCTAGAATCTCCTTGCTATAGGTACTTCTCTCCCCGCAGTATCCCTATTGCCTAAGGGCAACAATAGGGCTTGGGAGAGAAACTCTCTTCTTCTTCTCCTTTCACTTATTTCGCACCTTTATCTTTGAACATACTAAGTATATCATTGATGAATAACCATAATCCACATAGAGGTAATTTCTTTCAATTCCATTCAGTGCAATCTATTAGGGTCAAGATTTGGATTAGTCGAAAGATTCAATTTCAGCAAAACACCGTGTTTCTATTTGGTCCTGAAAGACTCAATGAAATACTTCTCTCACTAGATCCCATCATACTACCTATTATTGACTATGACTTCTCTTTTGTTGTGAACGTGGTTATTTTATTATGAATCAAGAGGATCTGTACTCACAACTAATCCCAATTGCTAGACAAAACATACACATTATAGTAAGCACAAGGCTACAGTTCCAAAGAGCAATCCGTAGCTTATTTGGACAACAAAGATTAAATATCACTAACTTATCCATTAACCCTTTTATCCTACCCATGATACGATATGATCATAATCTCGAGGTTTTCATTTTTGTTTTGTTCTGACTTTCTTTCATGAGGTCTCTCCATCACGTGTGTGTTTGTAAGCAAAAGTGAGCGGCTTCTTTGGCTACATTTCTTCTTTTGCCTTAGAAGCTATGTTATCTACAGCTTAGATCCTTCTCATAACCCTTGAGCTTCATCACAAACTCTCACATCAAGAGGCCCGGTGCCTTCCTGGAAAGACCGCCAACTTCTTGACAACGTTATGGGCATTATGAATTTATAGTTCTTGCTTTTGGTTTGACTAATGTACCAACAACCTTCATGTTCTTAATGAATAGTATTTTTCACCCGTATCTTGATGACTTCATTCTGGTATTGTTGGATAAAATTTTTGTGTACTCTAAGAATGAAGAAGATCATGCATTCCATTTAAAGAAAACATTTTAAGTTTTGCGTGAACATAAATTGTATGCCAAAGCAAGTAAGTGTTCTTTTGCAAAGGATCAGATTGTGTATTTGGGAAGAGTGATTTATAAAGAGGGCATTCACATTGATCTTGATAAAGTTAAGACTATGTCAATAAGGGATATAAGAAGCTTTTTGGGTCTAGCACAATATGAGAGAGCACACATTAAAGATTTCACTAAGATAGCAAGTCCTTTTGACCCAATTGACCAAGAAAGACAAGGGGTTTGGTGTGGACTTTCTAGCTGTGAGACTACCTTTGAGACCTTGAAGGCTAAAATAGCCGAAAATTGTGTTTTAAAAGTTCCTGAGATGGGCAAACCATTTTTTGTGTCCTGTGATGCTAGTGGTGAGCAATTAGGTTGTGTTTTGACACAAGAAGGAAGAGTGGTTGCATATAAGTCTAGGAAATTAAGACGACATGAATTGAACTATGAAACACATGATCTAGAATTGCTTGCTATTGTTCAGGCATTGAAACATTGGCGTCATCTTTTGCTAGGTGTTAAATTTGAATTACGTACTAATCATCAAAGCCTGAAGTATATTTTCACTCAGCCATTGTTAAACAACAGACAAAGAAGATGGATTGAATTGCTGGCTGAATATGATTTTGATTTGAAGTATTTGTGTGGAAAAGAAAATAAAGTTGCAGATGCATTGAGTCGTAGGCCCATATGTAATCTGTTGACTGTTGTGCGGTCCAATTTGATTGATGATATACATGCTGAAGTTGAAAATGATTCTTTTTATATGCCTATTTTGAAATTCTTGTGTGAGAATATTGATGAGATGTATAGGAACAAATATCACTTGTATAAGGGAAATCTGTATCATCATGACCGCTTGTGTATTCCTGAAAATTCTATTTTTAAGAGTCAAGCTCTGCATGAGTGTCATAATTCACCTTTTTTTGGTCATCTTGGATTGAATAAGACATGAGAAAAGATTAAAAGTTCATTCTTTTGGTCCCGTATGAAATTGGATGTTAAGAATTATGTGCGTGAGTGCTTTCGAATAAGATATGTGAAAAGATTAAAAGTTCATTCTTTTGGTCGCGTATGAAATTGGATGTTAAGAATTATGTGCGTGAGTGCTTTCGATGTCAACAAGTTAAGATTGAACATAAAAGGATGCCTGATGACCTTCAACCCTTGGACATTCCTTTACAGAAGTGGGAGTCTATATCCATGGACTTTATCATTAGACTTACTACTACTCGTGGAGGGTATGATTCGATCTTTGTCGCGGTAGATAGACTCACAAAACAAGCTCACTTCTTTCCTGTAAAAATAACTGACACTGCATCGACCATTGCACGCTTGTTTGTGAAAGAGATATTTCGTTTGCATGGCATGCCCAAGAGCATAGAATCTGATATTTCGTTTGCATGGCATGCCCAAGAGCATAGTATCTGATATTTCGTTTGCATGGCATGCCCAAGAGCATAGGGCCATTTAAAATTTTGAAGCGCATTGGTTCATTATCTTACAAATTGGAATTGCCTTCTCATGTCAAAGTGCATCCAGTATTTCATGTGAGTTTATTAAAAAAGTATGTTCCTAACGTGCATCATGTTTTACAAGACAACTCTAAGTTGCACAATAGAACCAGACTTAGTGCTAGATAGGCGTGTTAAACATCTGAGAAATAGAGACATTGTGGAAGTTTTGGTTAAGTGGCAGAACTATCCTGTAGATGATGCATCATGGGTTCATTTTAGTGTTTTGCAAAGAGAATTTCCCTCTCTTTCCAACTCTGAGGCGAGAGTTAATTTTGATAAGGGGCGAATGTAATAGGACTACACTACAAGAGGCTATTCATATTAGCGACGCTCACACAACGACGCTCAAAAAAAAAATCTTGGCGTCGCTATGAGCGTCGCAAATTTCTTTGTAAATTTGCGACGCTCATAGCGACGCCGGCTGGGCTAAAAAAAAAACCGAGTGCGCCCAAAAACTAAGATCTCAGATGTGAGTGTTTCGGCGCCCTCAAGCAAGGAGCAGGTAACGCTCTCCCTCTCTCTCTCTCTCTCTCTCTCTTTTTCTTCTCCACACACACACACACACGAAGAGAGGAAGGAGAGCCAGGTATGCTCCTTCCCTCTCCTCATTCTCATGTTCCCTTCCCCTCTTTCTCTCTCCCTCTCTCTCTCTCTCTCACACACACATACACATACACACATAGTGTTTTAGAGAGAGAGAGAGAGTACAAACAAAAACAAAAACGCACACACACATACATAAACAAAGAATGCACACACACATTGAGAGAGGAAAAGAGAGAGAGAGCATGCATAAACAAAAAACGCACACATTGAGAGAGGAAAAGAGAGAGAAAACATGCATACGATCCAAAAAAACGCACACACATTGAGAGAGAAAGAGAGAGAAACTAATTTAACGTCGTAGGAAACTAATTAAAATTAAAAGACCTAAAGATCTAGCAGACGAGGAGTTGAACTCAAGACCTATTATTCAAGAGGGAAATGGCATAATCAATCTATCATACTTGGCATGGGTGATAGAAAGGTTATACCATTTATCTCTTTTTATTGGCACACACATCCACACACGCGCACACACACAAGAAGAAGAGAGTTATAACGTCGTAGGAAACTATCTTAAAAGACGTTAAAGATTAGGTTATATGTAGACTTACATTAAATTAGATTTAGGTTTATTTTTAACTAGATTTACGTTTATTTACGCTAGATTTAGATTTACATTATATTAGATTAGATTTAGGTCTCCATAGACTGCGATGCCTGCATGAAGCGGGTGAAGAAAGCCCTCAATGGAATATAGGGTATTGCTGCCTTCACTCATGGTGGGCTCCGTTGATCCAAAAGTACTGGTGAAATGTCTTCAGAAGATAGGGAAGAAGGTGGATCTTCAGGGCGGCAAGAGTCACTACATCCCCGACACAATGACCATCTAGACAACCTCTAGTCATTCAACAGCAACTTCAAAGTTAGTAACAAGAGCAAGAACGGTCTAAAGGGCCAATGGTTGTCGTCAGATGTGGATAGAGATGAGGTAGCGTCACCGCCGGAAGTTAAGTCTCACATCTTTAGTGATGAGAATGCCAACTCTTGCCGAGTTATGTGAAAAATTATGTGTTAAATCAGTTTTAAGGTTCTTATAATCCCTGATAGTTTAGTTCTTTGTTTTTAATATAACATAATTTACGTTAGATTTAGATTTATGTTATATTAGATTAGACTTAGGTTTATTTAGGTTTACCCACACACACACACACACAAGAAGAAGAGAGTTTTAACGTCGTAGGAAACTATCCCAAAAGACGTTAAAGATTAGCTTAGATGTAGACTTACGTTAAATTAGATTTAGGTTTATTTTTAGTTAGATTTACGTTTATTTAGATTTACGCTTATTTACGTTAGATCGAGTCCACGCAAGAATTACTTACGGTTTAGGGTTTAGAGTTAGACGAACAATGAAAAGATCTACTGTGAAAAGATGTTAAGATGCTGTGAAGTGCTACAGCTAGAGAAGAGGCAACGGGGTTTTGTCCACTACATGCAGTATCATGTAGACGTGGGTGTGTAGATTTCTTGTACCCACAAATATAGGTATTGACCAATAAAGACAAGATTATAACCCGGTGGTTCTGATCTCCGTGCACCTCTAGACCGAGGTGTGCGGGGATTGGACATGACTAGAGAATGTGAGGTAAAGAGAGAGAGAGAGAGAGAGAGAGAGAGAGAGAGGAGAGAGAGAGAGAGAGAGAGAGAGAGAGAGAGAGAGAGAGAGAGAGAGAGACACAGAGAGAGAGAGAGAGAGAGATAAGACGAAGAATGCCAATAGAATATTAAATTTGTTGTCCAGGTTATAAGTTTTTTATCCTCATTATGAGTAGTGACGAGGATGTGGGACCGTCCAACCGAAACACCTATCTCTCAACGAGGGTCTTATGTCCTTGTAATCAATGAAAGCATGCTTTGCGACGGACAAGACGTGTTTCTTTGCAGCACGTTCGCGAATTTGGCGAGTTCGATCCATCTATTATAGATCGAGTTGTTGCCAATTATAACTCGTTGGACTCTGACGCTGGCCAACAAGCAGCAATCTTGCAACCCAATAGACGTGTTCGCAGGCGCTTTGGTCAAGCAGCATATGTGAGGCCACAAGATGTAGCCTCTGACAGCTCGGGGGATGATCATGCAGAGCACATTCCCAACGAGGCAATGTTTGAGCCCGAGATTGATGAAATGATCGAGACGATCATGGATTCAGAAAGGCTTATCTATGATGATATGAAAAGTGAAGCCGATACGCCATTGTATAATGGAGCACGTATGTCTAGATTGAAATCACTCCTGGTTCTTCTCAACATGCAGGCAAAGTTTGGATGGAGTGACACTAGTGTCACAGCGCTTTTCAGGTGATCTATTACAATTAGTTTACTTTAATAAAACTCTAAATGTATAATGATTTGATAGATTTTTACACGACTGTATCATATTTTTATGTTGTGTAGATTGCTGAAAGAGCACATACTACCAGCTGACAATGTGATGCCAGATTCCCGAGATGAAGCAAGAAAGATTCCCGAGATGCCAGATTCCACGCTTGTCCTAATGACTGCATTCTTTTCAGAGGGGAATACATAGACATGGAGAAGTGTCCGAAATGTGATTCCGAGAGATATCGAGTAGATCTCCACGGGACAAAAATTCCACAAAAGGTTTTGCGATATTTCCCTCTGCTTCCTCGCATCAAGGATTTCTTCGAATGTAAGTCCATGGCCGCCCTAGCATCATGGCATGAGGAGAATAAATCTTCGGATGGTGTGCTACGAATTCCTGCAGATTGCGTAGCCTGGAAACATATAGATGGAACATGGTCGGATTTTGCCAGGGAAGCTCGAAATTTGCGCTTAGGCCTGGCTATGGATGGCATAAATCCATTTGGTCAAAAATCAACATCTTACAGTGTATGGCCCGTTGTCATCGTCAACTACAACATTCCCCCGTGGTTGACTACGAAGAAGGGGCACCTATGGCTAAGCTTGATTGTGCCAGGGCGATATAAAGTGGGGAATATGGATGTGTATCTTCGTCCACTATTGGAAGAGCTACAACAATTGTGGATTGGCATAGAGGTGGTGGATATGAGCCGACACACAGGACGACGGAATGCTTTGATCAGAGGCATTCTAATGTGGACCATGCATGACTATCCCGGGCTAACAGAATGCTCAGGTGATCTATTGACACTCCTCACTCAGACACTGTAAATCTTGTTTTTTCCCATAGTTGATCTATTATCATGTGTATACATGCAGGGCTTCAAACAAGCGGATACAGAGCATGTGTCACATGTGGACCTAGACTGAATGCACGTAGGGCACCCTCACTGAAGAAGCAAATATATGAAGGTCATCAAGCGTATCTTCCAGAGAATCATGTGTTACGCGATGGCTTTTTGGGAAGAGAGCCACCAAGGATGTCTGCACAAGCATGGTTAGAGCAGAAGGAGATGTGCGATGACGGATTGCCTCCAGGGATGAAGAGACTATCTCTATGGTACGAGTTACCATACTGGCCCCGACTCATGATCAATCACTTGCTCGATCCAATGCACATATTCAAGAATGTGGGTAATCTACTATGGGACCATCTGACCGGCAAGAAAGATACTTTGGGAGCCAGAGTTGACCTTAGAAATGTGGATCGTATGGAGCAATATTGGCCACAAACAACGTCTGATGGATCGATAAAACTCCCTAAAGCACCATGGATTTTCATAGGAGCCCACGAACGCAAAGTAAAAGAGACCATTCGATCTTTGCGGACCCCCCCTGGCGTAATGCACTCGCTCCGAACGTGTTTTACTAAAGAAGGAAATCTTACCGGTTTGAAGTCACACGATTGGCATAAAATGTGCCAGGTACGTTCATAGTGGACTTTAATATCATTGCATAAAATGTGGACTTTAATATCATTGCTGCACATACTTTACAGTTTATTTTACCGGTTTCCATTGAGGGATGTTTGTCTCTCGACATCCGTAACACAATCTACAAACTTGCAAAGCTGGTGCAATGGATCTCACAAAAGGAGATCAACGTAGACTCCATACCATTCGACAAACTAAATGCTGCGGAGCTTGTGTGCATGTTTCAGAAACATTTTCCTACTACAATGCTAACCATTCAGGTGCATCTTCTTGTTCACATAGTTGATGAGGTGGAAATAGTTGGTACAGTTCATTCCAGATGGATGTTCTTCTTAGAACGTTTCATGAAAACGCTTAAGGGATATGTGCGTCAAAAGGCACGTCCGGAGGGTAGCATGGCAGAAGGTTGGTTGGTATCAGAGTCCTTAGTGTACATTGGAGAGTGGCTAGCTGGATTTGATAAAGCTCGGGACACGCTATGGAGAACCATAGATGATGAGCGCATATCCAGGATTGTCATGTGCAATCTCGGTGTTGAGAAGAAGATGATGGAAGATCTAGAGGCTAAAATCAACCGATTTTGCATGCTTCACAATCCAGTGATGCAAAAGTGGATTTCACAATATGAGGATGCAAAACAAGAGCGACAAAGGGCACGAATCAAGTGGAGACGGGGAAGACGACCACCGATGCACTATCCAGTGGTTCTGGAGAGCCTACCAACCTTGATGAGCTTAAGATGGTTGCACAACGAATTGAAAAGCACACAAAAATGCGGTGACGAAGTGACTGAGGAAGAGTGGGAGTACTCTCGGGGTTGCGCGACCAAGGTAAGTTTGCAATGTACGACTATCAAGTGACTTTATTTATAAACGTTTGAACGGCCACTCATAATCTTTGTTCGTTGTAGTATAATTCATACACAGCAGCATGGTGTAAAGGTCGACATTTTAGGGTGGAACGAATCGACAAAAAGCATTTTACTCAAGATTGTGGAATCATGGCAAAATTTGAACAGTCTAGTCGACGACGTT
>NC_140950.1:107924055-107953890 GCF_014529385.1 Adiantum capillus-veneris | reverse complement strand
AAGGTCCAAAACTTATTGAGTTCAAGCTCTTAAGTAATTAAGTCTTTGTGAGTATTAAATGTTATAGTTTTAGTCTACAGATCCACCATTCAAAAACTCAAGTAATTTACTATTTACATTCAAACCTTGAATGCTTGAGATAAAAAATACAAACTCAATCAATACTATATAAAGCAAAATCTAACATTAAGAGTATCAAATCAGTAACAAGAAACACTAACATGCACAAGAAACTCAAAACATACGTGTCTCCATTTCCAAAAAGTCCTCCATTGACAGAGGATGGTGTTGTTGTTGTTCTTCTTCTCTTTGTGGAGAGCACTCCTCTGTAACAGGCACAATGTCGCCTGATTGCGAAGTGGATTGTTGAAGTCCAGCCCATGTTTCTATATCTTCATGAGACTTAACAAAGTCTAGCAGCATGGTCTCCACGCTTTTTGCCTCCTCCACACTATCAATTAAGCAGATAGCTTCTTTTTTCTGTTGTATTCCTTCTTGTGCAACCAAGGAGCCATCACCAAAAACATCAACAAGCTTGCGGTCTTCAAAAAAATATGTACGAATGTAGTGCTTGACCAAAGCTCTTTTTTTGGCCTCCAAATATTGCAAATCTGACATATCGTTATCTGCTACTTGAAGAAGAGAACAATCAATTGGCATGGGATGTTCCTCTGATCTTCTTCTCAGGTCTTCAAATGCATTGCCTAGTCCCAAGAAGGCAATAACTGTTAGGAATTGAATTGCTCCTTTGCAAGGAGCTGATGGAAAGTGATGCAATGCACCACAACAATGGTAGCTCAGATTATCTCCCATGGCGTGAAAGGCACATTGCAATTTTGTGAAGTTAGTGAAATCCACAAATGCAAGAAAGACAAATCCAGGATCTGTTGACCCTCCAGCAATAGCCAAGATCCCATCCAAAGCATTGTTAAATGTCTCCTCACTCCACTTCAAATTGCCTCCAACGTTTTTTGTCATATCTAAAACACATAAGCCAATAGGCACTTTATTATTGAAGTGGTGCATCAAGTAGAGATTGCCTTCCATTTGTAGGCTCACCACATAGATTGACCATGGCAAATCTCTAGGCTCAGTTTTCTCCTTTTGAAGGTGAATTGCTCATTGCATGTATTTTATTGCTCCATCTGGAAAATCCATTTTCTTTGTTCCACGCGTTGATCCGAGCCTATCACAAATTTTTGTTTATCATATTTTGTTGGTTTTCCTTGCTTCTAGAGGTTTACAATAAAAGAAAGAGTGAGAACAACCTCTTGGAAAAATTTAAAAAAAATGATTTTTTCTTGACTAGTTCACCGGAGGTGAAAGGTAGAGGGAGAACCTAGTGGTAAAGGGAAGGGAAAATATGTAAATGTGAAAAGAAAAGATATGATGTGGTTGTGGAGCCATGCACCCATGATTCAAGGGTCATGAGTGGCTCATATCATCATGGCTTTGGAGCCATATGATGATTCAAACAAATGGGACCCAAGTGGAAGACTTGGTAAAGGAAGAAACCATACACATGATTTTGCTGAATTTTAAAAAAATACTTCCACTCCGATCCAAGAAAAGTTGTCTTCATCAAAGTTGTAGCTGATGAGCTGGAGATTCTGGCCATATTTTTTTATAATTTTTGCATCTACGGTCTAGGAGATATGGCCAAAATTGTGGACGCCATCTTTTTCAACTGTGGTGGAGACCACCCCCTCTACCTTTACACACACACACCCTTCCTTTTCCACATTGAGACCTTCTCTAAAATCAGCCATTAGTCTTCTCACCCTCCTCTCCTTCCTTCTCTCTCTCAAGCTCAAAAACCCATCAAAGTTCCTCTTCTAATCACCTCTCAAGTCATGCTTAATCTTGTACCAATTCATAAGTTCTCATTCAGCCCCTTCCTATTATTACTAGATCTGTATTGATTTTATGTAGATTCTTTACATTTTAAAATAAGGAAGCTCTTGGACTCAAGCTATGGAGGAAGGAGTGAAGACAACACAAGTGATGATGGAGCTAATTGGTCAACAAATCACTTGGAAGGAGCTTCTTCATTGGTTGAATGTCCCTAATCAAGCTTCATTTGTACAAATTACACTTGGATCTTAACCTCACTCCTAATCACTCTCTTTCCTATATAAAGAGGCCTTCCCCTTTGTAATTTCAAGCCTCCCTCAGCCCCATTGAGCCTTTGTATCACTCACCATGAGCCCATAAGCTCATTCATTCACTCTATTCTTGCACATCCTAGAGTGCAAGTTGTTTCATGCTAGTAACCTCTCCTCCTCTCACTTATGCTAATTAAGAGAAATGTTTTATATGTGTGTGAGAATGCTTGATGTGATCTTGGCTAATCCTTGAGTGATTGTTTGGTAATCTATATGCTATTTGTGTTGGGAGTGTTTTGAAGTCATCCATTCCTTGTACACACACTACGGTTAATGCTTCATTCATAGTGATCTCTCTCTCTCTCTCTCTCTCTCTCTCTCTCTCTCTCTCTCTCTCTCTCTCTCTCTTTGTGTAGCGGTCCTAGTCCACGCTTCCAAGACTAGGTGGTGCCCTCATCTCATTTCCCTTGTGGCGCAATGGAGTTTGTTTTGGTGTAGAGGCCGCCATTCCAAATTTCCTTCGTCATAAATCAGTGCCCCCACGGAGGCGTTCTCAAGCAGCGCTCTATCAATCCTATGAAGGAAGATCCATCAAATTCTCCGAGACTTCCACTATGGTCTCCCCAAGAAGCTCGAGAAAAGAAGCGTTTTTATCGACAAACGGCAGGTATGCGGGTAAAGAGAGTTAACTACACACACCCTTCTTTGCTTCAAGGAAAATCTTGTAGTCATCAAGTCCCTCGGTCAAAAAATTGTGTTGAGTGCTTTGTGGCTAGTGTGAAGACACTTCCTTTGAAGCCTCGACTTCAGGTGGTGAAAGCACTCTCAAACTCAGGAATTAACAAGTTTTTGGAGGGGGAGCTACACATCAATGGGGTGCGGTATTGGCAAGAGGCTACATATGGTGATGCACTCCAACTACTACTAGCAAGAAGGCTCAAGGTGGTTGAGAGGGTAGCCATCGAACCCTATGAACTCTACAAAGCTGAAGATGGTCACACCAAAGCTAGGCTAATCACTGGTGAGCAAATTCTTCGCATCTCTCAAATGGTGGGATCCAAGAGAGCTCAACTTCAATGAAGTGCTTCATGGAAGTTTGTAATTAATGCACCAATGAATAATCCCATTTTCTACAACTTTCAATCAGTTCAGAATATTAGGGTGAATGTGCGCATTGATAGAAAGATTTTTTTCCAACAAAGATTGGTCTTCTATTTTGGAGCTGAGAGGTTGAGAGAGATATTGCTGTCCCCTGACTCTATAATATTTCCTATTTTGGAGTATAATGTATCTTTTGATGTTCACATCTTCATCTTGCTTTAAGCATACTCCATGAATCATAGGGATTTATATGGACCTTTCCAACCTCTTGCTAGACAAACTGTGCATATAATAGCTAGCACAAAGCTTAGGTTCCAAAACATCATAAGGGACTTACTAGGCCCTCGTCGTCTAGCTGAGATTAATGCATCTATCAATCCATTTATTCTACCCTTAATAAGATATGATTTGGGCCTAGACGTTTTCATCTTTGTGCTGTATTGAGAGGAAGGCAACCCACTTTTATGATGGCTTTCCCAAATTTTTTTGGGCGTAGTGGGGAAAATGTTGGGGATTTTTTGGATAACTTGGAGATGGCTTTCCTTGTCTCTGGGAGGGATGACGAAGCATTGAAATTGAGAGCTTTTCCTTTGGTGCTCAAAGAAGAAGCTAGGGTATGGTTCCAGGCTCTAGATCCAACCCAAAGAATTGATTGGGAGGGATTGAAGGTGGCTTTCCTACGAAGATTTCAACGAGCCAATTCGGCAGAAGAACTATGGCAACGGCTTCTGTCCCTTCATCAAGTTGATGCTCATGGTTATGCAACCTATGAGGAAGGTTTTTTGAAACTTTGGGGCCAATGGTCAGACTCACTAAACCCTGGTAAGCGAGCTCCCAATTGCCTCCAAAAGGATCGATTTATCTCAGGTTTGTACCCCTTGCTAAGGGAGAAGGTAAAGAGCAAATTTCCAAATGCTTTTGAAGATGCCTTAAGAATTGCTAGGGAAAAGAATAGAAAGATTCTCTATGAAGCCCAAGCTGGTCAGCTAGCTTTGGGAGGCAATATCACAACTATGGAAGCTTCTCACATACCTCCAAATGTGCCTAATGCACCAGACCTCAATAGAGGTCAACAAGAAGATATGCTCCAACAAATAAACAATCTCACAAACCAGCTAGAGGGGTTGAGAGTAAATCTTGTGCAGGGTGCAAGAAGGCCTATTGAGGGAAATGGTGGGAATCGGCCACCAATGCGACGTCAAGCGAGGGAAATGTTGTGTTACAATTGTGGGGAAATTGGCCACGGCATGTATAATTTCCCTCATCCCAGAAGATATGACTACCCTGTCAGAGGTCCTCGACAACAAGTAAGTCCACCCTGTGCTAGAGCTCAAGCACAAGAGCAACCGCAACCTCAAATTTTGCAGCCACCTCGTGCTCAAGCTCAAGCCCCTGCTACTCAACCAAATGTGAGCATCATAAGGATGGAGGAGGTCCTCAAGGGCAGAAGCAACCAGGAAGAAATAGCTAAAGGGAAGATGAAGATAGATGAAGTGGCTACAATGCCTATCAAACGTGTGCGTGTCCAAGAAGAAGTAGGTAAAGAAACAAGTAAGGATGCAAGCAATGAAGCAAGTACATCTCGGGCAGCTAAAGATGAAGCCAAGAAGAGAAAGACCCGTACTAGGTCTCAAATTGACATCTCTGATTTCCCTATGGGATCTCGGACACAACCTTATGACTTGACAGCTGATGTGAGTTCTCAAGGACCAAAGATTACTTGGCCACAACTACTTCATATCTCCCCAAAGCTTCAACGACAATGGTCAAAAATGGTGAGCACGAGGGCAAAGCGAAGTAAGCTAGTAAGTGTAATCAAAGCATATGGTCTCAAGGATATAGTGCCTTTGGTGGAGGCTCAAATCAAGGGACAACGGATTCCAAAAACTTACATTGACAGTGGAGCAGAGGTTTCTGTCATGACAGAAAAGCTAATGCATCAATTGGGTTTAGAGGTAATGGAATCATCAAACTTTAGGGCAAAAATGGCCAATAATGTCTCTATCACTTGTGTGGGTGTAGTGAAAGCTTTGAGAGTTTCTGTTTTTGGAATCACTACAGAGGTTGATTCTTATGTGATGCCAGTAAAGGGAGAAGGATACCCCCTTATTTTAGGACGACCTTGGCTCATGGGTATAGGAGCTAGGCAAGATTGGGCAACAAGAGACTTGGAGTTGAGGCCTCGCATGGGTGTCCATAGTCGGAAGGTGGTTTATAACCTAAAGAATGGGCGACAAGAGAACCTTGAACTAGAGACGTCAGCTGATGAGTGGAGCTCAAGTGGATGCTCCTCATCTATGGATGAGGAAGAGAGTTCAAGTGAAGAGAGTGATAGCACTCTCAAAGTCATGGGCGTCACCATAAAGGAAACTACCTCATCAGAAGACAACCCAAGGATCCAAATGGAGAATGTGTGGGATGCCAGCCTAGAGGAGATGTTATCCAAGGATATAAAGGAAGAAGAAAATGAGGGTTATGTAAATGTTCTCAAGAAGCATGCATCATTGTTTATTTCTGATTACACTCACATTACAAGTGTCACTGCAGTGAAGCATCATATCCATCTAAAAGAAGGGAGCAAGCCAGTAGTACAAAAACTAAGTAGATTAGGAGTTGTGCAACAAAATGCACTGTTGTCTGAGGTGAAGAGACTCTTAGAAGCAGGATTCATATACCCAGTAGAAGATTCAGAATGGGTCTCCCCAGTAGTGGTGAGGCCAAAGAAGAATGGTAAATGGCGAGTGTGCGTGGATTACAAGCCACTAAATGCTGCAACAAAGAGGGACCACTTCCCTCTCCCATTTCAAGATGAGATTCTAAATGAAGTAGCAGGCCATGAGAGATACACAGTGTGTGATGGCTACTCTGGCTACTTTCAAATACGCATTGCAGAGGAGGACCAGAAAAAGACTACTTTCATCACACCATGGGGATGTTTTGCATTCCGAGTCATGCCTTTTGGTCTCACCAACGCTCCAGCCACCTTTCAACGATTCATGAACATGGTCTTCCAACCTTACTTTGGAAAGTCCATAAGGGTTTTCATAGATGACTTTTGTATTTACAGCTCCAAAAGTATGCATCTCGGCAAGATTGATGAAGGATTTACTCGTTTAGCTAAGCTGGGTGGACAACTAAACAAGGACAAATGTCACATTGGGGAAAGCAAGGTTACACTATTAGGGCATGTAGTGTCCATTGATGGAATCGAGGTAGATCCTGAAAAGATAGAAACATTGCTAAATCTACCTTCCCCAACTTCCATCAAACAATTAATCTCCTTCTTGCAAAAGCTAAGATATTTGAGTAGATTCATACACTTACTCTCCCAAGTGATATTTCCTCTACAACAGCTGACTCATCAAGAGACGCTTGTTTGGAGTGAAGAAAGTGAAGGGCATTTTAGAGAGATTAAAAAAATGTTAGGGTCACTCCCTATAATCCTCCAACCTTGTTGGGAAGAAAAATTCTTTGTAAACCCTAGTGTGGGAGAAGAAGCCATTGGTGCTGCCCTCCTACAAAAAGATCCAAAAACATCCTTTATGAGGCCCGTGTATTTCGCTAGCCGCCTCATGGAAAACACAGAGAAGGCCTACACCCTGATGGAATAGCTAGTGTTAGCTCTCATGTTTGTGGTAACCAAATTTCAGCCATACTTGCTGCCGAAGAGGTTTGTAATTATCACTGTGGAGGATATGTTTCCCTATGCACTACAACATATGGAAATCTCTGACAAAATAGCAAAGTGGGTGGTGCGACTTCAAGAGTTTGATTATACAATATAGGTTGAAAGAACAACTCGAGCATGCTTAGCCGACATTTTAACAAACAAGTGCTATGAAAAAGTTTTCCATTTGAAGAGAAAGGAACTTCCACCACCTCCAGCTCCAGAGGCTTTGGTCAATGCTTATAGCCTCTACTTTGACGGAGCATACAAGAGAACCAAGGATAAGGCAGCTGCAGGCATTGTGGTCTTATCTCCATTGGGAGAGAGGATCCATGGTGAAGGGATCACTCTAGAAGATGTCCACTCCAACAATGAAGCAGAATATCATGCTCTAATTCATGGCCTTTGTTGGTGCCTCGATAATTCAATTAAGAGATTAAACGCTTTTGGTGACTCCATGCTTTTGGTAAGGCAAATGCAAGGTACATGGGCTTGCAAAAATGCCCGTCTCTCTACTAAAATGAGAGAAGCCAAAGCTCTTATGAGGAGATTTAGGGAGGCACAAGTACATATGTGCCAAGAGACCAGAACAAGGATGCAGACCACCTAGCATCATCAAAGTTAAATGAGTCAATAGTGGGAGCAGTGGCCATCAAACTTCCACTTCAGCAAGGCAAGGAGGACTTGGAAGATATTATGCACATTATGGAGCAAGGAGAGGCTCCTAAACACTTGAATGCAGGGGAAAGGCGATGGTTAGCTAGGAAGGCTACCAGGTATCGCATAGTAAATGATGACTTGTATTGTCTAGGTAAGGATGGTGTGCTTAGGAGAATGCCTTTGAAGAGTGAAATTGAAGAAATTTTAAAAGCTTGTCACGATGATATATGCGGAGGACACTTTGCACACGACGTCACTAGTAGAAAGGTTCTACAAGCTGGGTTTACTTGGCCAAGTCTTCATTGTGATGTCAAATACTGGTGTCAAACATGTGACGAATGTCAGAAAGCAGGACCACGACGGCTCATAGCTGAACCTCAGAACCCAATAAAGGTATATGGGCCCTTTGAGAAGTGGGGAATTGATGCCATAGGGCCTCTACCACGCACTCAGTCAGGTAAAGAGTACATCATCATGGGAGTAGACTACATGACTAGATGGGCTGAGGCTATGCCGACCAATAGAATTACTGCTAAGGATGTGAGTCAGTTCATCTTTGACCACATCTGTTGCCGGTTTGGCACCCCTCTTGAAATACTATCTGATAGAGGACCAGGGTTTAGAGCAGACTTGGTAGGAGAACTCATGAAGAAGCTAAATATTCAGCATCAACACTCTACTCCTTACTACCCTCAGTGCAATGGTTTGGTGGAAAAAGTAAATGGAATCATTTGCAAAATTCTCACCAAACAGGTACATGCCAGGCGCCAAGATTGGGACAAACACCTGAATGGAGCTCTATGGGCCTATAGAACCTCCTTCAAAACCACATTAGGGTACACACCCTTTCATTTGGTTTATGGAAAGGAGGCGCTTTTGCCCATTGAAGTGAAGTTAACAAGTCTTTGAATATTGGGTAGCCAGGTAGGCTCTCAAAAGGAGAAAGTATATCAAAGGATCATGGATCTAGAGAGGCTGCAATTGAGAATCGTGAAGAAGCCATCAACCAATATTCTCAAGAAGCAGAGAAGCGCAGAGAAAAGTTCAACAAAAAGCTAGCATCCAAAGACATCAAAAAGGGATCTCTGGTGCTTCGATATGACAATCGCTTTGACACTCGTAAGGATGGAAAGTTTCTTTTTCGATGGGAAGGCCCGTTCTTGGTCACCAAAAAGTTCAAAAATGGCTCTTACAGACTTCAAGACATTGATGGTAAAGTGCACAAGACCAGGACAAATGGATGGCGTCTAAAGCCTTATCACATCAGGATAAGGTCAGCTCAAGATCAAAGAAAGTAGGCTAGAGGCATAAATACCCCTAGCCAGGTTTGGGGGGGCTATGATCCGAGCCTATCACAAATTTTTGTTTATCATATTTTGTTGGTTTTCCTTGCTTCTAGAGGTTTACAATAAAAGAAAGAGTGAGAACAACCTCTTGGAAAAATTTTAAAAAAAATGATTTTTTCTTGACTAGTTCACCGGAGGTGAAAGGTAGAGGGAGAACCTAGTGGTAAAGGGAAGGGAAAATATGTAAATGTGAAAAGAAAAGATATGATGTGGTTGTGGAGCCATGCACCCATGATTCAAGGGTCATGAGTGGCTCATATCATCATGGGTTTGGAGCCATATGATGATTCAAACAAATGGGACCCAAGTGGAAGACTTGGTAAAGGAAGAAACCATACACATGATTTTGCTGAATTTTTAAAAAATACTTCCACTCCGATCCAAGAAAAGTTGTCTTCATCAAAGTTTTATAATTTTTGCATCTACGGTCTAGGAGATATGGCCAAAATTGTGGACGCCAGTTTTTTCAACTGTGGTGGAGACCACCCCCTCTACCTTTACACACACACACCCTTCCTTTTCCACATTGAGACCTTCTCTAAAATCAGCCATTAGTCTTCTCACCCTCCTCTCCTTCCTTCTCTCTCTCAAGCTCAAAAACCCATCAAAGTTCCTCTTCTAATCACCTCTCAAGTCATGCTTAATCTTGTACCAATTCATAAGTTCTCATTCAACCCCTCCTATTATTACTAGATATGTATTGATTTTATGTAGATTCTTTACATTTTAAAATAAGGAAACTCTTGGACTCAAGCTATGGAGGAAGGAGTGAAGACAACACAAGTGATGATGGAGCTAATTGGTCAACAAATCACTTGGAAGGAGCTTCTTCATTGGTTGAATGTCCCTAATCAAGCTTCATTTGTACAAATTACACTTGGATCTTAACCTCACTCCTAATCACTCTCTTTCCTATATAAAGAGGCCTTCCCCTTTGTAATTTCAAGCCTCCCTCAGCCCCATTGAGCCTTTGTATCACTCACCATGAGCCCATAAGCTCATTCATTCACTCTATTCTTGCACATCCTAGAGTGCAAGTTGTTTCATGCTAGTAACCTCTCCTCCTCTCACTTATGCTAATTAAGAGAAATGTTTTATATGTGTGTGAGAATGCTTGATGTGATCTTGGCTAATCCTTGAGTGATTGTTTGGTAATCTATATGCTATTTGTGTTGGGAGTGTTTTGAAGTCATCCATTCCTTGTACACACACTACGGTTAATGCTTCATTCATAGTGATCTCTCTCTCTCTCTCTCTCTCTCTCTCTCTCTCTCTCTCTCTCTCTCTCTCTTTGTGTAGCGGTCCTAGTCCACGCTTCCAAGACTAGGTGGTGCCCTCATCTCATTTCCCTTGTGGCGCAATGGAGTTTGTTTTGGTGTAGAGGCCGCCATTCCAAATTTCCTTCGTCAGCGTCAAACTAGATCTGATCCATTCCTCGCATAGCATTAAAATTGTTTTATAAACAACATCATTGATGTTATACATTTTGACCACCTCCTCCCAGTCTTTACATAGTGAAGACTCATTCAAATTGTTGAAGCCTTCAAGAAGTGCATCTTGAATCAATTTGTCTTGCTTCAACTGCTTGATTCGATCATACATGTCAGTTGCATCACCATCCTTTGCACTCTTTGACAGTAAAATCTTCTCATCTCTAATCTCTTCTTGAATAGTCTTTACCTCTGATTCCTCAAGGCCACAAAGGTATCTAAATACAGTTGTTGGGGGTTTCTTATTCTCCTCTTCTAGATTTTCAATGATTTCTATCCAACAATCATAAACTAAATCAGAGTACGTGACCATGTGTGCCTGTTTAGCAATCCCACTTGCTGTTGCACTCATTCTTGCCAATCGAAGAAAAGCCTAAAAAGAAATAGAGAAATAATTAAACTATTGAGCAAGATTTGTTAATTAAACACTATCAAAAAGACAAAGAAAATAACTTACATCCCATCCGGCACGAGATGCATGTCCCTCTGCAATTCCACTTGCTGCCTTTGGTGGTCGTCCTGAGAAGATCCATTGACTTTGTAAATGTCTCAATATTTGGCTGTAAGATTGCTTGACATACAATGCCTGAGCCTCCTCATTTGCAATGGCAGATATAGCAGTTGCAACAAATGGAGGAGAATTCACAACAGTGCGAGCCTTTCTAAATTTATACACGCTAATCAGTCTTTCAAAGATCTCTTTGTTGTTTTGTTCATTGTGAAGCAAAACTTTTGCAGCATAGATTGAATGCTGCCCATCAAGAATCCAATAATGATAATCTTTAATTTTTTGCTCCTCTACCTCTTCTACTGCCAAAGGAGTCCCCTTCTTTGATTTTGCATTTCGAACAGGCATCAAATATGCACATGCTGCAGGCTTGGTCGTACTCCGTGAAAATCCAAATAACACACTTTCAGCGTGTTTTTTATCCATAATACGTGCATTATAGTGATCAGGAGCAAGCCAACAATTTTGAATAGGGATATCAAATTCCCTATATTGGAAAGGAAAATAATTTATGTACTTATTCATTCCACCTGTATCTTTTTCTTGTCCTCTCATGGCCTCAGCTTCTAAAACATCTGGATCCACAATTCTCATCTTCGACATTGAACCCTCTGTTGATGAGGATGCCAAAGATGCCTTGTCTAAATCCAAAATGGAACTAGTTCGCTTAGCTTCTACTTTCTGCACTTTTGATTGCTTCTTTGTGGATGGTGGTCGTGAAGCTTTCACCTTTTTTCGTTGTAGTGTGGCAATGATGGAGCTTTGAAGTTGATCTGCTGTGATATTTGGATTTGATTCTGCAAACTTCCATCCTCGAGAAAACATTGTCTCTTCTTTGTTTCTAGACATGCGCTCCAATGCATATGCTCCTGGAGATAGTTGAAATTCTAGATTCATTGGAACTAGAATGTCAATGCATTCCACCTCTGGATGACTATCAACTACAGAGACAGATGCTTCCACAACTTGTCCAACATCTTCAAACAAGCTGTCATTCTCCTTTTTGGCAATAAATAGATGCACCTTATGAAATTGTGCACCCTCTATACCATGTATTTCCAAATACCATTTCCTAAGATCATTGCAAGTATAGTCAACTGAGACAGCAACCCTTGCAACCTGTTTTTTTGGAGCCATCTTTCCTGAAACAAAAAAAAACAAATGTTATTTTAACATATACTTTTTTGTAATGGATTAAGTTTGTGTGAATACAAGTTCCACCACTTGTTCAAGCAAGATCTAAGCAAGTATACATAGTGATCATTTAAGCTAGTAAACTAAGGGAAGGGAGAAGTAAGGTCCACAACTTGTCCAAGCTCAGCTCTAGACAACATGGAGAGATTCGAGGTCTACTAATTGTCTAATATAGGCTAACTATATTGAAACATAGAGAGAAGCAAAGGTCCACCACTTGTCCAATCTAGGGTCCATTGAAACATGGAGAGAAGGATGCTCCACCATTTGTCCAAAATAGGCTCCATTGAAACATGAAGAGAAGCAAGATGCACCATGTCTTTGAGATGCTAGGCTCCATTGAAATACCTTAAACCCATGATATTTTGTATATGTGGGGTGTAAATTCAAGGTCCACCACTTGTCCAACCTATTATCCCTAGTAGCATGAGTGGTTTGGTCTCAAGATTCACCACTTTTCCACTCTATGTCATTATATTAAGAAGATCTGGGTGTTAAGGTCCACCACTTGTCCAACCTATAAGGCTATATCTTCAATGGTATTATTTACCACCACTTGGAATGCACATGATGGGTTTTACATAGGGGTATGGTTCCAAGGTCCACCACTTGTCCAAGGTAACTCTATTGAAACATAGAGAGAATCAAAGGTCCACCACTTGTCCAAGCTAGGATCCATTGAAACATGGAGAGAAGGATGCTCCACCATTTGTCCAAGCCAGGTTTGATTGAAACATGAAGAGAAGCAAGCTGCACCATGTCTCCAAAATGCTAGGCTCCATTGAAATATCTTAAACCCATGATATTTCGTACATGGGGGGTTTACATTCAAGGTCCACCACTTGTCCAACCTATTATCACTAGTAGCATGAGTGGTTTGATGTCAAGATTCACCACTTTTCCACTCTATGTCATTATATTAAGAAGATCTGGGTGTTAAGGTCCACCACTTGTCCAACCTATAAGGCTATATCTTAAAGGGTATTCTTTCTCACCACTTGGAATGACCATGATAGGTTTTACATGGGGGTTTGGTTCCAAGTTCCACCACTTGTCCAAGCTAAATCTATTGAAACATAGAGAGAAGCAAAGGTCCACCACTTTTCTAAGCTAGGGTCCATTGAAACATGGAGAGAAGGATGCTCCACCATTTTTCCAAGATAGGCTCCATTGAAACATGAAGAGAAGCAAGCTGCACCATGTCTCCAAGATGCTAAGATCCATTGAAATACCTTAAACCCACTATATTTTGTACATGGGGAGTTTACATTCAAGGTCCACCACTTGTCCAACCTATTATCTCTAGTAGCATGAGTGGTTTGGTCTCAAGATTCACCACTTTTCCACTCTATGTCATTACGTTAAGAAGATCTGGGTGTTAAGGTTGACCACTTGTCCAACCTATAAGGGTATATCTTAAAGGGTATTCTTTCTCACCACTTGAAATGTCCATGATATGTTTTACATGGGGGTTTGGCTCCAAGGTCCACCACTTGTCCAAGCTAACTCTATTGAAACATAGAGAGAAACAAAGGTCCACCACTTGTCCAAGCTATGCTCCATTGAAACATGGAGAGAAGGATCCTCTACCATTTGTCGAAGCTAACTCTATTGAAACATGGGGGGTTTACATTCAAGGTCCACCACTTGTCCAACCTATTAACGCTAGTAGCATGAGTGGTTTGGTCTCAAGATTCACCACTTTTTCACTCTATGTCATGATATTAAGAATATTTGGGTGTTAAGGTCCACCACTTGTCCAACCTATAAGGCTATATCTTAAGGGTTATTCTTTCTCACCACTTGGAGTGACCAGCATAGGTTTTACATGGGGGTTTTGTTTCAAGGTCCACAACTTGTCCAAGCTAACTCTATTGAAACATAGAGAGAATCAAAGGTCCACCACTTGTCCAAGCTAGGGTCCATTGAAACATGGAGAGAAGGATGCTCCACCATTTGTCCAAGATACGCTCCATTGAAACATGAAGAGAAGCAAGCTACACCATGTCTCCAAGATGCTAGGCTCCATTGAAATACCTCAAATCCATGATATTTTGTACATGGGGGGTTTACATTCAAGGTCCACCACTTGTCCAACCTATTATCTCTAGTAGCATGAGTGGTTTGGTTTCAAGATTCACCATTTTTCCACTCAATGTCATTCTATTAAGAATATCTGGGTGCTAAGGTCAACCACTTGTCCAACCTATAAGGCTATATCTTAAACTTTATTCTTTCTCACCACTTGGAGTTACCAAGATAGGTTTTACATGGGTGTTTGGTTCCAAGGCCCACCACTTGTCCAAGCTAACTCTATTGAAACATAGAGAGAAGCAAAGGTCCACCACTTGTCCAAGCTAGGCTCCATTGAAACATGGAGAGAAGGATGCTCCACCATTTGTCCAAGATAGGCTCCATTGAAACATGAAGGGAAGCAATCTGCACCATGTCTCCAAGATGCTAGGCTCCATTGAAATACCTTAAACCCATGATATTTCGTACATGGGGGGTTTACATTCAAGGTCCACCACTTGTCCAACCTATTATTCTTAGTAGCATGAGTGGTTTGGTCTCAAGATTTACCACTTTTTCACTCTATGTCGTTATATTATGAAGATCTAGGTTTTAAGGTCGGCCACTTGTCCAACCTATAAGGCTAGATCTTAAAGGGTATTATTTCTCACCACTTGGAATGACCATGATATGTTTTACATGGGGGTTTGGTTTCAAGGTCCACCACTTGTCCAAGCTAACTCTATGGAAACATAGAGAGAAGCAAAGGTCCACCACTTGTCCAAGGTAGGCTCCACTGAGACATTTAGAGAAGGATGATCCCCCATTGGTGGAAGATAGGCTTCATTGAAACATGAAAAGAAGCAAGTTGCACCATGTCTCCAAGATTCTAGGATCCATTGAAATACCTTAAACCCACGATTTTGTTTACATGTGGGGTTTAACGTCAAGGTCAGTCACTTTTCGAAGCTATTATCCCTAGTAGCATGAGTGGTTTGGTCTCAAGATTCACCACTTTTCCACTCTATGTCATTATATAAAGAAGATCTAGGTGTTAAGGTCGACCACTTGTCCAACCTATAAGGGTATATCTTAAAGGGTATTCTTTCTCACCACTTGAAATGTCCATGATATGTTTTACATAGGGGTTTGGTTCCAAGGTCCACCACTTATCCAAGCTAACTTTATTCTTCTCATAGAGAGAAGCAAAAGGTCCACCACTTGTCCAAGCTAGGCTCCATTGAAACATGGAGAGAAGGATGCTCCACCATTTGTCGAAGCTAACTCTATTGAAACATGGAAGGTTTACATTCAAGGTCCACCAGTTGTCCAACCTATTAACGCTAGTAGCATGAGGGGTTTGGTCTCAAGATTCACCACTTTTTCACTCTGTGTCATTATATTAAGAATATTTGGGTATTAAGGTCCACCACTTGTCCAACCTATAAGACTATATCTTAATGGTTATTCTTTCTGACCACTTGGAGTGACCATGAAAGGTTTTACATGGGGGTTTGGTTCCAAGGTCCACCACTTGTCCAAGCTAACTCTATTGAAACATAGAGAGAAGCAAAGGTCCACCACTTGTCTAAGCTAGGGTCTATTGAAACATGGAGAGAAGGATGCTCCACCATTTGTCCAAGATAGACTCCATTGAAACATGAAGAGAAGCAAGCTGCACCATATCTCCAAGATGCTAGCCTCCATCGAAATACCTTAAACCCACGTTATTTTGTACATGGGGAGTTTACATTCAAGATCAACAATTTGTCCAACCAATTATCGCTAGTAGCATGAGTGGTTTTCTCTCAAGATTCACCACTTTTCCACTCTTTGTCATTATATTAAGAATATTTGGGTGTTAAGGTCCACCACTTGTCCAACCTATAACACTATATCTTAATGGTTATTCTTTCTCACCCCTTGAAAGACTATATCTTAATGGTTATCCCTAGCTATTATTGCTAGTATCCTGAGTGGTTTGGTCTCAAGATTCACCACTTTTATTGAGAATATGTGGGTGTTAAGGTCCACCACCTGTCCAACCTATAAGGCTACATCTTAAAGGTTATTTTTTATTACCACTTGGAGTGACCACGATAGGTTTTACATGGGGGTTTGGTTCCAAGGTCCACCACTTGTCCAAGCTAACTCTATTGAAACATAGAGAGAAACAAAGGTCCACCACTTGTCCAAGCTAGGGTCCATTGAAACATGGAGAGAAGGATGCTCCACCATTTGTCCAAGATAGGCTCCATTGAAACATGACAAGAAGCAAGCTGCACCATGTCTCCATGATGCTAGGCTCCATCGAAATACATTAAACCCACGATATTTCGTAGATGAGGGGTTTACATTCAAGGTCCACCACTTGTCCAAGCTATTATTGCTAGTAGCCTGAGTGGTTTGGTCTCAAGATTCACCACTTTTATTAAGAATATGTGGGTGTTAAGGTCCACCACTTGTCCAACCTATAAGGCTACATCTTAAAAGTTATTCTTTCTTACTACTTGGAGTGACCATGATAGGTTTTACATGGGGGTTCGGTTCCAAGGTCCACTACTTGTCCAAGCTAACTCTATTGAAACATAGAGAGAAGCAAAGTTCCACCCCTTGTCTAAGCTAGGGTCTATTGAAACATGGAGAGAAGGATACTCCACCATTTGTCCAAGGTAGGCTCCATTGAAACATGAGGAGAAGCAAGGTGCACCATGTCTCCAAGATGCTAGGCTCCATCGAAAAACATTAAACCCACGATATGTCATAGATGAGGGGTTTACATTCAAGGTCCAACACTTGTCCAAGCTATTATTGGTAGTAGCCTGAGTGGTTTGGTCTCAAGATTCACCACTTTTCCACTCTATGTCATTATATTAAGAATATGCGCATGTTAAGGTCCACCACTTGTCCAACCTATAAGGCTACATCTTAAAGGTTATTCTTTATTACCACTTGGAGTGACCATGATAGGTTTTACATGGGGTTTGGTTCCAAGGTCCACCACCTGTCCAAGCTAACTCTATTGAAACATAGAGAGAAACAAAGGTGCACCACTTGTCCAAGCTAGGGTCCATTGAAACATGGAGAGAAGGATGCTCCACCATTTGTCCAAGATAGAATCCATTGAAACATGACGAGAAGCAAGCTGCACCATGTCTCCAAGATGCTATGCTCCATCGAAATACATTAAACCCATGATATTTCGTAGATGAGGGGTTTACATTCAAGGTCCACCACTTGTCCAAGCTATTATTGCTAGTAGCCTGAGTGGTTTGGTCTCAAGATTCACCACTTTTATTAAGAATATGTGGGTGTTAAGGTCCACCACTTGTCCAACCTATAAGGCTACATCTTAAAGGTTATTCTTTCTTACTACTTGAAGTGACCATGATAGGTTTTACATGGGGGTTTGGTTCCAAGGTCCACCACTTGTCCAAGATAGCTCTATTGAAACATAGAGAGAAGCAAATGTCCACCCTTGTCTAAGCTAGGGTCCATTGAAACATGGAGAGAAGGATGCTCCACCATTTGTCTAAGGTAGGCTCAATTGAAACATGAGGAGAATCAAGGTGCACCATGTCTCCAAGATGCTAGGCTCCATCGAAAAACATTAAACCCACGATATGTCGTAGATGAGGGGTTTACATTCAAGGTCCACACTTGTCCAAGCTATTATTGGTAGTAGCCTGAGTGGTTTGGTCTCAAGATTCACCACTTTTCCACTCTATGTCATTATATTAAGAATATGCGCGTGTTAAGGTCCACTACCTGTCCAACCTATAAGGCTACATCTTAAAGGTTATTCTTTATTACCACTTGGAGTGACCATGATAGGTTTTACATGGGGGTTTGGTTCCAAGGTCCACCACTTGTCCAAGCTAACTCTATTGAAACATAGAGAGAAACAAAGGTCCACCACTTGTCCAAGCTAGGGTCCATTGAAACATGGAGAGAAGGATGCTCCACCATTTGTCCAAGATAGGCTCCATTAAAACATGACGAGAAGCAAGCTGCACCATGTCTCCAAGATGCTAGGCTCCATCGAAATACATTAAACCCACGATATTTCGTAGATGAGGGGTTTACATTCAAGGTCCACCACTTGTCCAAGCTATTATTGCTAATAGCCTGAGTGGTTTGGTCTCAAGATTCACCACTTTTATTAAGAATATGTGGGTGTTAAGGTCCACCACTTGTCCAACCTATAAGGCTACATCTTAAAGTTTATTCTTTGTTACTACTTGGAGTGACCATGATAGGTTTTACATGGGATTTTGGTTCCCAGGTCCACCACTTGTCCAAGATAACTCTATTGAAACATAGAGAGAAGCAAAGGTCCACCCCTTATCTAAGCTAGGGTCCATTGAAACATGGAGAGAAGGATGGTCCACCATTTGTCTAAGGTAGGCTCCATTGAAACATGAGGAGAAGCAAGGTGCACCATGTCTCCAAGATGCTAGGCTCCATCGAAAAACATTAAACCCACGATATGTCGTAGATGAGGGGTTTACATTCAAGGTCCAACACTTGTCCAAGCTTTTAATTGTAGTAGCCTGAGTGGTTTGGTCTCAAGATTCACCACTTTTCCACTCTATGTCATTATATTAAGAATATGCGCGTGTTAAGGTTCACCACCTGTCCAGCCTATAAGGCTACATCTTAAAGGTTATTCTTTACTACCACTTGGAGTGACCATGATAGGTTTTACATGGGGGTTTGGTTCCAAGGTCCACCACTTGTCCAAGCTAACTCTATTGAAACATAGAGAGAAACAAAGGTGCACCACTTGTCCAAACTAGGGTCCATTGAAACATGGAGAGAAGGATGCTCCACCATTTGTCCAAGATAGGCTCCATTGAAACATGACGAGAAGCAAGCTGCACCATGTCTCCATGATGCTAGGCTCCATCGAAATACATTAAACCCATGATATTTCGTAGATGAGGGGTTTACATTCAAGGTCCACCACTTGTCCAAGCTATTATTGCTAGTATCCTGAGTGGTTTGGTCTCAAGATTCACCACTTTTATTAAGAATATGTGGGTGTTAAGGTCCACCACTTGTCCAACCTATAAGGCTACATCTTAAAGGTTATTCTTTCTTACTACTTGGAGTGACCATGATAGGTTTTACATGGGGGTTTGGTTCCAAGGTCCACCACTTGTCCAAGCTAACTCTATTGAAACATAGAGAGAAACAAAGGTCCACCCCTTGTCTAAGCTAGGGTCCATTGAAACATGGAGAGAAGGATGCTCCACCATTTGTCCAAGGTAGGCTCCATTGAAACATGAGGAGAAGCAAGGTGAACCATGTCTCCAAGATGCTAGGCTCCATCGAAAAACATTAAACCCACGATATGTCGTAGATGAGGGGTTTACATTCAAGGTTCAACACTTGTCCAAGCTATTATTGGTAGTAGCCTGAGTGGTTTGCTCTCAAGATTCACCACTTTTCCACTCTATGTCATTATATTAAGAATATGCGCGTGTTAAGGTCCACCACTTGTCCAACCTATAAGGCTACATCTTAAAGGTTATTCTTTATTACCACTTGGAGTGACCATGATAGGTTTTACATGGGGCTTTGGTTCCAAGGTCCACCACTTGTCCAAGCTAACTCTATTGAATCATAGAGAGAAGCAAAGGTCCACCACTTGTCTAAGCTAGGCTCCATTGACACATGGAGAGAAGGATGCTCCACCATTTGTCGAAGCTAACTCTATTGAAACATGGGGGGTTTACGTTCAAGGTCCACCACTTGTCCAAGCTATTAGTGCTAGTAGCATGAGTGGTTTTGTCTCAAGATTCACCACTTTTTCACTCTATGTCATTATATTAAGAATATTAAGGTGTTAAGGTCCACCACTTGTCCAACCTATAAGGCTATATCTTAAAGGTTATTCTTTCTCACCACTTGGAGGGACCATGATAGGTTTTAAATGGGGGTTTGGTTCCAAGGTCCACCACTTGTCCAAGCTAACTCTATTGAATAATAGAGAGAAGCAAAGGTCCACCACTTGTCCAAGCTAGGGTCCATTGAAACATGGAGAGAAGGATGCTCCACCATTTGTCAAGATAGGCTCCATTGAAACATGAAGAGAAGCAAGATGCACGATGTCTCCAAGATGCTAGGCTCCATCGAAATACCTTAAACCCACGATATTTCGTAGATGGTGGGTTTACTTTCAAGGTCCACCACTTGTCCAAGCTATTATCGCTAGTAGCATGGTTTGATCTCAAGATTCACCAGTTTTCCACTCTATGTCATTATATGAAGAATATCTGGGTGTTAAGGTCCACCACTTGTCCAACCTATAAGGCTATATTTAAATGATATTTTTTTTGACCACTTGGAATGTGCATGATATGTTTTACATGGGGTTTTGTTCCAAGGTCCACCACTTGTCCAAGCTAGATCTATTACATATATATTATACATACAATATTCAACTAGATTCCCTACCTATCATGTCCAGTAGCATGGATGCTCTAGCTTGAAGGTCCACCACTTGTCCAACCTATACTCTCTTATGTAAAGGAGATCTCGCTATAAATTCAAAACCTTCCCGCCTAAATTTAAAATATCCCTCCCAAATCTTAAATATCCCGCCTAAATTTTAAAATATCCCGCCCAAATTGTTAAATTCAAACTTTTTTATAAAAATTTAAATTTTACTACTTAAATTTAAAATATTCCACGCGAAATTGATTTTAAATTCAAGTTTACCACAAAAAGATATCATTATACCACCTAAATTCAAATATGCAAACCTCAAATCATTATATTGTACATAAATTCAAACAAATTCAAATTAACAAGCCTAAACTGATATTAGTTTGCATAGATATGAATTTATCACACCTAAATTATGTCACCATGTTAGAGAGAGTGGTTAGAGAATTTGAACGAGGTCCACCACTTGTCCAACCTAGATACCAAGAAGGATTGAGTGTACAAGGTATTGTTTGGAGGTCCTTATAGTCCACTGGTCTCAAGGTCCACCACTTGTGGTAAGGGTCACCGAAAAGTGTATATATTCATCCAAAGAAATACACGTATTTTTGGTCTACATGTCCTAGTTTAAACCATTTATGTCCATTAGGTGTATCACTAAACAACACTACTATTTTTGAGAAACAGAAGTTACAATCATATCTACAAATGGATTAGAGGAAAATCAGCTCAGCATACATCCAAAACTCGCTACAAGAATCGACTTTAACAGATCACTCAAGTAAGTCTTCCATTCAATTTTACTAGTATTACAATGTGTTAGTTATTTGTGATATTTATGTATGTATATATACTATGTGTGCATATCGTAATTAAGTGTAATTGTGTATCTGCATTATGTATGAGTATTACAATGAAATAACACAAATATACATACATACACATAAATAACACAGACGCACACATACATGAGCATGTATTTTCAAGAGAGAGATAGCAAGATACAGATATAGATAGATAGAGAGAGAGAGAGATAAATACCTGTTTTTTAGAGAGAGGAGAGAGAAAGATAACAGATTTCACTGTGTTTATGTATGTGGAAGAGAGGAAGACGATGTATGGGAATATGTGCACGTATTTTCAAGAGAGAGACAACAAGATAACAGATTTCATTGTGGTTATGTATATGGAAGTGAAGAAGACGATGTGTGGGAATATGTGCATGTATTTTCAAGAGAGAGACAGCAAGATAACAGATTTTACTGTGGTTATGTATGTGGAAGAGAGGAAGACGATGTGTGGGAATATGTGTATGTGTGCGGGGATACTTTTAAACTATGTATCTCTGTCTTTTGACAAGAGAGTGTGTGTGCAAGAAGAGTTACAGAGAACCATCTTCTCTATATGGAGAAAGACAGAGAGTGAGAGAGAGAGAAATACCTGTTTTTTCTCTATTCGTGAGGTGTGCAATGTCTCCTGAGAAGACTGCCCGATCCTGCCCTTCTGGAAAGCGTTGTGTACGCTGCTGTTTCTTTATCTTGTGCGCGAACTTTCAATCCTGTGCACTCCACCTATGTGTTGTGTACGATGCCGAGCTTGCTCCTCTACACACGCGCGTATACTCCAACTGTGTGCGATCGTGTGCGCTTTCTGTGTGTTTGCTGCTCGCCTGCTTTCTCTGTGTGCGTTTCTCGTGCGCTCTCTGTGTGCCTAATCTTGATAGGGTTTATTAGAATGCCACGTATGCACAAGTCCATGTTTTATCATAGGATTAAAAAAAACAAAAGCAATATAAAAAATTAACCAATTCACACAATTCACACGGCCAAAATTAAAGAAATCATGGTTGAAAATATGAAAAACATGCGTAACTCTATACTAGGAATTCACTTAAAAAAAAAAAAAATCTTTGGGCGCTGCCCCTTGACCCCGCCCAGAACAATATCCCAAAATCAACCTCCCAAGCCCCGCCATCGAGAGCGCAATATTCCACATCCCATCAAGAGCGCTACCCCCAAACCTCACGTGGAAGCGCTGCCTTGTCACCCCATTGTGGCATTGCCCTAAGACCCCCGCATCTGGATGCTAAATGGGAACATTCTTCATTAGTGAAATTTTGAACATAAATTATATTAGCATATACTTAAATATAATACAAATATTAACATATTAGCTATACTACTAATTTACTATAGCAGTTCTAGATTATGTCCCATACTATATTTAAGGTGCCAAAGGTTTGGCCTTATGGTCCTAGATTTAGCCAAGTGGTCAACACATATAGGACAAAGTGCACACTGTGCCACAAAACTTGGCCACCGCTTCACTTGCCAAAGTTTAGGCCACATGGTCAATCCTAAGTTTCCAATGTTCTTATTATGTCACCTTTTGCCTCGTGGAAAACCTAGCCTTGTTTTCACATACTCAGCACTTCAAGCCACAATAAATTGTCATTACTCTTCGGCAACCCTTTTGTTCAAGTCTTTGAAAAACAATGTTTAAGGCCACCCTAAACCATTTTCATTTAGGGTGTCTAAAACTAGCTTTTTGGCATTCGAGAAGAAAATGGTCAAAGTTTTATACTTAGTTTTAACCACTTGACCAATTCAAATATGGAAAGCAAGGTCTTGTAATACTTTTCTTTGGACATCACACACATTAAAACTAGGTCCCTCACTTGTCCAAGCTATGCTCTAATACAATAAAGGGCTTTTGGTTTCAAGATGCACCACTTTCCCAACCTTGATTCCATTAAAGAAGCTAGCTCTACTTAGACATTTAATAGCAAGGTCCTGCAGCAGTTCAGATTGAACATTTTCCATGGCAGCTAGGTCCACCACTTATCTAAGCTATGCTCTAATAGAGTAAGGGGGTTTTGGTTTCAAGATCCACCACTTGTCCAAACTGATTTGGGAAGCAAGGTCCTAAATAGTTTGCTTTGGACATTCACCATTACAACTAAGTCCACCACTTCTCCAAGCTATGTTCTAATACACTAAGGAGGTTTTGGTTTCAAGGAGAACCACTTGTACGACTTTGTTTTTTTTGAAGTAAGGTCTTTACATAGTTCACCTTGGACCCTTGGACATTGGATACTACAACTAAGCCCACCACTTGTCCAAGATATCCTCTATATATAGCCAAAGGGTTTGGGTTCAAGATTCACCACTTTTCCAACCTTTCTTCCATTAAAGAAAGGAGGGGCTTTATAACTAGTTCCACCACTTGTCCAAGCTATGCTCTGATATAGAAAGGGGATTTTTGTTTCAAGGTCCACCACGTGTCAACCTTGCAAGACTCAAGGGATACTTGGACATTGGAAAGCATAGTCCTATAGTAGTTGATAGGTGGCAGTGGGTATTACAACTAGGTCAACCTATGCTCTCATAATAGCAAAGAGGCTTTGCTTTCAAGGTCCACCACTTGTCCAACCTTGCTTCCATTAAAGAAATGAGGGGCTACGTAAACATTGGCAAGCAAGGTAGCAAGGTCCTAAGGTGTTTCACCTGGATATTGGGCATTATAACTAGGTCCACCACTTGTCCAAGCTATGCTCTGATAAAGAAAGGGATTTTTTTTTCAAGGTCCACCATGTGTTCGAGCCTTTCTAATATAGAAAGGGGTTTTCGTTTCAAGGTCCACAACTGTTCAACCTTGAAAGACTCAAGGGATACTTGGACATTGGAAAGCATAGTCCAATAGTAGTGTGATAGGTGGCAGTGGGTATTAAAACTAGGTCCAACCTATGCTCTAAATATAGCAAAGAGGCTTTGGTTTCAAGGTCCACCACTTGTCCAACCTTACTTCCATTAAAGAAATGAGCTACGTAAACATTGGCAAGCAAGGTAGCAAAGTCCTAAGGTATTTCACCTTGGGATATTGGGCATTATAACTAGGTCCCACCACTTGTCCGAGCTATGCTCTGATATAGAGAAGGGGATTTTTGTTTCAAGGTCCACCACGTGTTCAACCTTGAAAGACTCAAGGGATACTTGGACATTGGAAAGCATAGTCCTATAGTAGTTGATAGGTGGCAGTGGGTATTACAACTAGGTCCACCACTTTCCAACCTATGCTCTCATATAGCAAAGAGTCTTTGGTTTCAAGGTCCAACCACTTGTCCAACCTTGCTTCCATTAATATAGCAAGGAGGATTTGGTCTCAAGGTTCACCACTTGTCCAACCTATGCAAACCTTTTTCATGTTGTAGCATGATTTTTTGTTTGAAGAGTATTTTTCTATAACTATGGATTTAGCAATGTAATCTTTTTACTTACAGGATGGACTTCGAATCTGGGGAGAAAGTACATATTATACTTGACAATGAAATCGTTGGTATTGGTTGTGTGTGTACAACAGATCCAGATTCCACTTGTGCCTGTACAAAGATAGGGCTGGGAAATGTCTCCATACTAGTGGAGGAATGCTTGAAGGATGTGGTCCTACCTTTTCCTACAATGGATACTTCATCTCTCCAAGGCTCATTATGGAGTGTTTTCGATGGTCAAAGCTTCTTTTGCAATGTTTTGTATTAAATGGGAACTTAATTGATCCACACGAACGCTACAATGGTGATGAAGAACATGATCATTCTGATCCTCTAGTTACAGATGCAATACCTATGACAAGCCCAGAATTTGAAGCAATGATTCGAGAGTCTTGAGAAATCAGAGGGTCCTTTTAAAAGATGACACAATGATGCAAACCATGAATGAAGGGACCATCTTATATGTATTTCCACATGATTATGTCAACTTTCAGGAACTTGGTCCTGATTGTATGGGTGTGGGTATTGAAAGAGAAAATGCAAGCATTGATGATGTGGTTGAAGTGGGTAGCATCACTTTGCTAAAGTGGCCCATCAAGCAGACAACAATGTTGAATGGGAGCCCATTATACAACGCTTGTTCCTGTTGATGGCATGCATGCTACATATGAGGATGTATCCAACGATGCAATGTTGGAAAAAAACTTGATGGAGTAATGTTGTCCAATTGGTCAAGGAAGAGACGATACACTTTCATGAACAGGACTCAAAAATCAAAAGCAGGCACCAGCTTCGACTTTTTACCTTTCAAACAAATCAATTCAAAGGTATCATGCATTGATTGTTGTGCACAAAAATGCTGCCAATTTGCAGATCGTGATATGGTGACAAGGTTATGACAACAATTTTTGGGAGAGTCTCAAAAATCACGCACTAATTATGTTTATGATGTTCTTTCTATATGTTATCAGAAAGATGAGAAGTCACGATACCAATTCAGGCTAAATGGCTCTATTGCTTGTTGTAGAGCATGTATGAGCTACATGGAAAACCAAAGACATCATTTTATCGATACAAGGAGAACTTTGAAAATGGTGTGCGCCAATATTACATGGGAACACATGTACATTGAGAAGGGGACTTCAACATACTAGTTTAGCAAGAGCACTACTAAATGAGTTTGTGGAAAACAACTCTGAGAAGATGCCACATAGAAGTAGAACACTGCTAGATGGCTCAAGAGAAGACCAATTGAGATTCCATCAACAAAAAAACAAGTGGATATTTTATGTGAAATCAACACGACACTTGACCAAATGCGCTATGAGAAGAAGCAATCCCAATCTTCTTTTGGTAGAATTTGGAACAAAGAGTACCCACATGTCACTTTAACAAAGACGAGTGAGTTTCTCTAAGTGCAATATTTGTAGCTCATCAAGGCAAGGTTAGAAGCTAAACCTTCTCTTGAAGAGAGAGCTCTTCTCTTGAGGAGAGAGAAAGTTCACATGGCACAACAAAGAGTTGCAGAAGCCTATATTATGCATGGTGCACATATTTAGAAACTCAACCACAAAAATATGTATGCATAATCCATGATAAGATGGATCAAAAGAAGACTGCCATTCCTAGATTACGCATTGTTCCCAAGGTGTGGATTCAGGATATAATCTGCAGGTGGCATTGATTGGCATGATCACTCATGGACATGGAGAAGGTCATTACGGACACTTTGTCTTGAATGGTTTGTGGCTAGTTGATCCAAATCTTACAATTGGCTCAATTGCTAATTGTTTACATAACCTCGAGAAGATAGATAAGCATCCTCTTGGTGATCTAGTACAAATGGACTTCCAAGGAGCAATATTTCACTACTACAATGCTTTGAACTCAAGGGATGCTTTGGACTACCATAACTTGAGTGATGAAAAGAGCCCATTGTGCAGGAGTTGCAGAAGCCTATATTATGCATGGCGCACGTATTCAGAAACTCAACCACAAAAATATGTATGCATAATCCATGATAAGATGGATCAAAAGAAGACTGCCATTCCTAGATTACGCATTGTTTCCCAAGGGTGTGGATTCAGGATATAATCTGCAGGTGGCATTGATTGGCATGATCACTCATGGACATGGAGAAGGTCATTACGGACACTTTGTCTTGAATGGTTTGTGGCCAGCTGATCCAAATCTTACAATTGGCTCAATTGCTAATTGTTTACATAACCTCGAGAGGATAGATAAGCATCCTCTTGGTGATCTAGTAACAAATGGACTTCCAAGGAGCAATATTTCACTACTACATGCTTTGAACTCAAGGGATGCTTTGGACTACCATAACTTGAGTGATGGAAAAGAGCCCATTGTGCAGTCGTCAGAAATTGCAGAAGAGGAATTGGGGTCAACATTTCGCAGATTGCCAGAGAACTTGTTGCTACAATTGGATAATTGTGCAGGGGAAAACAAAAATCGATACTTATTTGCCTATTTGTCAATGCTTGTTGCAAGGGGTGTTTTCAAAACCATCCAGCTAGGATTTTTAATGGTTGGGCATACACATGAGGACATAGACGCCATGTTTAGTAGGTTTTCAGAGAAGTTGAGAGTTACACTGTAACATTTAATGGCCTAAAATCTTTTGTGTAGCGGAATTTAGTATGAACATAGTGGGCATTTCATTAGAGTTGATTCCTAATGAGATTTACAAGAGTGCTTGGGTGGAGAGAGCAACAAAAAGCATAACACCTAGTTAGATAGCATCGACAATACTTTCAAAAGAGAGAGCAATTAAGCTATTGACAACAGTTGAGGACCGGATTTGCATGGAGCCGGTCCCCCCTCCAAAAGGCTTTGTATTATGGTCTCTCCCATCAAGAGAGACATTGTACAATACAATTCTTTGTGTTCCTTCAAGACTAGCTAGTGCAATGAAGATGGAAGCTTCATACACCAAGCAAAACACTTAATCAAACACAACTTGAATTATCCCCGTTCTCAGACCCAAGACCTCACACACCTTCGAAGATGGTGAGAGCTAGCAGGGTATGAGAGTAGATTGAGAGGAAAAAGAAGTATCTTACGAGAAAGAAGTACATCTCCTCACATAATCACTCATATTAGCATAGCTTAGCTTAGTAATTAGCTTGGTAGAGAAGATGAGCATGCATTGAAGCTTGGCTCTTGGTTGGATTTGCATCCACATGCCAAGAGAGTGTTGATGTAGGCTTCTATCTCACAAGCTTGGAGTAGGTGATGAGCTCTCCATTAAAGCTTGGGAAGAGATAGAGTATTTTCCCTTCACACATGGTCAAGTGTGAGAGTGTGTGTGTCAATGCCAAGCAAAAATCAGCCCCCCCCCTCTCTTGGGAGACCTAGCTGCTAAATAGTCGGCTTTTGCCTCATTGGACCTCCCCAGGTCAAGCCAATAGGGATTAAGCAGCATAAGTGATAGCCTTCTGACATGTGTCCCCCTTTCCCCTTTTGTGAGAGCTTTAGGTAATTAAATAATTAAACTAAACTCTCATTGGACCCCTTTGCCTCCTGGCCAATAGGAATCAGGCAAGCCATGGGGCTCCTGAATGCTCATTGGACCCTTGGGAGACTGCCCAATAGTCTTCTAGGACACTAATTCTTATTGGTTTCTTTTATTAAATGTTTTTAAATTAATTAAACTAGATTTACTCTAGCTTAATTCTCATTGGTCCACTTCAAGGGTCTTCCAATAGGAATTGGGCACACCTTGTGGGCATTTGGCCTAGGGAGCTGACATGTGTCCCTCATTCCCTTTGTGGTAAAGGGAGCTGTGTGTGTGTGTGTGGCTTTCTCTCTCATCCCCTAGCTTTGGGGCTCGCCCCCTCCCATGTAGGGATATGCCAAGACTTTTAGGGCACACACTAAGCATCCAATTTTCCCTAGGGTTGACCTTTGGACACAACCTTTGAATTTTGGAACCTTAGCATTTTGGAAGTCTTAATGGGCTGAACCTTAGGGTCTTTTTGGCCCATTGTTTCACATGGATCTTTTGCAGATGGCCCCCCCTTTGATCCCTATTTTCCCTCCTTTGGATCCCTACTGTGGCCGGTCTGCTAACTTAACCAATATTCTAGCTTTTTCTCCCTTGGCACTTCCCCACATTAAATGATCAGTTTAATATGAGAAAATCATTTAGGAGAATTAGATATTGATTATTATGACATTACCTCTCTCTTGAAATCATAGTCGTCCTCGACTATGGTGTAGAGAAGATAAAGCATATGCATGAGTCCTTTTCTTAGCGGTAGAGGATCCCTATGTTACCCTACGACATCATTCCATAATGGATGACTAGTCCATTTGGCGCTTGAGAGCCTGAGGCTACGGCAAGCATGTCTGCACATTAGTCCTATCAGTCTTCCATAGTAGAGTGACAAGCTCTACTTGGTGTTTGGGAGACGTCGTCTCCGCAAACTTGATCTAAGCATGCATACTACTTCATTTTTGTGCACAAATAAAGAAAAAGGGAGTCTTATAAGACAAAAATTTTTGTTCATTTTTAACATTTTGTACATTTGCTTACTCTTGGGAAGCATTGTAAGCATTGACAAGGTTTAGGTTATCCTTTAATTGTATGCCTTGCATCCATCTAGCATCTTCAAAAGGATAATTCTTAAACTTAATAAGATATCGTCTGATAGTCTTACCGCCTCTTAATACCTTGTCTTCATGTCGGAGAATGGACTCGGGCTGCAGCACCTCCTCGTGGTCCTCGATCTCTGGTGGGTCTTCAATAGTTGGTTCTTGAGGTGGCTCTCCTTTGTAAGGCTTTAAGAGGCTCACATGAAAAAGCATTGTGTATGAGCCAATGATTGGGCAACTTAAGTTGATAGGCCATCTCATTGATTGGCCTAAGAATCTGGAAGGGACCATAGTACCTTTTTGCTAGTTTAGCATAGTACTTTTGGTGGCCCGTAGGATTCTTGCCCATAGTGTGCCTTAATCGAGCCTTGGGAAACTTTAACAAGACCCAATCGTTTCTTTAAGGCTTGGGCTCTT
>NC_140950.1:107830497-107923855 GCF_014529385.1 Adiantum capillus-veneris | reverse complement strand
AAATTAACTACTGCTAAATATAATACAACATTTGAAATCCATTTACTAATTTCCCCTATTTAAATTACTCAAAAAAGAGTATTTTTGCTAAATTAATTAGCTAGATTAGTTTTTTGAGCTTTCCTAATTATCACGGGTTTTTGAACACCTAATTAACCACTGATAAATATATCACAACATTTAAATTCCATTTACCAATTTCCCTTTTTAAATTACTCAAAATACAGAGTAATTCTGCTAAATTATTTAGCTAGATTTATTTTCTGAGTTTATCATAATTATCACGGGTTCCTTAACACCTAATTAACCATTAAAAAATATATCACAGCAATTGAAATCAATTTACTAATTTCCCCTATTTAAATTTCTCAAAAAACAGAGTAATTCTACTGAATTAATTATCTAGGTTAATTATCTGAGCTTCTCCTAATTATAATGGGTTTCTTAACACCTAATTAACCACTGATAAATATATCATAGCAATTGAAATCAATTTACTAATTTCCCCTATTTAAATTTCTCAAAAAACAGAGTAATTCTGCGTAATTAATTAGGAAAATTACTCAAAAAATTATAGGATAATTTTATTAGCTTAATGACTATTGAATGCAGTTCTGATAATTACCTCAACTTAATCTAAGCTTAATTAATATTTTTACCATTAATTCATGGTTAATTTGGCTAATTTCATCCCTAATATGATAGGATAATTAATTAGCTTAATATTACTAAGCTTAATTACAATAATCAGCAGAGACTAATTAATAAAGAGAGGTTTTATGAGCATACATAGGTCTAATCTTTGATTTATTAGCAAAATAGCTTAATCTAACCTTGCTAATTAAGAAGGATTAGACTAATTACCATTTAGGTTAACCACTTAGAGATTAATCTCTAATGATTTGTGCGTAGTGTCCTCTCTAGATGAGAGAGAGAGTATCAAGGCTCCGAGTCTGTGTAAAATGTGAAGTTAGGGGTCCTATTTATAGTTTTCTGGCACTCTTAAGCTCTCACAGGCTTAAAAAAGTAGTTGCTTGCAATTCAAGCAGGCCCCTACAGGTTAAAAAACGACCCCTGCTGCTAAATGAGTCCCTGGCAGGTCAGTGATGACCCTCCCATTACCTGCCAGCTTTTAAAATATCAATTATGCTATATTTTGACCTATTTTTGCTTAATTGGTAAATATCTTGTAAATATCTAGGAGGACTTTAATAAAGTCTATGCTTAAATGATTACTGCAACCCTTCAATTTTACCTATTTTACTCAATTCACAGTGTAAACTTCCAGGGGTCATAACTATGCCAGTTTTTATCGGAATTCAATTCTGAAAATTTCTAGCCCGGGGTTTGCTGTGCTTAAGATTCCAAAAATACCAATATTTGCCATGGTCGGACAAATCATATCAGTTTGATTAAGCTTTATACAACCTTTAAGGTTTCAGAAACTGGAAACCTTACAAAGAAGCATATCAAGAAACAAGGGTACGCCTGGGACAAGTGTCCCCCTTTCCCCTTTGAGAGAGAGGACTTGATAAATGCAAAAACAATTAGCTAGATTAACTAATTTATCATTGGACCGCTTGGGAGGTTAACCAATAGGCTTTAGGCACACCATGAGGGAAACATGAGGAGGAGCTTGACAAGTGTCCTATTTACTTTCTTTGTACCAATCTTTCCTTGTGTGAGGGTGTGTGTTCTCTCTCATCCCCCTAGCCTTAGGACTGGTCCCCTCTCTTGTAGAGATGGGATTTGACTTTTTTAACACCTTATCCTCAAGCATCTTAGTTAGAAAGCATGACAAAGCACCTCAATCTTGGGTAGTGTTCCCACAAGCACCTCAAGCTCCCTAGTCGACAAGCAGAACAAGCACCTCAAGCATCTTAGTCAGCAAGCATGACAAGCACCTCAATCACCTTAGTCATCAAGCATGACAAGCACCTCAAGCAACTTAGTCATTTAAGCATGGAAAGCACCTCAAGCTTGGGTTGGGTTCCCACCTCAAGCTCAGCCCTAGCTTACCTAAGCTCAAAGGACTTCTAGCAGTAACCTTGGAGTCTTTAATGAAGCTAACCCTAAGGTCCTTTAAGCTCTATTGTCTAGCCTTGCTCTTTGATACACCATCTCTCATTTTGGCCCCTTTACCATTGGCCCCATGTCGAGATAGCCCCGAAAGCACATTTCTATATTCTAACCCTTGTTCCCATATATTCTCCCAAATTAAATGATTAATTTAATATGAGAAAATCATTTGGGTTGCTTAGATATTAGATTTTTATGACATTATCTCTCTCTTGAAATCAAAGGCATCTTTGACTATGAGTTAGAATATATAAAACCTTATTCATTAGTCAATTTTCTTAGCAGGTAGAGAGTATCCCTATGACATCTTTTCAAGATGGATGACTAATGTATTTGGTGCTTGGGAGACATAGCTGCCGATGTCAAGAGTTTTTTGGAGCAAGGGATTGTGCATATGTACATACACATGCATGGTGCATCGAATAAAGGATTGCCCATTTTCCAGAGCCAGGTGGTTACGTGGGGCCCACATGTGTACAGGTAGGACAACATGTACATAGTGCATCGATTTTCATCGTTACCATTACCAGTGTGTTTTTTCTACAATAATGAGAAGTTGGTAGCGCGTAAAACTTCTCAAGGAAGCTATCCGCGGGCCGACGAAATGAGGTAAGCAGGTGCGTCAGATGTCACCTAGTGGCGTCAGGACGTCGAATGGGGTCAATACTTGCACGTGGATGAGTACAGACAGAACGTGGATGTTTTCTTGTGATTATGCAGAAAGGTCATCATGAGGACCATAGTTTGGGGCCAATTCATGTGGTTGCAGGATGTATTATTGAAAAAAGCTGAGTGCCAGGTGTGCGGATGATGCAAAAAGGTGACAACTATGCACTGCGAGGTCAGTTTTTGGCTGTTCGGGGTCCGTTTGAGGTCATCTAAAAGGACAAGGGTGCCCAAGTAATAAAACTAAGTGTGGGAACTGAAAAAAGAGAGAGAATACTAGAAAAAGAGTGGAGAGAAGAGGAGGAACATCCGCAACTGTGTTTTTGCTCATTTTGGAGCCTGTTTTGGCCGTAAACTGCTCATCCGATGTTGGATTTGAGCACTTTGACATTGTAGACTAGGGTTTTGGGCCGTTCCGGACACGATGGCTGTTTTGGCTATGTAAATTTCTCCTATGAGCGAAGGTTCTGCTCCAGTTTGTGATTGTATCTGGCATATTTTACCCATATTGTGTGAGATATTTGCCCCATTGGCGTTGGCCCAAGCTTTATTGTATCTAAACATCAAAATTCTCCTCTTTTGAGCTGAGTTTTGGGTGTGTGTGTGTGTGTGTGTTTGTTTGGAGTGGGCAAGTGGATACTCTCTCTCCTCTCACTCCATAGTTGTGTTTCCCGTCTCGGTCAGGTGTGTTGTGTAAGCCGAGTGGTGCCCCATAGTGTGTGTGTGTGTATCTTCCCAAGAGTGTGTGTCGGGTCGTTATAGAGGCATTCTGTATGTTTCCATCCCGCTCAGATTCTTTTGGTGCCCCCACTGAGGATCTTCTTCGAGTACCTTCTGCTTCGAGCTTCAAGCTTCGAGATTTGGGATTCTAGGTTACAGACTACAGGTTACAGGTTACAGGGATAGGTACAGGTACAGGTGATTCACATAGGGACAGGAGCTGGAGTATAGTGATATACTAGCAGTGGTGTCACTTGCAGTTGTTGTGGGTATGCATCATTTGGTATGCATCAGTTGTTGTGGGTATGCATCATTTGGTGCCTGCTTGAGCGCATTGTCTGTTGGAATGTACGTTACTTGTGGAAACTTCCATTGTACGCCTTTGTGGAGCCATACTTGGTTTTATTTGGCAATTCGAGCCATTTCTGAGACTTAGTCTGGAAGATAGTCATTTCTGAGACTTGACTATACGCGATTTGCATTAGCGTTCGTGTGAGAGTCGATAGCATGAGGTTTTATTGAGCTGGGGGATTCTCAAATGTGGAGATCCTTTCGGTGATACAGGTAGCTAGAGCACCCTTTTCATGACCTCGCCATAGGCTATGTACTAGTGATTCCTATTTGAAGCTCGGGTTCTATTTTTGACAGTTTATGCATACATATATAGTGTATATTTTGGGTTCTCACTACTCTACTTTTGGGGAAACTCTGTCAAAATTTTTCCAAGTTATGATGGCTGGTCTTTTGGTCTTTTAAGCCATTTATACTGTTATGCTGCTAAAATTTTGACAAAATCAGAGGATAAGACAGGTGTGCTTTCTTGCGAGCTGCATGGTGAACTTTAATGGATGATCAAAATGGCCCTCAATTCACTCCTTTTCATTTAACTCAGAGAATCCATATAAATGTTTATGTTTAACTCGAGGGAGGTTGCAAATCAGCCAGGAGGTGAGGAAAGACCCAGGAATGGTGTTGGACAAAGAAATGGTAGGTTCTGGAGGCAGGCGCCCACATGTTATAATTGCGGAGAGTTGGGCCACATCAGCCCACAATGTGATAAGCCACCAAGGATGGGTGGAGACATGTATCCATTGCCAAGACAGGTGCTAACTAGGTCCAATGATTATGGCATCGAAATTAAGGGAGATGAAGAAACCAGTGGATTAACCCAGGAGGAAAAGGGAAAGACAAAAGTGCTAAGTGTAGTCACCTTGGAGAAGGCATCAAAGCTAGAGGATACATTAGTGATGCCTATGGGAAGAGGACCACAGAGGACAAGGAAGGAAGAAGTGCCCCAAGTCCTAGTAAGAAGAAGGAAAAGAGTCATGAAGGCGAGGATGTCAAGGCTAAGAGGAAAAGGAGGGCTCGTCGCAAGTTTCATGTTTCAGATTTTCCACTAGAGGATGGGCAATTAAGCTATGACTTAAAGGAGGATCTGACAAGCAGGAAGGCAGATGTTACTTTTGGGCAGCTTATAGTGATGGTGCCAAAGTTAAAGCGACAGTGGAAGAGAATGGTTAAACCAATGGAGAAAGAGCCAGAGAGAGGTTCAATGAAGGTGTTGGCAATGGATGAGCTACCAGACATTTGCCCAATTGTAGATGTGTGGCACAAAAGAAAAAATATGGGACAAGGTTATGTTGATGGTGGAGCCCAAATATGTGTCATAACACACTCATGCGTTGAGAAGATGGGTGTTACAGTGACTGGGGTGTCAGGCTTTCGGATCAAATTGGCAAACCATCAGAAAGTAGAATGTTTGGGTGTTGTAAAGAGCTTAGAAGTGGAAGCATATGATGCAAAGGCAGTGGTTGATTTTCATGTGATGCCAGCAGGGTTGGGATCATATCCTATTATACTGGGTAGACCATGGTTACGTGCAGTGGGAGCTGTTCAAGATTGGCGACGTGGTACGATTAGCCTCTATGGAAAGACAGGTACCAAGAAGCTTTATAATATGGACACAAGGAAACGATTGGAAGAGCTTTATGAAGATGAAGATGAGTCTAGTGATGAAGACTATTCCACAGTGACTGATGAGGATAGTGAAAGTACGACCAGCACTGATGAGGATGCTGATGTTACATTTCTTTTAATGGATAAAGAAATCCAAGAGTCTGGTTTAGTTGAATTTGGGAATGAAGTTGAAGGTGAAAGTGAAGGGCCTTATGAAGTGATTGAGGGCTGATGCAAACCAAGGTTGAATCGTCAAAGAAGCAGGATGATGACACAAATGATCAGTGGAGACCTCTCAGCTATGGAGAAGGAGATAAATTTGCACATGCAGGTCTATGCCAAAGTAATTGATGGTTTTCTTGATGCAATGTTGATATATTGCATCTCTACAGGTTTTCCTTGGGAGCCAGGTGGAAGTTTGATTAAGCTTTTGATGCAGGGAATGCAAAGTGTTTTTGTGTGGGATCTAGGTGGCATGCCAATATCTCTTTTTGCTGTTGTTAAGCATGAATGCTCTAGCAGGCTGGGGGATGGGCAAATTATGTCAGGAGTTTTTTGGAGCAAGGGATTGTGCATATGTACATACACATGCATGGTGCATCGAATAAAGGATTGCCCATTTTCCAGAGCCAGGTGGTTACGTGGGGCCCACATGTGTACAGGTAGGACAACATGTACATAGTGCATCGATTTTCATCGTTACCAGTACCATTGTGTTTTTTCTACAATAATGAGGAGTTTGTAGCGCGTAAAACTTCTCGAGGAAGCTATCCACGGGCCAACAACATGAGGTAAGCAGGTGCGTCAGATGGCATCTAGTGGCGGCAGGACATCGAATGGGGTCAATACTTGCACGTGGATGAGTACGGACAAAATGTGGATGTTTTCTTGTGATAATTATGCAGAAAGGTCATCATGAGGACCATATTTTGGGGCCAAATCACGTGGTTGTGGGATGTATTATTGAAAAAAGCTGAGTGCCAGGTGTGCGGATGATGCAAAAAGGTGACAACTATGCACTGCGAGGTCAATTTTCGGCTAGTTCGCGGTCCGTTTGAGGTCATCTAAAAAGCCAAGGGTGACCAAGTAATAAAGCTAAGTGTGGGAACTGAAAAAAAAGAGAGAATACTAGAAAAAGAGTGGAGAGAAGAGGAGGAACATCCGCAACTGTGTTTTTGCTCATTTTGGAGACTGTTTTGGCCGTAAACTGCTCATCCGAGGTCGGATTTGAGCACTTTGACATTGTAGACAGGGGTTTTGGGCCGTTCTAGACGCGATGGTGCTGTCCATTTTGTCAAATTCCTCACTGTTTTTCTGATTTTTTGGCTGTGTAAATTTCTCCTATGAGCGAAGCTTCTGCTCCAATTTGTGATTGTATCTGGGATATTTTACCCATATTGTGTGAACTATTTGCCCCATTGGTGTTGGCTTAAGATCTATTGTATCTAAACATCATAAATTCTCCTCTTTTGAGCTGAGTTTTTGGGTGTGTGTGTGTGTGTGTGTGTGTGTGTGTGTGTGTGTGTCTTTGTGTGGAGTGGACAAGTTGATAGTCTCTCTCCTCTCACTCCATAGGTGTGTTCCGTGTCTCAGTCAGGTGTGTTGTGTAAGCCTAGTGGTGCCCCATAGTGTGTGTCAGGTCATTATAGAGGCATTGTGTGTGTTTCCATCCCGCTAACACCGCAAGCATGTCTGCTCTTTAGTCCATTTCATTCTCCCAAGGAGAGTGACAAATTCTACTTGGTGTTTGAGAGACTTCCTCATCACAATCATGATTCTAAGCATGCATAGTATTTAAATTTGTGCACAATAAAAAGAGAGCTAGTCTTCTAAGACAAAAAAAATTGGTCATTTAAAAGAAATTTGTACATTACTTACTCTAATGTAGCATTTCAAGCATTGACATGGTTCATACTATCCTTAAGTTGTATTCCTTTATATAGCATCTTCAAAAGGATAATTTTTGAATTTAATAAGATACTGTCGGATAATATTACCATGTTTTAGTACTTGTCTTCATGCCAAAGAATAATTTTGGATTTTAGCATCATTTCTTGGTAATAGGTTCACTTCGTCGCTCTCCTCTGTAGCGCTTAAGTAGTCTCACATAAAAATCATTGTGTATAAGCCAATGGTTGGGCAACATGAGCTGATAAGCCATCTCATTGATTGGCTGATAAACCATAGTATCTTTTTACTAATTTAGCATAATATTTTTGATGGCCCGTATGATTTTCGCCCGTCATTTGCCTCAATCAATCCTTGGGAAACTTAAGTAAGACCCAATAATTTTCTTTAAATGTTAAGGCCCTTTTGTGCTTGTCAGCAATAGCTTTTTGCCTTTCCTGAGAGATGGATATAGACTCCTTATTCTTTTGGAAAGAATCGTGTAGGTCACTGCTATACTCATCGGCAACGAAGATCTTTCCATGTACTTTGAGTAGCAAGGGACTTTTAGGTCTTCCTTCAATGATTTTGAAAAAGTGATTTTCCCATAGAGGTATAGAGAGTATTATTGTACGCATAATCTACAAGAGGTAAGTACTTTTCCCATTAATTGTGAGTGTTGATCTACTTCTGTAACATAAGTATTTACTATATCGAGAATCGTAAGATTGGCTATCTCACTTTGGCCACTCGTTTGTGGAGGATAGGCTGAAGATAAATTCAATCATGTACCTAGATTTTCAAAGAGACCTTTCAAAAATTTCTAGTCATTCTAGGATCTCTATGTGACATGATGGATGTTGGAAATCCATGGTGTTTGAAAATATGAGATATACAGAGAGTTGCCATTTGGTGTGCCTTAATAGGCTTTTGATATGAATAAAGTGTGCTTGCTTGCTTAACCTGTAAACTATTGTCCATATTAGCGTATTCCCATGGATAGATTTGGATAATCCAAAGATGATATCTATGGATATATTCTCCCATGGTGAATTTGGGATAGGCAATGGTTGGAGTAATCCACGTTGCTTCCATCTATCATAGTTGGTCTTTTGGCATACCGTACATTTTGAAACATACTCTTGTATGTCCACTTTCATGGTAGGCCAATAGAAGTACGTCTCTAGTCCTCAAAGGGCATGTTGAATGCTTCTATGCACCACATAAAGAAGGGGCATGGGATTCATACATAATTTTCTCATCACAAAGGGAGTGGGTAAAACATAGCCTATGTCCGTAGGGAAGATAGCCATCTTATAAGCTGAATGGTTTCTCTTTATGTCCCAAACCAAGGGCTAACATTATGTCTCTAAAGTCAGGTTCAGTAACATACTCATCTATCATAGAAAATAGATCATTGTGAGTTGCTAAGAGACCACATTAATTTTTGGTCATTTTGTGAAAGTGCATCAGCCACTTGATTGTGCTTACCAGCAATGTTAGCAATATGAAAATAAAATTGCAAAGAAAAGATTACCCACCTCATCTTTTGTCAAAAATCTTTGTTTGCATCATGAAGTACTTGAGACTTTGATGGTTTGTTCGTAAATGAATGGAGTTCCTAATAAATAGTTCTTCCATGTGTCTAGGGCATGTAGAATACCACTACCTACAAATGTGGATGACAACTTCCTTTGTACTAGGTCTTTGTTTTAGAAGGTAGACTTTGATAGCCATAAGAGAAACTTCTTATAGTAGTTGGTGTTCAAAAGTCAAGGATAAAAAGGGTACTTAGCCAATCAAATTGATAAATGTTTAGTTTATACAATTTCTATATGACCTTACTTCAGTATATATGTGATGACTAAAGTTGTATGGTACTACATAATAAAACATTTCAAAGAAAAACTTGAACACAAAGTATCTAGATGCTTTTTTATACTTATATTATGAGATGCCAGTGTTCCACTCATAATGATAGTGATTCATGCTAAATCATATCCATTCATGTTGCTTCAAATTTGCATATGATTTTCCATTTCAATAAACACTTACACAAAGCTACAACCTTTAGGTGCATGGAGATAATGTCAAGATAGAACACTACTTCAAGATTTTCCCAAGCTCATGAAGATTTTTTAGATTATAGAAGAATAAGGTATGTTAGACTTGAAGTTAAATGTGAGACTACATTGTTTCAATAGATCTTGAGTCTTATCACAATGAATAATGTGACTAGCATCAAAACAATATTGTTTTACACATAGGCCCATACATTGACATATAGAACTATTGTGAAACTTGAATTCTCAAAATCTTATTGTCTTCTTTAATGACTAAGAGATGTTACAGATGTCATATTTTTAAACCTTTTTCTACCTTCCCTTCAAAAAGACCCCTTGTTGTCTTCTCCTCAAATATATGGTCACCAAAAAAAGTCCTAATACATTATAGTTAGTGTTTGATGTTGAACTTTGAGTTGAAGCACTCTCAAATCACTCTTGAAAGCCAAGATCCACTTTTACAAGAAAAGAAACAATGAGTATAATTTCTCCATAACAATGGTGGTGTTAAGAAACACCAAGAGAATATCCTCTACAAATCTAAAGTAGAGAGTGCCTAAAACATCCATTTATTTCTATTGCAAACATGTGATACATGACATGTATATGTGCTTTAGTGATGAACTCAATCATAGCGTCAAATGTGATGACTGCCTTCCAAAACATTCACAATGTTTTGGAAGTGTTTACTCACTTCTAAAAAGAAACATGTGTCCTCACATCCACACACAAATGTAGATTAATGGAAATTATATTTCAAGGTAGGACTTAGATCTCTTAACTTATTATAGTGTTTAGAAACACTAATGACTATTATCATTTACTTGGACTCAAGATATACATAGTACTCTAGTTTTTTGCAAAACTCACAATTGTGAGTGTTTGTATTATATAGTCACTAACAGATATACAAATCAACCTCAAGCTCACACCGAGCCTTGAGGACATAGGGCACATGAGTACATAGTACTCTAGTTTTAAACGATGTTTGTTAACTAGTAAGTTTTTACTAGAACTACAAATAGGGCCTTTCAATGCTTTCTCCAAGGAGAGGTAGAGAGTGGGAGGACAAAGAGAGAGAAAACCTAAACATAGAATTAGACAAAGAGAAGGATAGAGATTTGAAGTGATCATATTATAGTAATGTATTGAAGGACTTTGATAAGACCCATATTGTTGCTATAAATAGAAGAGGGTTGAAAATTCAAGTAGTTATATTACAAAAAGGAGTTAAAGATATACAACAAACCTCTTAGATACCATGTTATCAATCTAAAAGAGCTTGGATGAATACTCTCAAATAAGAAAATGATCAGTTGAGAGGATTATGACATCAATGAGTCAATACAAGCTTGATCATTCTATCATTGTGCCGCTATGTTTAAGACATATTTAAGATTCTACAAGAGCTTGATTTTAATTTGTGCAAGTCGTTTTACTATGACCATGTATACATGTCTCATCTACATGATTTAAACATCCTATGAAGAATTTTCATTCTACCAAATGGCCAAAAATTGAGTCTCTGAATATCAAGGTTGTGAATTTTCTCATCATAAGGGCAATACAAAAAAGGGGGATGGAATGAGACACACACATGCACACACACGCAGGGGTGAGGAGACCGGGGAACAAGGTACAAACTACACAAAACTTTCATCTTCGTGCTCTCAAAAATATACCAGCATAGATTTTCCTTGAATGGGCCAAATTGTCTTCTAGAAAGCCTTCTAATCTGACCCTTTGGTCAACGCTTGCACTCTCAAAATTAGTAAATTACTTATGAGGAGTTTTAAGGGGGGTATTGGGAATCTTGAGAGCTCAAACCTAGTTTTCCCTTGCGGGTAACTTCAAGAGGGTCCCATTTTGATGGGAATATTTATGTCATATTATCTCGTGGGGTATAAGAAGGCTTTATCTTTTGATCACAAAGACAAAAATTGAGAGTATAAACTTAAGTCTGACTAAAGTGCAAATCATCCTAACATTTTACACTGCAAAATGAACATGTCATATTGATCAAGTGTTGGTCCTAGAAAGCTTGGAATTGAGCCACATGGCCAACATTTGGCTCTCCCAGTGGGGAGGGGAGGGGGACGAGAGAGAGAGAGAGAGAGAGAGAGAGAGAGAGAGAGAGAGAGAGAGAGAGAGAGAGAGAGAGAAGTTTCTTATAGCATGTATAGCCTTTTTCTTTTGTCCATGTGGATAGAACTTCAGATTTTTGATCATCCTCTTTTGTGTATGGAAAATGAACATGAATTGTTTGAGCTAATACTTGGCTCCAAAGCCTCTACATTTGACAACATGGTAGATGTCTAGATTTGAAATGAACATCATGTTTTTCTTCACCATGAAACAACTTAAAAGCCCACATAGAGATAGAGAGTGATATGGAGACAGAAAAACAAAGAGAGAGAGAGAGAGAGAGAGAGAGAGAGAGAGAGAGAGAGAGCAAAAATGAGAAGAGACAAGACCAAGGTCGCACTTGAACAGAGTGAGGAGAAACATTTTGACAAAAGTTCTATTCATGTGGACAAAAATAAGGGATGAAAAATGAGGATGTGTGGAGAGAGAGAGAGAGAGAGAGAGAGAGAGAGAGAGAGAGAGAGAGAGAGAGAGAGAGAGGACCAAACTCAATCACTTAGGGAGAGTGAGGAGAAACCTCATTATCAAAGTTTTGACCATGTGGAATGGTGACTATCATCATCCTAGTTTTGCCACCTTCAGAGTTGCAATAAGATGTCTATGTGACTCTACATCTCAAGAAAAAAGTGACCTAATTTATGTGATCTTTAGAATGAATGACCTCTTGGAGAGTAGACTACCCTCTATACAAGGTCTCCTATCTACCTCTCATATCCTCGTATGTAGAAACGTGCTCCCTTAAGCACTCAAAATCCTCTTTGCATAGCTTGCAAACTCTCTCTTTGCTGGGAATATAATTAGCTCATCCTTTCTCGATCCATAGTCTATGTGGTGCTACGCTTAGCTGGCCAACAACTGCTCGTGAGGTACGAGCCATGTTCATGTCCATGTATCTAGTATAGAGGGGGGGGGGATTGTGTTGGGGGGAACAAGCAAGCCAAGTACAAGGACAACATCATAGCGAGGAAAAGAAAGAAAAAGAGAGAGGGCTAAACTCATTCATTTTAGGAGAGTGAGTAGAATCCATTCTCACTAAAAAAACTCAATGTAAATAAAACTGAAGGATGTAGGGGGATAGAGAGAGAGAGGGGGGGATTCAACCAAGGCATCTAGAACCTATATAGGGTGATATGAGTACCTTGGAGTCTCAATATCTTATATAGACAAAGGAAAGAAAATAGTACTTGGTCATTGATTGATTGGAAGTTGGTAGTAGCAGAGAGAGAGAGAGAGAGAGAGAGAGAGAGAGAGAGAGAGAGAGAGAGTTCCATGTAGATTTAGTATGGGTGTAATTCTTGTCTTCCTTGGCCCACATACAAGTTTTGTCCATGTGGACTAATCTTAACCAGTTCAAACCTAGGTCCTCAACCTTGGTGTTGTACATGTTAACACACCCAGCAAATTTGGACCTCGTTCATCAAATTAGGTTTTGTGCATGTAGATCAAGATGAACAAACTCAAACCAACTTCATCCACCTTTTGCTAGCCAATCCACGAGATAGAGAGGGGGGGGGGGGGGGGAAGAGAGAGAAAGACAAAGATAGATATCAAGGCAAGAAAGTTATATAGGTTTGACATGGGTGCAATTCATGTCTTCCAAGAACTTAATATTTTTCCATGTGGACAAAACCCAACAAATTCAAGCCTAGAGCATTGACCTCTTGCGAATTACGGTGAGAGAGAGAGAGAGAGAGAGAGAGAGAGAGAGAGAGAGAGAGAGAGAGAGAGAGAGAGAGAGAGAGAGAGAGAGAGAGAGATAATTCTACTATCGTCCTCGGAGGTCAAATATGACCTATGGGACCAAATGAACATGTCATCTGGTGTGAGTGGAGGTCATAAGTGACTCTCGATGCTCAAAAATGGCTGAAATGAGGAAGGTATGTAGGGAGAGCTTATGGCTGAATATATGGGGAAAAGAGGACCTAACGTGGTCAAAATCTGAGCACTCAAGTAGTGTGTGGTACTCACTCTCTCGCACTTGACGAGGGCATAAGGTGCAAAGTCGATGAGACTACTCGCCAGTGCCCCAACGTCCTGTCTCACAACGTAGAGAATGGGAGCTAAGATGAATGGAGGCAATGGTGTGGATTGCACTCAATGGGATCGGCTCAAGGATGTAGGGATGGGTTTGGTTACCGCGTTCGGAGAAGAAGAGATATTTGTAGTTCGGGGCAATGTGTGTGGTGTAATGGCTGAAGAGAGAACCTTCAGATTTCTCCCAAGCCATGATACATTGGCATTGTAAGAAGGCCTCATTAACTTGGGAGTCGATCGACTATTCCTTGACCAAGTGACATGCATCCCATCTTCCAAACCATTTCTTGATGTCAAGCATCCACCCCGAACTTAGTATTTTGCTCTTGCATGTCTTTTGGACCTTTTGACTTGCTTCATATGCGATTCTAGGAAGTCAATACAAAGGGCTACGTTGTATCTTAAGTATGTAACCCACAACCCTTTGCATGCCCAAGACCTCAATGGGAAGCGAACCGGAATCAAGAAGTAAGAGCATGTAGGGTGTTTATGTCTTGACTTGGAGAAAGTTTGTGAGAAAACACTTTTGGACATTCTCAAACTCTTTCCAAGTAGACTTCCCGATGCTACCACCCCACACCTCCACTCCATAAAGAAGCACCGGTGTCACCAATGTGTCAAAGGGATACTTTTTGAGATCCCAACACTTGATCTCTCCAGCATTGCACATATTCTCAAATGCATAATAAGCTCTCTTTTTGGCTTCCAACTAATGCATTGCGCAATCCTTCCATCTATGATTGGATGGAACCTCAAGGCCAAGGTACTTGAAGCTATCTACCATTTCAAGTTGCTCATTGCTGTATACAATGCATGGATTTTCATCATTGGGGGTCTTTACAAGCATAACCTTGGTTTTGAATCCATTTACGATCAGCCCGCTATGGAGGCAAAAGCGTAGCAAGACACTCATGAGCTTTTGTGCATCTTCTAGATATGTGCCAAGAGCACTACATCATCGGCATAAAGAAAAATCATGATCACTGCATGCCCGATCTTAACCTCTTCTATGCCTTCTTGTTGCATAAAATCAAAAAGCCATGCATTCCAATTCGTCAATGTGTAGCCCAAAGAGGGTTGGGAAAAGTGGGCATCCTTGTTTGACACCAATGGTGCTTGTTTTGCAGAAAATTCTGAAATTCCATCTCCCATACGTAGTCGACATATCACTTTGGGGTAGATGCGAAAGACTGCATGCATAAATTCTCTCGGCACTTGAAGGCTTTGCATACGACTCATTAAAAAGCATTCCCTTGCACAAGAGTGAATTACTTCTTTGAAAACTTTTCACTTGCATTCTAATGTTGGGCTCTCTTGATGCTCTGTTATGCTTAACATTTGGTCCACCACATCAACATATATAAGTGCTTGTTTGAAGTCTAAACGTAGCTACAAATGATTCACATGATGATTGGAGGCTACATGCTTGGGTCTTTTACCACACTTGAGGTCAATAAATACCATCCTATGATCTGATTCCTGATTCCATTCATCAATTGTAAATATTTGTATGCATTCTAGAGTGGCTTCCGAAAACCACATATAGTCGATCACACTATCACCATTGTGCTTTCTACATGTAATGTCATTGTGCTTTCTACATTGTGTGTAACATTTAATGGCCTAATAACTTGTGTGTAGCGGAAATGAGCGTGAATATAGTGGGCATTTCATTAGAATAGATTCCTAATGAGAATTACAAGAGTGCTTGGGTGGAGAGAGCAACAAAAAGCATAACACCTAGTTAGATAGCATTGACAATACTTTCAAAAGAGAGAGAAATTAAGCTAATGACAACAGTTGAGGACCGGATTTGCATGGAGCTGGTCCCCCCTCCAAAAGGCTTTGTATTATGGTTTCTCCCATCAAGAGAGACATTGTACAATACAATTCTTTGTGTTCCTTCAAGACTAGCTAGTGCAATGAAGATGAAATCTTCATGCACTAAGCAAAAAACTTAGCAAACACAACTTGAATTATCCCCATTCTTAGACCCAAGACCTCACACACCTTCGAAGATGGTGAGAGCTAGCAGGGTATGAGAGTAGATTGAGAGGAAGAAGGAGTATCTTACGAGAAAGATGTACATCTCCTCACATAATCACTCATATTAGCATAGCTTAGCTTAGTAATTAGCTTGGTAGAGGAGATGAGCATGCATTGAAGCTTGGCTCTTGGTTGGATTTGCATCCACATGCCAAGAGTGTGTTGATGTAGGCTTCTATCTCACAAGCTTGGAGTAGGTGATGAGCTCTCCATTAAAGCTTGGGAAGAGATAGTCTTCTCTTTCTTCACACATGAGATTGTGTGAGTGTGTGTGTGTGATAATGCCTTGCAAAAATCAGCCCCCTCTCTCTCTTGGGCGAGCCCTCTTGCTATTTGCTCTTGCTGAGCCCTCATTGGCTCTCCCCAAGTCAAGCCAATGACAATTAAGCAGCATAAGTGATAGCCTTCTGACATGTGCCCCCCTTCACTACAAGAGGCTATTCATATTAGCGACGCTCACACAGCAACGCTCAAAAACAAAATTCCCGGCGTCGCTATGAGAGTCGCAAATTTACAAAGAAATTTGCGACACTCATAGCGACGCCGGCTGGGCTAAAAAAATAACAGAGCGCGCCCAAAAACTCAGATCTCATATCTGAGTTTTTCGGCGTCCTCACGCAAGGAGCAGGTAACGCTCTCCCTCTCTCTCTCTCTCTCTCTCTCTCTCTTTTTCTTCTCCACACACACACACACACACACACACACACACGAGGAGAGGAAGGAGAGCCAGGTATGCTCCTTCCCTCTCCTCATTCTCATGTTCCCTTCCCCTATTTCTCTCTCCCTCTCTCTCTCTCTCTCTCACACACACATACACACACACACATAGTGTTTTTGAGAGAGAGAGAGAGAGAGAGAGAGAGAGAGAGAGAGAGAGTACAAACATAAACAAAAACGCACACACACATACATAAACAAAGAATGCACACACACATTGAGAGAGGAAAAGAGAGAGAGAGCATGCATAAACAAAAAACGCACGCATTGAGAGAGGAAAAGAGAGAGAGAACATGCATAAACAAAAAACGCACACATTGAGAGAGGAAAAGAGAGAGAAAACATGCATACGATCCAAAAAAATGCACACACATTGAGAGAGAAAGAGAGAGAAACTAATTTAACGTCGTAGGAAACTAATTAAAATTAAAAGACCTAAAGATCTAGCCGACGAGGAGTTGAACTCAAGACCTATTATTCAAGAGGGAAATGGCATAATCAATCTATCATACTTGGCATGGGTGATAGAAAGGTTATACCATTTATCTCTTTTTATTGGCACACACATCCACACATGTGCACACACACAAGAAGAAGAGAGTTATAACGTCGTAGGAAACTATCCTAAAAGACGTTAAAGATTAGGTTAGATGTAGACTTACGTTAAATTAGATTTAGGTTTATTTAAGTTAAATTAGATTAGATTTAGGTTTATTTCTGACTAGATTTACGTTTATTTACGCTAGATTTAGATTTACGTTATATTAGATTAGATTTAGGTCTCCATAGACTGCGATGCCTGCATGAAGCGGGTGAAGAAATCCCTCAATGGAATATAGGGTATTGCTGCCTTCACTCATGGTGGGCTCGGTCGATCCAAAAGTACTGGTGAAATGTCTTCAGAAGATAGGGAAGAAGGTGGATCTTCAGGGCGGCAAGAGTCACTACATCTTCGACACAATGACCATCTAGACAACCTCTAGTCATTCAACAGCAACTTCAAAGTTAGTAACAAGAGCAAGAACGGTCTAAAGGGCCAATTGCTGTCGTCAGATGTGGATGGAGATGAGACAGCGTCACCGCCGGAAGTTAACTCTCACATCTTTAGTGATGAGAATGCCAACTCTTGCCGAGTTATGTGAAAAATTATGTCTTAAATCAGTTTTAAGGTTCTTATAATCCCTGTTAGTTTAGTTCTTTGTTTTTAATATAACATAATTTACGTTAGATTTAGATTTATGTTATATAAGATTAGACTTAGGTTTATTTAGGTTTACCCACACACACACACACACACAAGAAGAAGAGAGTTTTAACGTCGTAGGAAACTATCCCAAAAGACGTTAAAGATTAGGTTAGATGTAGACTTACGTTAAATTAGATTTAGGTTTATTTTTAGTTAGATTTATGTTTATTTAGATTTACGCTTATTTACGTTAGATCGAGTCCACGCAAGAATTACTTACGGTTGAGGGTTTAGAGTAAGACGAACAGTGAAAAGATGCTGTGAAGTGCTACAGCTAGAGAAGAGGCAAAGGGGTTTTGTCCACTACATGCAGTATCATGTAGACATGGGTGTGTAGATTTCTTGTACCCACAAATATAGGTACTGACCAATAAAGACGAGATTATAACCCTGTGGTTCAGATCTCCGTGCACCTCTAGACCGAGGTGTGCGGGGATTGGACATGACTAGAGAATGTGAGGTAAAGAGAGAGAGAGAGAGAGAGAGAGAGAGAGAGAGAGAGAGAGAGAGATAAGACAAAGAATGCCAATAGAATATTAAATTTGTTGTCCAGGTTATAAGATTTTTTCCTCATTATGAGTAGTGACGAGGATGTGGGACCGTCCAATCGAAACACCTATCTCTCAACGAGGGTCTTATGTCCTTGTAATCAATGCAAGCATGCTGTGCGACGGACAAGACGTGTTTCTTTGCAGCACGTTCGCGAATTTGGCGAGTTCGATCCATCTATTATAGATTGAGTTGTTGCCAATTATAACTCGTCGGACTCTGACGCTGGCCAACAAGCAGCAATCTTGCAACCCAATAGACGCTATATGCGTCGCTATAGGCTTCTGTGTAAACGTCGCTATAACCGTCACTATAAGCATCGCTATGAGCGTCTCTATATAGCAACGCTTATAGCGACGCATAAGCGACGCTCGTAGCGACGGTTTTAGCGACGCCGGGAGTTATAAAAACCCAGTGTATTTCCGTCACTAACAGCGTCACAAGAGCACACAACCTCTTGTAGTGAGAATCTGATCTCCTCCATTGATGCCGTTGTGATTGGCACATGGTAGCCTTCTTACGTCCTTGCACTACGAGGGGCTACCTCTATGACGTACCACCAGTTTGATGTAGACTTTGTAGGATGAAATATTACCTGCCAGAGCCACATAACTTACATGAGAGCTTTCAAGCACATAACTTGTAAAAGGGGGATGTTAACTAATTACATACTTACTTGTTCACAATGCTCGGGTAGTACGAAAGTGTCTCTTAGGTCAGTCCATTTCTTAGTAGAATCCACCTCAAGAAAACTAGACTCTCCTCTACGCACAGTAGCATTGCAACCCTCCATGATTATCTTGAACCATTGCACGTCGAACAAGTCGACAAAAAATCCTCTGTAATCGATCCTCAAAATCTCTTGCAGCGTGCCGAAGTAAGTGAGTTCCGCCACCACAGGATCTGCATCAGAGGAACGTCATCGACTAGACTGTTCAAATTTTGCCATGATTCCACAATCTTGAGTAAAACGCTTTTTGTCGATTCGTTCCACCCTAAAATGCCGACCTTTACACCAGGCTGCTGTGTATGACTTATACTACAACGAACAAAGATTATGAGTGGCCGTTCAAACGTTTATAAATAAAGTCACTTGCTAGTAGTACATTGCAAACTTACCTTGGTCGCGCAACCCCGAGAGTACTCCCACTCTTCCTCAGTCACTTCGTCACCGCATTGTTGTGCGCTTTTCAGTTGGTTGTGCAACCATCTTAAGCTCATGAAGGTTGGTAGGCTCTCCAGAACCGCTGGATAGTGCATCGGTGGTCGTCTTCCCCGTCTCCACTCGATTCGTGCCCTTTGTCGCTCTTGCTTTGGATCCTCATATTGTGAAATCCACTTTTGCATCACTGGATTGTGAAGCATGCAAAATCGGTTGATTTTAGCCTCTAGATCTTCCGTCATCTTCTTCTAAACACCGAGATTGCACATGACAATCCCAGATATGCGCTCATCATCTATGGTTCGCCATAGCGTGTCCCGGGCTTTATCAAATCCGTCTAGCCACTCTCCAATGTACACTAGGGACTTTGATACCAACCAACCTTCTGCCATGCTACCCTCCGGACGTGCCTTTTGACGCACATATCCCTTAAGCGTTTTCATGAAACGTTCTAAGAAGAACATCCATCTGGAATGAACTGTGCCAGCTATTTCCACCTCATCAACTATGTGAACAAGAAGATGCACCTGAATGGTTAGCATAGTAGTAGGAAAATGTTTCTCAAACATGCACACAAGCTCCGCAGCATTTAGTTTGGCGAATGGTATGTAGTCTACGTTGATCTCCTTTTGTGAGATCCATTGCACCAGCTTTGCAAGTTTGTAGATTGTGTTACGGATGTCGAGAGACAAACATCCCTCAATGGCAAGCGATAAAATAAACTGTAAAGTATGTGCAACAATGATATTAAAGTCCACATTTTATGCAATGATATTAAAGTCCACTATGAACGTACCTGACACATTTTATGCCAATCGTGTGACTTCAAACCGGTAAGCTTTCCTTCTTTAGTAAAACACGTTCGGAGCGAGTGCATTACGCCAGTGGGGGTCCGCAAAGATCGAATGGTCTCTTTTACTTTGCGTTCTTGGGCTCCTGTGAAAATCCATGGTGCTTTAGGGAGTTTTATCGATCCATCAGACACTGTTTGCGGCCAATATTGCTCCATACGATCCACATTTCTAAGGTCAACTCTGGCTCCCAAAGTATCTTTCTTGCCGGTCAGATGGTCCCATAGTAGATTACCCACATTCTTGAATATGTGCATTGGATCGAGCAAGTGATTGATCATGAGTCGGGGCCAGTATGGTAACTCGTACCATAGAGATAGTCTTTCATCCCTGGAGGAAATCCGTCATCGCACATCTCCTTCTGCTCTAACCATGCTTGTGCAGACATCCTTGGTGTCTCTCTTCCCAAAAATCCGTCGCATAACACATGATTCTCTGGAAGATACGCTTGATGACCTTCGTAGATTTGCTTCTTCAGTGAGGGTGCCCTACGTGCATTCAGTCTAGGTCCACATGTGACACATGCTCTGTATCCGCTTGTTTGAAGACCTGCATGTATACACATGATAATAGATCAACTATGGGAAAAAACAAGATTTACAGTGTCTGAGTGAGGAGTGTCAATAGATCACCTGAGCATTCTGTGAGCCCGGGATAGTCATGCATGGTCCACATTAGAATGCCTCTGATCAAAGCATTCCGTCGTCCTGTGTGTCGGCTCATATCCACCACCTCTATGCCAATCCACAATTGTTGTAGCTCTTCCAATAGTGGACAAAGATACACATCCATATTCCCCACTTTATATCGCCCTGGCACAATCAAGCTTAGCCATAGGTGCCCCTTCTTCGTAGTCAACCACGGGGGAATGTTGTAGTTGACGATGACAACGGTCCATACACTGTAAGATGTTGATCTTTGACCAAATGGATTTACGCCATCCATAACCAGTCTAAGCGCAAATTTCGAGCTTCCCTGGCAAAATCCGACCATGTTCCATCTATATGTTTCCCGGCTGCGCAATCTGCAGGAATTCGTAGCACACCATCCGAAGATTTATTCTCCTCATGCCATGATGCTAGGGCGGCCATGGACTTACATTCGAAGAAATGCTGGATGCGAGGAAGAAGAGGAAAATGTCGCAAAACCTTTTGTGGAATTTTTGTCCCATGGAGATCTACTCGATATCTTTCGGAATCACATTTCGGACACTTCTCCATGTCTATGTATTCCCCTCTGAAAAGAATGCAGTCATTAGGACAAGCGTGGATAGAATTGTAATCCATCCCCAACTTTCGTAAAATCTTTCTTGCTTCATCTCGGGAATCTGGCATCACATTGTCAGCTGGTAGTATGTGCTCTTTAAGCAATCTACACAACATAAAAATACGATACAGTCGTGTAAAAATCTATCAGATCATTATACATTTAGAGTATTATTAAAGTAAACTAATTGTAATAGATCACCTGAAAAGCGTTGTGACGCTAGTGTCACTCCATTCAAACTTTGCCTGCATGTTGAGAAGAACCAGGAGTGCTTTCAATCTAGACATACGTGCTCCATTATACAATGGCGTATCGGCTTCACTTTTCATATCATCATAGATAAGACTTTCTGAATCCATGATCGTCTCGATCATTTCATCAATCTCGGGCTCAAACATTGCCTCGTTGGGAATGTGCTCTGCATGATCATCCCCCGAGCTGTCAGAGGCTACATCTTGTGGCCTCACATATGCTGCTTGACCAAAGCGCCTGCGAACACGTCTATTGGGTTGCAAGATTGCTGCTTGTTGCCCAGCGTCAGAGTCCGACGAGTTATAATTGGCAACAACTCGATCTATAATAGATGGATCGAACTTGCCAAATTCGCAAACGTGCTGCAAAGAAACACGTCTTGTCTGTCGCATAGCATGCTTGTATTGATTACAAGGACATAAGACCCTCGTTGAGCGATAGGTGTTTCGGTTGGACGGTCCCACATCCTCGTCACTACTCATAATGAGGATAAAAATCTTATAACCTGGACAACAAATTTAATATTCTATTGGCATTCTTCGTCTTATCTCTCTCTCTCTCTCTCTTTACCTCACATTCTCTAGTCATGTCCAATCCCCGCACACCTCGGTCTAGAGGTGCACGGAGATCAGAACCACCGGGTTATAATCTCGTCTTTATTGGTCAATACGTATATTTGTGGGTACAAGAAATCTACACACCCATGTCTACATGATACTGCATGTAGTGGACAAAACCCCTTTGCCTCTTCTCTAGCTGTAGCACTTCACAACATCTTAACATCTTTTCACAGTAGATCTTTTCACTGTTCGTCTAACTCTAAACCCTAAACCGTAAGTAATTCTTGCGTGGACTCGATCTAACGTAAATAAGCGTAAATCTAACTAAAAATAAACCTAAATCTAATTTAACGTAAGTCTACATCTAACCTAATCTTTAACGTCTTTTGGGATAGTTTCCTACGACGTTAAAACTCTCTTCTTCTTGTGTGTGTGTGTGTGTGTGTGTGTGTAGGTAAACCTAAATAAACCTAAGTCTAATCTTATATAACATAAATCTAAATCTAACGTAAATTATGTTATATTAAAAACAAAGAACTAAACTAACAGGGATTATAAGAACCTTAAAACTGATTTAACACATAATTTTTCACATAACTCGGCAAGAGTTGGCATTCTCATCACTAAAGATGTGAGAGTTAACTTCCGGCGGTGACGCTGCCTCATCTCCATCCACATCTGACGACAGCAATTGGCCCTTTAGACCGTTCTTGCTCTTGTTACTAACTTTGAAGTTGCTGTTGAATGACTAGAGGTTGTCTAGATGGTCATTGTGTCGGGGATGTAGTGACTCTTGCCGCCCTGAAGATCCACCTTCTTCCCTATCTTCTGAAGACATTTCACCAGTACTTTTGGATCGACAGAGCCCACCATGAGTGAAGGCAGCAATACCCTATATTCCATTGAGGGATTTCTTCACCCGCTTCATGCAGGCATCGCAGTCTATGGAGACCTAAATCTAATCTAATATAACGTAAATCTAAATCTAGCGTAAATAAACGTAAATCTAGTTAAAAATAAACCTAAATCTAATCTAATTTAACTTAAATAAACCTAAATCTAATTTAACGTAAGTCTACATCTAACCTAATCTTTAACGTCTTTTAGGATAGTTTCCTACGACGTTATAACTCTCTTCTTCTTGTGTGTGTGCGCGTGTGTGGATGTGTGTGCCAATAAAAAGAGATAAATGGTATAGCCTTTCTATCACCCATGCCAAGTATGATAGATTGATTATGCCATTTCCCTCTTGAATAATAGGTCTTGAGTTCAACTCCTCGTCGGCTAGATCTTTAGGTCTTTTAATTTTAATTAGTTTCCTACGACGTTAAATTAGTTTCTGTCTCTTTCTCTCTCCATGTGTGTGCGTTTTTTTGGATCGTATGCATGTTTTCTCTCTCTTTCCCTCTCTCAATGTGTGCGTTTTTTGTTTATGCATGTTCTCTCTCTCTTTTCCTCTCTCAATGCGTGCGTTTTTTGTTTATGCATGCTCTCTCTCTCTTTTCCTCTCTCAATGTGTGTGTGCATTCTTTGTTTATGTATATGTGTGTGCGTTTTTGTTTATGTTTGTACTCTCTCTCTCTCTCTCTCTCTCTCAAAAACACTATGTGTGTGTGTGTATGTGTGTGTGTGTGAGAGAGAGAGAGGGAGAGAGAAAGAGGGGAAGGGAACATGAGAATGAGGAGAGGGAAGGAGCATACCTAGCTCTCCTTCCTCTCCTCGTGTGTGTGTGTGTGTGTGTGGAGAAGAAAGAGAGAGAGAGAGAGAGAGAGAGAGGAAGAGCGTTACCTGCTCCTTGCTTGAGGGCGCCGAAAAACTCAGATCTGAGATCTGAGTTCTGATATCTGAGTTTTTGGGCGCGCTCGGTTATTTTTTTAGCCCAGCCGGCGTCGCTATGAGCGTCGCAAATTTACAAAGAAATTTGCGACGCTCATAGCGACGTCGGGATTTTTTTTTTTTGAGCGTCGCTGTGTGAGCATCGCTAATATGAATAGCCTCTTGTAGTGGAAGATGCTCAATCAGAAGCCGCTGCGGTGGTGCCAGATGAGCATCAAGATGCTACTACTCTATATGGGGTGCATGCAGAGCTACAAAATGAAACAGAGGATATGTGTTTAAACGGAGAGCTCTATATAGATATAGGAAGTTATGCTGAGTTATGCGAGGATGAGAGAGAGATCTCTTAAAGCCACAAATATTGTATTTGAACAATTTTGCTCCGTGTTGTAAAAGCTCTGGCTCTCTAAGTATCTTCCATGGTGTATAACGCTCTTTTCTACTCGCGCTCACATCTTTTGATTGAAAATTCTGAGTTTTCGACTTGCCTCCTCTATCACTCAATTCATTGCGTCATTGTATTTATATGCGTCATTATGTCATTGTATTTAATGGTCTTTGCATCATTGTCTACTCTATTCATTCAATATTAAGTTTAAATATTCTTGTGTTTAATGCAGGTATGGATGATGAGGAGTTTCTTTCTTCTTTGTCACCGCAGCAGAGACAATGGTACGTGGAGCGTCATCGCTCTGGCGCATCATCGCGCGTTCCTAATCCATCCGCATCTCCCTCTCTTTCGGAGCATTCGGCGTGCTCCGAAGCTTCGGCGTTGACGAGACGAGCTTCACACTCGTCTAGACACCGGCGCTCTAGTGGTGGCGGTGGCGGTTGTTGTGGGGATTCCACCACCGATGCCTCCACACCGCCTCGTGTTCGACGAGGCTCTTTACCCTCCCCTTCTTTTCCTGCCCCCACACCAGCCACAGCATTGCCATCTACGCCAGGTTTTGCACGGCTGACTGTTCCTAGCAGCTACACACCTCTACCTACTCCGCTAGGAGCCACCCCACTCGACACTCCTTGCTTCGGGGCCCAGACGCCGGTGGAGACACTTGACGTCCGTACCCCCATCGACACGCCGCTAGAGACCCCTACCGGGACACCCAGGTTCACGCATCACCGGCTAGAGGGCTTGTCTTACTCCGTCGACTTCAGCGGCGGCATCATCATGGATGATGACGACAAGAAGGTGATCTCGCGCATGCGTGGTCTTTGCTCTCAGCTGTTTAGACACTACATACTAAAAAAATGGAGTGAAGTACCAAGTGATTTAAAAAACAGAGTCATCAGCATACTTCATGATGAGTTTCCCGTTCCAACACGGGATCAACGCTTCAATGAAGACCTGATGAAGATTCGAATGCACGAATACTGCAAACACAAGCGTTCCGAAGTGCAAAAAGCAATCAAGAATCGGTGGAACAGGCCAGATTGGTTGGCCAAAGAAGATTGGAAGAATGCGAAGAAAGCAGCGAGAATCCCGACAAGTGGAAGCAACAAAAGGATGCAGCCGGAGCGCGTGTAGAGGCAGGGAGCTCGCACCACTTGGGGAGCGGTGGATGGGCATCATTTGAGGCCGATTTTGTAAGTGTTTTCGCATTGCTCTTTATGTTTGATAGTTTAGGGTTTATGAGTTTTTTAATTCTAACATAATGAAATCTTTGTATGTTTTGATAGTGGTCGATGACAGGACGTGATCCCACAACGTACGAGCGCGAGTACGCAGGCAGGAAGGGCTTAAACGCCCTGATGGACATTCTCAGTTCTCGCGGTGGCATGGTTAGTATTAGGGTTTACTCTTTTCTCTTTTTTGTATTGTTTTATAAATGTCGTTAATTGTTTATACTTACTGAAAGCTGTCTTATTGTCTTTTTTTGCAGAATCCGACAGATACACCGCTTGGACGCGATGAGACGTCTGACTAGACGATGTCAGTTTAGCCGTAGCTAGATAGCATTAGTGTAGGGTTTCTCATAGCTTATGTATCATGAGACGGATTTTATACGTCTTTTTGAACCATGTATATTATTACATTTGTCACCATAGTTCCTTTTGCCAATCAATTCTTTATGCCTATGATGTTGTACAATTGCCATTATTACATTTGCCAATCAATTCATTTTGCCTATGATGTGTACAATTGTCAATTTTGCAAACAATGCGTCTTGTGGGTGACTATTTTGGGTCTATTATCTACCCTTGCACTTTTTTGATAAAATGAATCAAGTACAATATGGTTGATGGGTGGTAGGGCATTCAATGCCCTGCCACCAAAAAAAATTCTCTCGGGCATCGCTATAACCGTCGCTATTTATGGCTCTGTAGCGTCACTATTAGCATCGCTATGAGCGTCGCTATAGTCTTCTTTGTAAACGTCGCTATAAGCGTCGCTATGAGCGTCTCTATATAGAGACACTCATAGCGACGCATATAGTGACGCTCTCGTAGCGACGCTCATAGCAACGGTTTTAGCGACGCCGGGGGTTATAAAAACCCAGTGTATTTCCATCGCTAACAGCGTCACAAGAGCACACAACCTCTTGTAGTGCTTTCCCCTTTTGTGAGAGCTTTAGGTAATTAAATAATTAAACTAAACTCTCATTGGACCCCTTTGCCTCCTGGCCAATAGGAATCAGGCAAGCCATTGGGCTCCTGAATGCTCATTGGACCCCTTGGGAGACTGCCCAATAGTCTTCTAGGAGACTTAATTCTCATTGGTTTCTTTTATTAAATGTTTTTAAATTATTTAAACTAGATTTAATCTAGCTTAATTCTCATTGGTCCACTTCAATGGTCATCCGATAGAAACTGGGCACACCTTGTGGGCATCTGGCCTAGGGAGCTAACATGTGTCCCTCATTCCCTTTGTGTAAAGGGAGCCTGTGTGTGTGTGTGGCTTTCTCTCTCATCCCCTAGAAGAAGGGCTCTCCCCCTCCCATGTAGGGATATGCATTGACTTTGGAGAGCACACAAAGCATCTGTGTGTGTGGCTTTCTCTCTCATCCCTTAGAAGAAGGGCTTGCCCCCTCCCATGCAGGGATATGCATTGACTTTGGAGAGCACACAAAGCATCCAATTCCCCCTAAGCTTTAACCCTTTGGACACAACCTTTGAATTTTGGAACCTTAGCATTTTGGAAGTCTTAATGGGCTGAACCTTAGGGTCTTTTTAGCCCATTGTTGCACATGGCTCTTTTGCAGATGGCCCCCCCTTTGGATCCCTACTGTGGCCGATCTGCTAGGTTAACCAATATTCTAGCTTTTTCTACCCTGGCACTTCTCCACATTAAATGATCACTTTAATATGAGAAAATCATTTAGGAGAATTAGATATTTATTATTATGACATTACCTCTCTCTTGAAATCATAGTCGTCCTCGACTATGGTGTAGAGAAGATAAAGCATATTCATGAGTCCTTTTCTTAGCGGGTAGAGGAGCCCTATGTTACCCTACGACATCATTCCAGAATGGATGACTAGTCCATTTGGCGCTTGAGAGCCTGAGGCTTCCGCAAGCATGTCTGCACATTAGTCCTATCAGTCTTCCATAGTAGAGTGACAAGCTCTACTTGGTGTTTGGGAGACGTCGTCTCCACAAACTTGATCTAAGCATGCATACTACTTCATTTTTTTACACAATAAAGAAAAAGAAAGTCTTATAAGACAAAAAAAACTTTGTTCATTTTTAACATTTTGTACATTTGCTTACTCTTGGGAAGCATTGTAAGCATTGACAAGGTTTAGGTTATCCTTTAATTGTATGCCTTGCATCCATCTAGCATCTTCAAAAGGATAATTCTTAAACTTAATAAGATATCGTCGGATAGTCTTACCGCCTCTTCGTACCTTGTCTTCATGTCAGAGAATGGACTCGGCCTGCAGCACCTCCTCTTGGTCCTCGATCTCCGGTGGGTCTTCAATAGTTGGTTCTTGAGGTGGCTCTCCTTTGTAAGGCTTTAATAGGCTCACATGAAAAGAATTGTGTATGAGCCAATGATTGGGCAACTTGAGTTGATAGGCCATCTCATTGATTGGCCTAAGAATGTGAAAGGGACCGTAGTACCTTTTTGCTAGTTTAGCATAGTACTTTTGGTGGCCCGTAGGATTCTTGCTCGTCGTGTGCCTTAATCGAGCCTTGGGAGACTTTAACAAGACCCAATCATTTTCTTTAAAGTCTTGGGATCTTCTGTGCTTGTCAGCAGCAGCCTTTTTCCTTTGCCGTGAGATAGAGATAGCATCCTTAATCTTTTGAAAAGATTCTTGTAGGTCTCGGCTATACTCATCTGCAGCGAAGATCTTCCCATGTACCTTAAGTAGCAAGGGACTTTTTGATCTTCCCTCAATTACCTCGAAAGGTGCTTTTCCCGTGGAAGTATGTATAGTGTTATTGTAATCATACTCCACTAAGGGTAAGTACTTCTCCTATTGGGATCTTTGATCTACTTCCTTTACATAGGCTTTTAGTAGATCGAGAATGGTTAGGTTAGCTATTTCACTTTGGCCATCCGTTTGTGGATGATAGGCCGAAGAGAAGTTTAGCCTTGTCCCTAAATTCTCAAAGAGACCCTTCCAGAAATTACTAGTCATTCTAGGATCTCTATCCGACACTATGGACATTGGCAAGCCATGGTACTTGAAAATTTGTGAAATGAAGAGGGTTGCCATTTGATGGGCTTTGATAGTCTTTTTGACAAGTATAAAATGAGCTTGTTTACTGAACCTGTCTACTATCGCCCATATTCCCGTATTCCCATGGATAGACTTAGGCAATCCAAAGATAAAATCCATGGATATGCTCTCCCATGGTGAATTAGGGATTGGCAAGGGTTGAAGCAATCCAAGTTGCTTCCCTCTGTCAAATTTTGTCTTTTGGCATACCACACATTTAGAAACATACTCTTGTATGTTCACTTTCATGGTAGGCCAATAGAAATATGTTTCAATTCCCTTTAAGGTAGACTGAATCCCTCTATGCCCCACATAAGGTGGAGCATGAGATTCATACATTACTTTCTCACGTAGTGAGTTAGTAACACATAGTCTATTGCCATAGAGAAGATAACCATCTTGTAAGGTAAATGGTTCTTCTTTCTTCCCTAATTCAAGGGCTGAAATCACATCTCTAAAATCGGGATCAATAGCGTACTCATCTATCATTGACGATAGATCATTGTGAGTTTCTATGGAAACCGCATTCACTCTCAGCCGTCTTGAGAGTGCATCAGCTACTTGATTATGCTTGCCAGCAATGTGAGCAATATGAAAATGAAATTGCGAAAGGAAATTTGCCCACCTCATTTGTTTGTCGGAGAGCTTGGTCTGCGTCATGAAGTACTTAAGACTTTGGTGATCTGTTCGCAAAATGAAAGGAGTCCCCAATAAATAGTGCCTCCATGAGTCTAAGGCATGTAGAACTGCAAGGAGTTCCTTTTCATATATGCCCAGAGCTTGCTCAACAGGGTCGAGCCTTCGACTCTCATAGCCTATGGCATACCCTTCTTGGAGTAAAACAGCTTCAAGGCAATCACCACAAGCATCACATTGGACCTCAAATCAAATGGTTTTGAGAGATCCGGTAGTGTAAGCATAGGTTGAGAGATAAGCTTTTCTTTAATCTTTTAGAAAGCATTGTTCTCCTTAGCAGACCATGTATACCTAACGCTTTTCTTTGTTAGGTCATGTAATGGTCCCGCAATTTGTGAGAACTTTTCTATGAAGCATCTATAGTATGCACACATACCCATAAAGCTTCTTAGTTCATGATGATTCCTTGGTTTAGGCAATCCTTTTACTACCTCTAACTTAGATGGATCCATTTGGATGCCATCTTGAGAGATAATATGACCTAAATACTGAATCTCTTGCAAGAAAAATTCACTTTTCTTTCGATTAACATAAAGTTTATTCTCTATTAAAACTTGAAATATTACCTGGAGGTGTTGCTTGTGTTCCTCCAATGAATTAGAGTAGATGATAATATAATCAAAGAACACTCTAGTGAAGGTTCGATGAGGCCTGAACAGCTTCTCCATCAAGTGGTTGAATGTGGCTGGTGCATTGGTCAAGCCAAAAGGCATGACAATGTATTCGTAAAGACCAAATGTGGTGCAAAATGCGTTCTTTACAATGTCTTGATCAACTCTCCTTATTTGATGATAGCCACTTTTTAGGTCAATCCTACTGAAGTAGGTCGATCCTTGTAGCTTATCAAATAGGTCTTCTACCCGTGGAACGGGAAACCTATTCTTGATAGTGATCCTATTTAGTGCTCTATAGTCGACACACATACGATATGTGTTGTCTTTCTTTTGCACTAATAGCACAGGTGAGCAAAATGGAGATGAGCTTGGCCTAACCATACCCTTCTCAACTAACTCATGCACTTGCCGCATAATCTCCTCTTGTTGAGCTTGAGAAACTCTATCAGGAGGTTTGTTAGGCGGTGAACTTCCTGGAAGAAGTTCGATTGCATGGTCATCATTACCTCGTTTAGGAGGTAGCTCACAAGGGATGTCGTCAATAAAAACATCTTGAAACCCCTTGAGAAAATTGGATAACTCTAATTCCTTTTGGTTGCTTTTATTTTCTTTTGTTAAAGCATTAGGTTCATTTTGAGAGTCTTTAACACAAATCATGTACATGGAAATAGAGCTCTTTATTGACTTGTTGAAAGCTGGTGTATGTACAATGGGGATAGTGTTACCCATTTCCTTAGCATCTATATACATGTCTTTTTCCCTGAACTTAAAGGAGATTCTCCTTTCAGGAAATTTAACATCGGCAGCCAGACGGTCAAACCATGGTGCCCCTAGGATTACATCCTCATGCTTGAGAGGAGAGATAAAGAAGTCCTCTTTGTCCACATGCATAGCCTTGGACATGAAGCCTCAATTTCCCAATTAAGGGAGTGACTGAAGCTTCTTGCTCCTTGAAGGCACTGTCCGCGGGTAGGACATCTCCCATCTCGTAGGATTGTATGCCTAGCTTGGTGGCTAACTCCATAGATATAAAATTGTGAGTAGAACCAGGGTCAAAGAGAATAAAAGCATCATGTTCTCTTACCTTTCCCCAAGCACGGCATAGAGGAGATCCTTTGTGGTGAGTTTGGTGAGTCTCCTCCTCTTGGATTTCAACCAAGGAAGCTCTAGGAGTATCTTGGCGGTTGTTCTTTTGGGGACAAGCGCGGTACGCATGCCCTTGTTCGCCGCACTTGAAACACCGGTTATCCTTACGATAACGCTCAAGCTCTTCAGGAGAGAGTTTATTCTTACCTTTGTAAACTCCCTTCTCCTTAGCTTTGTTGGAGTTTCCCTTAGGAGACTTTTGGACAAGACTTTGTCCGTAGCACCAAAGGTGCCATCATAGGTAAGGAAAGAGATGCTCTTCCCTCCCTCTTTGAATTTCTTCAGCTTGGACGACCTCTTCCATGCGGCATAGGATTTCCTGTGGACTCTTCTTTTTGATGGTTCAAAGGTTGCACCATCACTTTCTTCAGAAGGTGAAGAATTTGAAGAAGGTGGAGAAGAGGGTGACCTCTTTCTTGCCTTTTTCTTGTCTTGATTTTTGTCGTCTTCACCATAGCTTTCATAACAGGAAAAGGATGAAGAAGATGGAGAAGAGGATGTCCTCATTCTTTCCTTTTTCTTCTCTTGCTTTTTATCATCCCTCTTTGAATTATGGAGTGGAGAAGAGTACGATGGTCTTCTCCTCTTTGGTGGTGATGGAGAGCGTTTAGCCTGCCATCTTCGTGGAGCCATCTCCGCTGAGGTGGCGGGAGACTCGCTTCTTTCTCGTTCCTTCGGTGGAGGCTCTTGAGTTCTCCTTGGGGAAGGAGATGCATCATCAAGAAGTAAACTCTTGAGCCCTTCATATGGGTTCTCTTCTTCTTCCCGAATGGGAGAGAGACCTCTTTTGGTAGTCTCACAAGGAGGCTTCCTAGGTGTTCTCTCGTCATGGTGATGAGCTTGAAGAATCCCGTGAGCACGGAGCTGCCGTTGCACTTCACTTTGGAGATATGGATTGCCCATGGCTTGTTAAAGCCTAGAAACAAGATAGTTAACAAGCATTGAAGCATCATTAGTAGCTTGCTCATGAGCAAAATCAAAGTTATCAACATTAATTTCACTCTCTTTACTATTGTCATCCATTCTAATAACTTTTAGGTGTAAACTTTTTAGGTGTACTTTGGCACTTCAAGCCCTAGTCGCTACTCCTCTTTACCCCTTTAGAAAAAGCACTCAAGCTACTGTACCCATGGCTCGAATCCAGGATTAGAAGAGAGGGTCTTTCAACACCAAAACAGCATTACCTCCTGTCAAGCTTCTAATAGCTCAATAGTGGTTAAGATGTAGGCAAGCCCAGTAGGACTCCACTATTAAGACCATAGCTCTCGACGGTGATGCCCCGTTGATTGCACAAAGGGAGGCGCACTACAAGGCTGAAAAATCCCTATTCTACTTACTTACAGGCAATTAATAATACCAACCATTTGTAGCTAGCTTGAGGACCTCCCTTCTTGAGCAAGAAAAGAGAAACCTTGAGCTCTGATACCAATGTAACATTTAATGGCCTAATAACTTGTGTGTAGTGGAAATGAGCATGAACATAGTGGGCATTTCATTAGAATAGATTCCTAATTAGAATTACAAGAGTGCTTGGGTGGAGAGAGCAACAAAAAAGCATAACACCTAGTTAGATAGCATCGACAATACTTTCAAAAGAGAGAGAAATGAAGCTAATGACAACAGTTGAGGACCGGATTTGCATGGAGCTGGTCCCCCCTCCAAAAGGCTTTGTATTATGGTTTCTCCCATCAAGAGAGACATTGTACAATACAATTCTTTGTGTTCCTTCAAGACTAGCTAGTGCAATGAAGATGAAATCTTCATGCACTAAGAAAAACACTTAGCAAACACAACTTGAATTATCCCGATTCTTAGACCCAAGACCTCACACACCTTCGAAGATGGTGAGAGCTAGCAGGGTATGAGAGTAGATTGAGAGGAAGAAGGAGTATCTTATGAGAAAGATGTACATCTCCTCACATAATCACTCATATTAGCATAGCTTAGCTTAGTAATTAGCTTGGTAGAGGAGATGAGCATGCATTGAAGCTTGGCTCTTGGTTGGATTTGCATCCACATGCCAAGAGTGTGTTGATGTAGGCTTCTATCTCACAAGCTTGGAGTAGGTGATGAGCTCTCCATTAAAGCTTGGGAAGAGATAGTCTTCTCTTTCTTCACACATGAGATTGTGTGAGTGTGTGTGTGTGTGATAATGCCTTGCAAAAATCAGCCCCCTCTCTCTCTTGGGCGAGCCCTCTTGCTATTTGCTCTTGCTGAGCCCTCATTGGCTCTCCCCAAGTCAAGCCAATGACAATTAAGCAGCATAAGTGATAGCCTTCTGACATGTGTCCCCCTTTCCCCGTTTGTGAGAGCTTTAGGTAATTAAATAATTAAACTAAACTCTCATTGGACCCCTTTGCCTCCTGGCCAATAGGAATCAGGCAAGCCATTGGGCTCCTGAATGCTCATTGGACCCCTTGGGAGACTGCCCAATAGTCTTCTAGGAGACTTAATTCTCATTGGTTTCTTTTATTAAATGTTTTTAAATTATTTAAACTAGATTTAATCTAGATTAATTCTCATTGGTCCACTTCAAGGGTCATCCAATAGAAACTGGGCACACCTTGTGGGCATCTTACCTCGGGAGATGACAAGTGTCCCTCATTCCCTTTGTGTAAAGGGAGCCTGTGTGTGTGTGGCTTTCTCTCTCATCCCCTAGAAGAAGGGCTCACCCCCTCCCATGTAGGGATATGCATTGACTTTGGAGAGCACACAAAGCATCCAATTCCCCCTAAGCTTTAACCCTTTGAACACAACCTTTGAATTTTGGAACCTTAGCATTTTGGAAGTCTTAATGGGCTGAACCTTAGGGTCTTTTTAGCCCATTGTTGCACATGGATCTTTTGCAGATGGCCCCCCTTTGGATCCCTATTTTCCCTCCTTTGGATCCCTATTGTGGCCGGTCTACTAGCTTAACCAATATTCTAGGTTTTTCTCCCCTGGCACTTCCCCACATTAATGATCAGTTTAATATGAGAAAATCATTTAGGAGAATTAGATATTGATTATTATGACATTGTGATTTCTACACTTTCACACTATAGTCGATCACACTATCACCATTGTGCTTTCTACATGTAATGTCATTGGTGACTTGTCATAAAGATACACTATTTGCAATGAGCATTCCGGTACTATTGAACATATGTAGAAGTGACTTTCTATAGTAATCCAATTCTTTTGCATCATTAGAACTTTGATTATACAACTATGAGTCATCCATTCTTCTTGAAACATGCGGCATGTCAACTTATTGTGTGTCGTGTTGTCAGGTATTTGTGCGAGCATTCATGTTTCCAAAGACAATGACTTCACCTTGGTCCTTGTAATGAGCAATGTCCTCCTCTAGTTCAACAAAGGGCTGATCTCTATCCATATCCAAGCGAGCATAAAAGTTGGATTCATAGTGAGGAATGTAATTGTTGGGGTTAAGGCCTATGTTCCTTGACCGGTCCCCTAGGTCATGGGCGCCCGCTCACTGTTACCCTATACTTATAGTGAGTATACTGTATAGGGGGAGCTGCCACTTCAAAGTCTCCCCACCCACATCATGTGTGTGTATCCTTCTCTCTCTCTTTCACTCTCCCTATTGGGTGCTCCCCGATCCCCTTCAATTGGTATCAGAGAGAGGTTTTGTGCTTGCTGTTTTTGTGTCCGCGCGCGCGCCCACTTTCAAGAGTGCAAATAGGGTTTCGACTTCGGAATCGGCAAATTTAGCTTTCCGAGAGCGTCTCCATCAGGCATGCTGGCGTTTTACCCCCCTTTCGAAGCCATTCGAGCCATCAAAAACCTCATTTGAGCTACGGTTGAGGAGCTGCATTTTTCAGCCCTCTTTCGGCAGTTTATGCTGCGTTTTTGGGCCGAAACGGAGATTTTTGGCATAGCTTTCACACCCGGACTCGGATACATGTGATCCAGGAGTCTACCTTGGGGTTTTGGCATGCTCCGGACACGCTCGTCATATCAAAATTTTAAAATTTTGAACGCTGAATTTTTTGCAGCAGAAGTTTTTTATTGTGTGTCGAGGAGATGTGAGAGTGATATTTGTTGCAAGTTTCCTCACAGGTGGGAGGATACGATGTATGCATTATGTGGTTTGATGCTCAGGGAGACTAATGTGATTGCATTTTGATCTCAAAAATGTATGCCTCGAGCATGTTTTTTGGCAGTCACAGGTAGAGCAAATATTTGTGTACTAGAGTTGCAGGTGTTTGCAATGATGTATGCAAAGTGTGGAGATTGGTGCATGCATTTGGAGTGCGGTTTGATGCGCTTTGGTTGCTCATGGTTTTGAGCGTGCAGTCAGTTTGGTTACTGGTTTTGTGGCCGTTTTACTAACGAAACTCTGGCGAAATTTTCCATGGAGTGTTATGCGCATCATTTATGTGATCTAGGTAGAGATTGCGGGTTGCACTCAGCATTTGCTAGTGGTGTTCTCTGCAAGTGGGAGATTTGTGCATGTGTATGCATCGATACCGCATAGTGTGGGCTTGGTGATTAGGTCACAGATTGCAGTGTCATACTAGAGCAGGCGAGGCTTGTATTGACATTGTGGGAGCTCTATTTTGGAGTGTGTCTCACAGGTTTTACATTGTGTTTCTGGCCATATTTGTAGACAGTTTCTAGGTGTTGTTGATGAGGTGGTTTTGCTTTCTAGTTTGCTACATTGTGCTCATGGCAGAGACAGGTTATGATCTCTCCTAAATGTGCATGTTTGATGGGTCAGACTTTGCAGCATGGAGAGAGTGTATGCTTGATGCATTGACATAGCGACCATTGAGTGGTGATGCGGGTAGACCTTCAAACATGTCTGACGATCAGTGGCAGGATCTAGAGGAGATGGCACTATCTACACTCTCTTTGCACCTTGCCGAATCTGTATATGCTCTTCTTATGTATGAGACTACTTCGAGAGCACTTTGGTGCAGATTACATGATATGTATGATAGATCTGAGTCATCACGGACTCGTGTGAGACATTTACATTCAGGAGCACGCCGACAGGTGACATGTGGTATTGTGGTCATTCTGGACACGTTAGACGGCGCTGTTTTTGTCATATGCAACATCGTAGGAGACATGGCAGTCTCAAAGATGTATGTAGTGATGCCATGGACTCAATTGCTTTGATAGTGATGGGGATGTCACTTTTACCTCGAGCTATGCACGAGATGCTATACATGTGGATAGTGCACTCCCTTCGTAGTGGTTGCTAGACGCAGATGCTATGTTTCATGTCACGCCGCATCGTGAATGGTTTTGTAGCTATTCTAGTGGGATGCTACGCAGTGTACATTTGACTGATGGATCGGTGCATGAGATAGCAGGTGGAGGAGATGTGAGGCTGTCATTACCGAGTGGTACATCTTACTTGTTACGACATGTGCGCTATGTACCAGATTTGACAGTGAGTTTAATCTCGATTGGTCAGCTTAGAGATTGTGGATGTCAGATTTCGCTACGAGAGCAAGATTTTCTGATGCATTTGGGTTCGCTAGTGATTGCGAGAGGTGCCAGAAGTGGTACATGTTACTTATTGCATGTGGATCACGGGAGAGACGGTGTTGTCTCTGTGATCATGCAGCCAGGTAGAGAGCGAGAGAGAAGGCGAGTCTCTTTTTCTTGTGGGTTGCAGGATGCTTTGCATGGAGTGCAGAGCAGTGACCTTGTTGTATAGGTTGCATCTACGGATGCACAAGTAGAGCGGAACAGCTCTAGTGAGTCACAACAGGATGAGTCATCAGAGGTGATGACAGAGATGACTCACATGGATGCTGAGATGTCGGCTATTGTGGAGTCATTTCTTGATATGCTTATCCCAGAGCTTGATGCACATTAAGGACAGATGGATACTCTTGGTACACATTTGATATGTAGTGGGCACGAGGAGTAGTCAGAGTGCCATGGTCTCTATGATAGGGGACAGGATTTCCAGGAGTTGAGTTCTGAGTTGGAGGTGGCAGAGGCTGCCAGGGTTGCATCAACGTTCGGTGTCCTCATGTACGAGATGCTGATCTCGAGGCCCAACATAGCAGATGCACTGGGAGCATTTGCAGCAAGGTTGATTAGTTGTTCGATGACTGATCTCGGCATAGAGCATAGGGGAGGTTTGCAGGTATTGGACCGATACTTGCAGGAGTGCATGAGCTCTTGTAGACTCTTTGCAGATCTTGGAGCTAGCTTTGTGTGGCTTCCTCAGCGGGATGTTTGTCTATCAATAGAGCCGGATGCACTAGCTCATCGAGAGTCAGTGGGCATAGGTTGAGAGAATATCTCACCTTCTATTAGTTTTACACTAGTAGATCTTGCTTAAAGGCACATTGGCCTTTAAGTGGGAGGTTGTTGGGGTTAAGGCCTATGTGCCTTGACCGGTCGCCCAGGTCATGGGCGCACGCTCACTGTTACCCTATACTTATAGTGAGTATACTGTATAGGGGGAGCTGCCACTTCACATTCTCCCCACCCACACCCATTAGGAAAAATATGAACCCTCTAGGGGCCCTTTGGGATTAAGGTTAATTAGAGGCCAGCCAATAGGAAGAGGGTGGTAGACACACTCTATACCCTCAAAAAAGTAGGGGGACAAGGTAGCCTTACACCTCTTAATGGCCTCTTACCTAGTGAGAAGGTAAGGAAGGTGGCTAGGGGAAAGGGAGGGGGGGAAGGGGGGGGGGACCACTTTGACCTTTTTTCCCCCACTTTTTGGCCCGGATTTAAAAATACACTAAAAATTTCAAATTTCAAGTTTCTCCTTCTTAAAAGGTCCCCTAACCTGTTTCATGGTAAAAAAAGTATTTTTGACTTCCAAAAGTAAAAAACATGCACTAAAAAATTCCAAAAAAATTAAATTTTTCAAAAAAAATCAAAACATCATTTTCCACCCTCCAAAGTCTTTCCAAACCTATTCTATAGCTAAAAGTGATTTTCTCTCTCTACAAACCCTTTTCCAAGCTCTCCATGGCTACAACAACCACATGCACCCCCTATAGTCTAACATTATCTCTCTACTAGCTTTCTCCCATCTCCATTGTAGCACCAAGCAAGCTTCTCCCCCATCTCTTCCCCTTGCCCACCACATAGTTCCACACCAAGCTAGCTCCTCTCCCTTCTCTCACCTCCATTATAGCATGAAACAAGATTCTCCTCCTTCTACTTTCATTCACTCACACTACACGAAAACCTCTACTCCCGAAGGTGGAAAAAGCATCAACTCACATGACTTGCATACCACAAGAACAGGAGGTGTGAATAGTGCATGGGCATTGCAAGGACTCATCTCCAACATAAAGATAGAATGGTGAGAAAACTACCCTTGTAGCTTACATTCAGAGCTTAAGATCATCTCCATCTTTAAGTTTATCATGCTGGAGGGAATTAACCTCTTTATGGCTTTCAATGTTTAGGCTTCACACCTCATAACATTGGGTGGTGCTATGTTGTTGATGGCTTTGGTGCTCCATCTATAGTTTTGTAGCATGTGATTGAGTCTCACAATGTAAGTAAGTTGTGTTATCTATGGAGAGTCATCAAAGATTTTTCTTATAATTTATTCTTTGTATAGTTGTCATTAGATTATTAGAATGATATCATTTTGTACTTTATAACTTTGTGCTCACATAATCTGTTGTTTACTTACAAAGTCAACTTGTTTTGAGAGGACATGAGCAAGCAACCATGTGCAGAGATGGAAATCACCCTATTTTTGTTCCGTGAGGAACCTTTCACTACCGTGTTAAAAGATTTTGATAAGAATAGTAGGATTTTTGTAGAATCTTGAACCAATAGGTACTCTCTAGGAGCTCTTAGAAAAGCCATCCCTGTAGTACTACTATCTTCCCTAGTGTCATAGACACACAAATACTCATGTATATGAATCTCTAGATGAGAAAGACAAATACTTGTAAGAGAAGCCTAACAGCAACAACATCATCTCCATTTGTAATTATTTTTATGAGGCTGGATTCCTCTATAAATGCAATATAAATATTTCTTTTTGTTAAATGGTGTCGCACTGAGTGAGAGTATTTTATTTAGATTACTCGAGTTTCATACAGATTTGAGAAATATTGTTGATTTTTTTTGATATTCTGATTTGCCTGTAAGATGTTTGAAGTTTCAAGTCTTAATCATTCCACCATGAAGAAATTCATGCAATATTTTGATTTCAGTTTAATCACTAATGGTTATTCTTATTAAGTGGATCATAACCTTTGTCAAGATGTCCTCATTTGGGGATGTTGAATATATATCAATAGCAACATTTCAAAAGTTGAGAAAGCTAAATTCTTGCTTTCCAAAATGTTATTGTTTCCATACTATGCCTATGCCAAGATTTACTTAGAGAAATGACAACTTGAGATGGAGGTGTAGATATATAGGGGTGACTTATTATTGATTCTTGTTTCATCATATATATTATAAAGCCTTTGAGTTTCCACCTTTTTGAGTAGTGTTGACAAGTTTTTGGTATCAAACCTTCTTAAATATCCCTATTCATTGCTATTGGTAGCTATTTATTTGGTATTGCTAAAGATCATACCAATATCTATCACCTTGTGAACTTAATTGTTGAATTGCGGTTTTGATTTTTACTATGTAGCTCATTTGGATAGAGAAAGTGTAAACATAAATTATAGATACATGCATTGTTAACATAGAAGATATGTATCACTCGAACCTATATAACTACTAATCAAGAAACCTTTGGTCGGATACTATAACAATAGGGGTCACATGTGGTTTTAAATACCAAAGAAATGGCTTAAACAAAACATTCTCAAGAACACGAGGTGAACACAAGGAAGTAAAAATTGGCTCCTTATTTGGTTGATTTCTAGTGCTAAATGTTATGAGTGCACAAAATTTGTGAGGCCTTTGACCTTGGGAGTTCACTAAAGTATATGTAACATAGCATATGTGTTTAACAGAAGGGAATTTATATTCTTGTAAAGTTACAAAAACATGTGTAGGTAAGGCCTATAAGGGCTACTTTCAATCCATTGTGGTGAACGCACATGATATAGGAAAATTTGACATAGTGAATACTCCCGACATCAAACACTACAACTCTATCTCATGGCCATACATTAAAACAAAGCCCCTATTTGTCATTTTGAAGCCCCAGGGATCCTCAACAAGAGGGACCACAACGGCGCGTAGAATGCCCATCCAGGCACAAATAGGGACCAAGATATTTCCAAGAACAGGGGATGGACACAAGGAAGTAGAAAATGGTTGATAAGCATGATACAATGTTTAGGTATCTGCCATTTGGCGGGGGGGGGGGGGGGGGGGGGGGGGGGGGGGGGGGGGGGTTGCTATGAACACATTAAACTGCCCAGTTCTATCTCATGGCCATGCATTAACAAAAAGCTTGTACTTGTCATTTTAGGGGCCCAGGGACCCTCAACAAGAGGGGCCACAAGGGCGCGCAAACTGGCCATCCAAAATTTTGGATGGCCAGTTTGCGCGCCCTTGTGGCCCCTCTTGTTGAGGGTCCCTGGGCCCCTAAAATGATAAGTATAAGCTTTTTGTTAATGCATAGCATGATACAATGTTTAGCTATTTGCCATTGCGGGGGGGGGGGGGGAGTTTGCTATGAATACATTAATTTGCCCAATTCTATCTCATGGCTATGCATAAAAAAAAGCCTATACTTGTCATTTTAGGGCCCCTAAAATGACAAGTACTTTTTTTTAAGTGTTGAACTTTTAGGCTATTTTCAAGAGCTTCTAGTGTTCAATTGGCTCCGAATCTGTCTGGGCTTGTCTCACATAAATTTGTTCATCATATGCTACTCGGATTTTCCAAAAATCAACGTGCAAGTTGGCAATTTCTTAAAAAATGATGTAAAACAGACATTTCTTACTTTTTCCTTAATCTACGCGCTCGAAAGGGCATTAAAACCATGGAATTTGAAAATACTCAAGGAACCGAATTTTTTTATTGTATTAAGGACTGCATTTCCTGTTGAGAGAGAAGGAGAGAGCACAGAAGTAGAACCCTAAAGTGTGTAGAATACACACATGAGATGATGTATATATAGAGGGGACCTGGGTGCCATATATAGAGAAGCCATATATTGAGTAGCTTCACATATAATCTCAACACCCCCGCTCAAATAAGGGTCCCTAACTGTGGATGAAAAAACCCTTGGGGGATCAAGGGAAAAACCCACAGCTCTATATACACCCACCGTTATATTATAAAAATCATTAAATATACAAATGTTTACGAGGAGCTACATCACTCCTTTTACAATGAATGTTTTATGAGGAGTTACATTACTCCTATCCTATCAAATACAATAATGAATACAAAGGTTCAATAAAGAGGTATAAAAGCTATCGATTAGCTTGTAATCAAAAGTGTCTCCGTGAATCTGTTGTGTAGCTTGTCATCAATATCGCATCACCAAACATGTCTTCATGTTGTCATCAATATGACATCACCAAACATATCTTCATAAATCTTTTATTGTCACCAAGTTTGTCTTCATAAAATCAATTCTTTGATCAATCCTACATAGATCATAGACTCCAAAACGAACATGTCATGGAAATTATAAGCATCGTTAATGAAATAATGACGTTCACAATGCCATAAGAGATGGTTCGCGACGCCACTCTTTTGACGACATATATACGCACGACAACATATGGTACATAAAGTATAAACGTAAAAGTACAAAATGTGTGATTACGTGATACAAATGATATGTGTATATACTACATAAAACAACATTTATCAATGTAGTGATCAATGAATACCATCAAAGTATTAACAAAATATCATCATTATATCAATAAAAATGAATAAATGACCATGGTATCAACGAAAAGCATCATGATATCACCGAGAATAATCATTGTATCAACGAAACAACATTATGGCATCATCGAGAATAACCATGGTATCAACGAAACATCATCATGGCATCACCGAGAATAACCATGGTATCAACAAAACAACATCATGGTATCACCGAGAATAACCATGGTATCAACAAAACATCATCATGGTATCAACAAAAATCACCATGGAATCAACGAAACAACATCATGGCATCACCGAGAATAACCATGGTATCAACAAAACATCATCATGGCATCACCGAGAATAACCATGGTATCAATGAAATATCATCATGGCACCACCGAGAATAACCATGGTATCAATGGCATATCATCATGGTATCAACGAAAATCACCATGACCAAAGTATTAACAAAACATCATCATGGTACCATCAAAATCACTATGGTATCAATGAGAAATTATCAATAAAACGACGTAAACTATATCTCTAAAAGAATAATTATACGAGAATCAATGAACGAGTATATCATATAACAAAAGATCATGTACCAACAGTAGCTCGATAGAATTTGGACGATCATCAACGGCTCGACTGAATCGGAACGATGTGTAACTGGCTTCTGCAGCAAAGTTACGTCAGTAACAAATATATGATTGATGAAGAAAAATATAATTGAGAAGTTTTCAATTATGAGAAAAATCAAAAGCAAAAAGTAAAATTTTGATTTTCAAACATATTCACAGTCCGAGACGATAACCCAAAATCGGTGCAGAATTTAGAGAAACTTCCTTCTGCAAAGTTATAGACCACATCGATTCCGGTCTCCCATAGCGGGTAGTTTCTTCTGCAAAGTTGTAGAACACATTGATTCCGGTCTCTAACGCGGGTAGTTTCTGCAAAATCATTTCCAATTAGTAGAAAAATCAAAAACAAAAAGCGGAAGTTGCTTTTTAGGTATGTACGCAGTCCGCGAACGATAACTCAAAATCGATGCAGAATTTGAAAACACTTCCTTCTGCAAAGTTGTAGACCACGTCCATTCCGGTCTCCTCAACGGGTAGTTTCTGCAAAATCGTATTCAATTAGCAAAAAAAATAAAAAACAAAAAGCGAAAGTTGCTTTTCAGGTATGTATGCAGTCCGCGAACGATGACTCAAAATCAGTGCAGAATTTGAAAACACTTCCTTCTGCAAAGTTGTAGACCACATCGATTCCGATCTCTATCGCAAGTAGTTTTTACAAAATCGATTTTGATCAGGAGAAAAATCGAAAACAAAAACGTACTTCTTTGATACTATGTTGAGAGAGAAGGAGAGAGCACAGAAGTAGAACCCCAAAGTGTGTAGAATACACACATGAGATGATGTATATATAGAGGGGACCTGGGTGCCATATATAGAGAAGCCATATATTGAGTAGCTTCACATATATTGAGTAGCTTTACATAGAGAAACTTCCTTCTGCAAAGTTATAGACCACATCGATTCCGGTCTCCCATAGCGGGTAGTTTCTTCTGCAAAGTTGTAGAACACATCGATTCCGGTCTCTCACGCGGGTAGTTTCTGCAAAATCATTTCCAATTAGCAGAAAAATCAAAAACAAAAAGCGGAAGTTGCTTTTTAGGTATGTACGCAGTCCGCGAACGATTACTCAAAATCGGTGCAGAATTTGAAAACATTTCCTTCTGGAAAGTTGTAGACCACATCCATTCCGGTCTCCTTGACGGGTAGTTTCTGCAAAATCGTTTTCAATAAGTAGAAAAATAAAAAACAAAAAGCGGAAGTTGCTTTTCAGGTATGTACGTAGTCCGTGAACGATAACTCAAAATCGGTGCAGAATTTGAAGAAACTTCCTTCTGCAAAGTTGTAGACCACAGCGATTCCGATCTCTCTAGCAGGTAGTTTTTACAAAATCAATTTTGATCAGGAGAAAAATCGAAAACAAAAACGTAGTTCTTTGATACTATGTTGAGAGAGAAGGAGAGAGCACAGAAGTAGAACCCCAAAGTGTGTAGAATACACACATGAGATGATGTATATATAGAGGGGACCTGGGTGCCATATATAGAGAAGCCATATATTGAGTAGCTTCACATATAAGCTCAACATTTCCTACCTACAAAACTTTCTCAAAATCTCACCCTAACACCTTCAAAAGTGGCTTCCAAGGAGTGCCCTCGATCAAAAATTAAAACTGAAGGAAAACAATCAAAATGAACTCCTATACTGTGTACAAACTTTAAAATAACCAAAATTTCCTTTAAAAAAAAGTTATTGCTAAAAATTTGAAATAGACCACCCTTGGACTTCCCACAATGATAGAAATCAAAAGGTTCAAGGAGAGGTCTGGTGTCACAAGTGCATGGTAGGAATCTAATCGAGGCTTATTCTGTCAAGATCTCTTATACTTTATTATTTCTTCTCATGTACAATCTTACCAAACAAAAACAAACTTACACTTTAAATGACTACAAATTTTATTTAACTTGTCAAACAATCTAAAATATGGTAGACCTAGAGTGCTCTTACACATCAACAAACAAAAAAGTCCAAATTTCTTCTCATTAACTTTGATAAACATACATTTGTGAACACTTTCCAAGGAGTAGCGGTCATAGTTCTTACATCCATTCCATGACATGGTATGCTCCTAGGGTGACCTATCACATAAAAATATCTTTGGTAGGAGTGCCCTCATGTTAGGAAAGAGTGTGTTGCTACTGATGAAAAGTTTTTGTATTGTCCTACTAGGGCTCTTCATGTCAGCATAATGATTTTTGGTGTAGTGGGAGCCACATTGCCGTTGAGGAGAGCTTTGTGCCACCGTAAAAGCTTCATGTTATGCCAGTTCCTTGAGCCATTCTTGCAAACAACGCCACTCAACTAGCATAGCAAGAGGTCAGATTGTAACAAAAACATGTATGAATTCAACATTTGCAAGCTATATAATGACACTTGTTAAGTATATGTTGTACAAATTTGCAAGTATTTCTATCTAGCTGGGAATAAACAATACAAAAATATACATTAGGATGAGACTACCACCCCTAATAAGCATGGATTTGAAGCACCTACCTGCAAGATGTAACAAAGAAGACTGTTTTAGAGGAAAAGTGGTAGCACTTGGCCTCTCTAACCTGCAACCTTTCACTATTTGTGCATAAAAGCAACCTTTGTGCCAAGAACTACAAAACAAGTAGAGGCAACACCTTAGACTTCAAAGTTTATGATAAGAAGAACACAATCAAAAGTAAGAAGTATATTGTTACCTTGCATAAAGGGGTGTTTTATTCAAATATGTGATGGTATTGGAAAGATATTGAAGAATCGTCGACATTCATCTCACCGATGGTACGATGTTCCTGGGATGACCTCTGCTCACCCTCACGTGCGGCCTTCGGTGCAAACGTTACGAACAAGAAAATATGTATGCATATGATTTGTGATGTCCTTGAGCACCATGGTAGCTGTTGCATGAGGAAGCAAAGGATGAAAAGAGAGAGGGGGGAGGGAGAGAGAGGAACATGGGAGAAGACAAGGGGGTAGTGGGGGAGAGAGAGAGAGAGAGAGAGGAGAAGGAGGAGAGAAGGGGGCAGGGAGGGAGAGGGAGGAATATGGGAGGAGAGAAGGGGCAGGGAGGGAGAGGAGTGGGAGAAAGGAGGGAGGAGGAAGAGAGAAGAAAGGTTTTTTTTGGGGGGGGGGAGTTTTTTTTAAAAAAAAATTGGACTTTTAGTGCTTGTAAGTTTAAAAAAATGTCAAAAAATACTTTTTTGATATGGATATATGTTGGGGGAGAGTTTTAAGTCAAAAATAAGTAAAAATAACTTTTTTTTAAAAAAAAGTCAAATTTTGGCTCTTAGTGATCCACGTTTTTGATGATGTGGCCACACCTCTTTACTCCCTTCACCTTCAAAAAGCTAGAGAGAGAGGGTGACCTCCTAGGTCCACATCCTACATGTGTCTAAAAAAAAGGCTAGAAAAGCCTACTCAAAACTAGCTTCTTGAATGCCCTTGTCCCCTTAACCCTACACACCATTAGCCTTAATCCCTAAAAATTAGGATTCCTTACAAGGCCCATGCAAGGTTCATATTTCTCCTAATGCGTGTGTGTGTCTCCTTCTGTCTCTCTCTCACTCTCCGTATGTGGTGCTCCCCAATCCCCTTTAGTAACAACCGACCACAAACATGACTTGACTATTGGGTGGGCTGATTTTCAGCCATAAGTAGCGTTTATACTTATCTTCTTTGACAATGGAAATATCTTTCAAACCCTTTTTGATCATACATGCTACGCCTCCTTGGCCTCTACGTTGCTTTGCATTTTTGGTCCACATCAAAGAATGCACATCATATTTGTCAAATCCAATAATTTATTGTGCATCGTGCTCCTATGTTTCGACAAGAAGTATCACATCGGAGTCATTGGTAAGCTCATGAATGCCGATTCCCGCATTCCATGGATACCCGTTACAATTCCAAAAGCTTATTCGCAAGCGTGAGTTGGTCTCATAGATCATGTGTCCCTATTTGCTGGGTGGATTTGCATCCTCCTCAAGTGACTTTTCTTCTTGAGATGACACCTTGATCTTCTTGATGCTTTCATCATATGCTTTGCGACGTACATTTTGTTGCATAAGAGTGCAATCCTCATATACAATACAACATGTTCCTTTGAGAGAGAGAGAGAGAGAGAGAGAGAGAGAGAGAAGTAAATTTGGACCTAGCTCATTAAGTTAGGTTTTGTGCATGTAGATCAAGCTGAACAAATTCAAACCAATGTCATCCACCTTTTGCTAGCCAATCTACGAGAGACGGGGGGGGAGGAAGAGAGAGAGAAAGAGAAAGATAGATCTCATGTGGACAAAACCCAACAAATTCAAGCCTAGATCATTGACCTCTTGGGAACCACGGAGAGAGAGAGAGAGAGAGAGAGAGAGAGAGAGAGAGAGAGAGAGAGAGAGAGAGAGAAGGAAAGTCTCAAACCTTGTATGGTAATAATGTTTGTCAAGACACACCTCTAGATTTGTCCATGTGGATAAATTCCAAAATTAGAGCACTGATTTCTTGCAAAATAGTTTTTACAAATGAGGCCTCTAGATTTTGTATCATGTTGTGCTTGTCTTGCTAAGGACCTCTCAATGTAGGTAGAGAAAATCCTTCTACCTTTGGTATAGGTGACATTTACTTCTTACAAGGCCTAAATATTTTTCCATGTGGAAAAAACCTAACTGATGAAAACCTAGGTGATTGAGTTCATGTGGAAGAAAACCAAAACAATTAAACCTAGGTTACAAACCTCTTGATAACTATGGTCTACTAAATATGTATAGAGAGAGAGATGGGGGCCAAGAAGGCCACAAGACGTATTACATGTGTAATATTTGTCATGCGGCACTTCTAGATCTTTCCATGTGGATAAAAGAAAAAATTGGAGCATTGACTTCTTGCCAACTACGCTTCCACACACACACACACACAGACACACAGAGATGGATAAAGGGAAACTAAGTGTCTAAATTTTGTATCGAGTGTTTTCTTTGCCTTGCAAATCCTCTAAAGGTCCCATGTGGACAAAGGTCAAAGATTAAAACTTTGTCACTGAAGTATTGTCAACTACAATGTAGTGGGGGGGGGGGGGGGGGGGGGGAGGAAGAGAGAGAGAGAGAGAGAGAGAGAGATTCCAATTTGGTATGTGTGCAATTCATGTCTTGCAAGATATCAAGATTTGTGAATGTGGGACAAAACCTAACATATTCAAACCTAAGTCATTGACCTAGGCTTTTTCCATGTAGACAAAACCTAATAAACTAAAACTTTGGTCGTTGACATATTGTAAACTAGGGTCTACTAAGAGACAAGGGGGGCGGGGGCGGGGGCGAGAGAGAGAGAGAGAGAGAGAGGGAGAGAGAGAGAGAGAGAGAGAGAGAGAGGTAGGGAAGTTATTAAGTCTTGGTATGGGTGCAATGTTTGTCCTGCAATGCCTCTAGATTTGTCCATGCGGGTAAAAGCCAAAGCTGGAGCGTTTACTCTTGGCCAACTACACATCACTAGAGAGAGAAAGAATAAGGTAAACAAGGCCTCTAGATGGTGTATCAAGTGTTGTGTTTGTCTAGAAAGACTATCAATGTCCCATATTTACAAAAGCAAATGATTAAAACGTTGTTCTTAACTTCTTGCCAAGTACAATTTAAAAGAGAGAGAAATATATGTGAGGGAGGGAGAGGAGAGAGAAATATAGAGGCCTCAATATTTGTCCATATGGACAAAACCTAACAAATACAAACCTCAGTCATTGACCTAGGTTCTGTCCTTGTTGACAAAACCCAATAAATTTAAACCTCAATTTTTGACCCCTTGGCGACCGCTATGTCATAATTGCTAATATCGTCAATGTCGAATAGCTTCTTGCAATATGACTAATAGCGTAGCTTGTAAGACCCTGGAAAAATCTTCTTGGGCACAAGGTTTTTTCCACAAGGACAAATCTCAAGGATTGTTATCAGTTTGTGGAAAAAAGTTCATTATTTGGCTAGAACATATGAAGAATTTTCTCACTTGAAATATATAAACAATTTTGTAAACTCTTTCTCACATTAAAAAAAAAGACATAGGTTGCAAAAAAATACCTTGCTTGGAGGTAGGACATACAAATTGCAAGAACTTAGATGGGGGCATGATGTTGCAATGATACTACAACGGAGGACGTAGAGAGGATGAGAAGTATTGGTGGTCTATTGGACTGTTGGAGCACTATTGCATGGAACTCAAAGTGTTGGGGCATTCTTGGTGGCACATTGAGTCTCCAACACGCTGAGGGTTTATGGGTGGTGCCAACTCTGCAATTCACATCAAACTCTGATGGCAGTCACTATGACATTGTTACTTCAACATGAGAGAGAGAGAGACAAAGTGAAGCTTGGACTCCAACAACAAGGACATGCAACACAAAATGAACTCCAATAAGAAAGAGGAAATGCACATCAATGGAGAGAAAGGCAAAGCAAGTCACCTTCTAGGGCCTTCAAGATTGCGACAATCCTTTGAGCCAGGTATGATCTAACAACCTCAACTTTTGGGGGGGGGGGGAGAGAGAGAGAGAGAGAGAGAGAGGTAGAGAGAGAGAGATTTAGCTATGGTGACACCAAAGTATAGCTCTGCATGTAGGAAATAGAACTCCTTACAACATGCAAGTTGCTACTATTTTCCTTGTATGAGTAGGTCCAATCTTAGAAAAAACCCGGGGTTTCATGTATTTTAATTGGCTGAAATTTTCAAAGCCCGCCTAGATTTGGAGTTCGCCTTGAAGAAAATGGGAAATTTATGCAAGGCTTAGGGTAAACACCGGAAAAAGCTTCAAATTTTGACTAAAAACTAGGATAATTACAAGCTTGCCATTCTCGGCGGTTAGGAAAAATGAGTAAGCAAAAGCTTAACTTTTGACTAAAAACTAGGAGAATAACAAGCATGCCCTTCTTGGTTAGGAAAAATCAGTGGGTAGGTACACGTCGAGCAGGTGGATGTCAAACAGGCAGGGGCACGTAGCAGACGACGATCAGTTAGGAAAGCACATGTTGGACAGGCAGGGGCAGACAACACACGTCGACGAGTAGTTGGATAGCGTGAGAAGAGACCAAGGCGGGCGGGCTAGAGAGGTTGCGACACGTAGGGGAGGTGAAGCGGATGAAGAGAAGTTAGGGTTTTCTCGATGCAGGTAGAAAGAGATAGAGCACTAAGATTTCACCGCCTGGACCCTCTTCTGCTCTTCCTGTGTGGCTTTGACACTTGCCCCTCTTCTCTGGATCCTCGCTTGTGTGCATTCATCCTTCAGCCTTTGCCCGTCTCCTGTGGATAGTACCTCGTAGGGGGGGGAGAGAGAGAGGAGAGAGAGAGAGAGAGAGAGAGAGAGAGGGTATGTGTGTCTGACAACCAAACCAGTAAAGGGGCCACACTCTAGAGTTGAAATTCAAATTTCAAACTTTGAATGTTTCTCGGGCCAAAAGTACTCTCTGAACCATAAAATAAAGGAATAAATTACCAAAATTTTCCTCTCCTCATATTTGACCAAAAAGTCCCAAAATACCGTTCAAATTCTCCAAAATTTCCAAAATACCTCTCATTAACCTAGTATACATCTCTAATCACAAATTTTTGATCTACCCCTAATATTTGACCAAAAATACCCTTCAATTTCTCAAAAATTCCCAAAATACACCTCATTAACCTCTTTAACGTTGGAAAGAGGGAAATGGGAAAACCACCAGCACATAAACTCGATGTCTCTATATAGCTCAGTGATCTCACAACACCCTATCCCCTAACAAACACACATCCAGATACACAATCTGCAAACAACTAATGTCCAAGCTCGTACCCGACCACCCAGCATGCGCTCAACCACCTCGACCTTTGACCTTGCCCCGCATCCCAATAGAGAGCTCCCATATACTTGACACACGCTCACTTGCACATAGAAAGCTCACGCCCGATATCTCTAAGAAAACACATATATCTGGCACCTTTGGGAAAAAAAAGCGAGAATGATAAAAAACGATGTATACAGATCACTCAAACAACAAGCATATGGAGATTCAAGCTGATTCGATTGGCAAAATATGTATAACGATGGATCTATCCAAAAAAAACCTCCTCCTAGTTGGTGAAGCATCCGACGAATTTATAAGGCATAAGGAGTGGGATAGGATAGCACGGCCGACTCCCTGCCTCCTTTGTATGTACTCCGACTTTGTATGCTCTCGAACTTTCTTTTGCTTACAGTCGGTAGGTTATAGCACTATCCATTATTGCACTTGGACAAGCTCTCTTGGTCGCCTCTCTTCTCTGTAGCACTCGACACCCCTCAGCCGGCCCCCTTATGGCCTCCACTGTCCTGATCGACTCCTTTCTCTGGTTTCAGCAACCCCTCTTTTGTGCAGATCTCCCTTCTCCCTATGCTCTGGCTCTCGGCATCACACCCTCCCTCATTGATGGCTCCTGGCGCCCCTGGTTGCTGGCTTTCCCTCTTCATTGTGGCGCTGCCTATTCAGCCCCTCTCCATCCTCTACTCCTTGGCCACCCTCGGCCCTTCACCTTCTCGTGCTCAGGTCCACCATCGGCTCCCTCCTGTCTCATGCCATCACTGGCGGCCCAAAACACAGCGCCACCTCCTCGTCTTGTACTGCAGCCCCCGGTGGCTTTCCCCTTCTCGGTAAACTCCTCCCACCTTTGTAGCGCTGCCCTGCAGCCTTCTCTTGATCAGTAGCTCGGCCACCCTGCCGTCCAATGCTCAGGCCCGCCACCACTGGCCCAACAGGACCGTTCCAGAAGAATTGCCCTCAGGTGCTAAGATCTTCGCCCAGAGAGGTGGTGACTGATATGACCGTTGATTAGACTGTGCTAGCATAACTCTCAATTGGCCGAAGTGCTCTCCGACCAGTTGAGTTGGAAAAACATCTTTGAACTTTCTAAACTCCACATTTAGCATACCTACCATGGCAAGTAGTGTCTCTTGTAGACATCTCGCTCCAAATCCCATAGCATAAACTTCATGGCACCTGCATCCAACACCGCTTGCCTTGTTCCCAACCTTGGGATATAAGCATATGCTCTTGCCACCTATGATAGCAAAAAAATACTTGCAGCTCTTGCTAGCAAATGCTCCATCCTGATGTCCCTGGCCCCTAGCACCATCAAATACCTGCTCAAGGTTTTTGCCACTTGCTTGCAAACTGCTATGCTTCGACTTCTTGCACTTCCATAGAGCAACACAGTTTGGTTATACCATCATTGCCCACCCCCTCGTTGAGCATTCATGCTCAACCACAGTATTATGTAGGTATAATAAGTATGCATAGAGAGAATTATATAACATAGAGCTATAGAATGCATAAGAAAAATGATAGTGGCTATATAGATAGGATAGAGATAGAGAGAAAAGCATCTGCTATTGAATCACCCGCCAGGGTCAAATGGAAATCTCACAGCTTCCCCAATCATAGTGTAGAGTCCACCTGGATCAAATATAAAACATTGGCCGTGGCCATCCACTTGTAAAGCATGCATCTTCAAGTCTTCCTTTGCACTTGTAGGCCAATAGATAGGCCATCCTTCCAATTCTTCATAACATGGAGCCTCGTGATCACCCTGCATCCACAAGCCTTTGTGCCAACCAGAAACAAGCTTTCGACCACTTGAAGCATTGGTACCGGAAGTAGCTATCATGTCATCTGCTACAGAACCTTCCACATTATATTCCACTTCAAAAGAGCCTTGCAACTGATACAAAGATACTTGTAAAGCAACTCTAATAACACATGTAACCATAGCATCACATAAAATAGCAAGACCCTGCCATTTGCCTCCACCTGCTGCATAGCCAAGCAAACCTGATCCCTTTGCATACCTGCATCCCAACCCTCTGTAAATGGCTCCATGGACCCCTTCTCATAGTCAAAAACATGACCTGTTAGAGCTTCAACCTGAGCAAATACCTCATCACCTGCTAGGTTGGTGTCACCTTCCTTGTTGCATGGAGCCTCACAATCGTCTCTATCAGCTTCCATAGAGTCATCTGCCGGAGCTAACTCTCCACGGCCACACACAAACTCTGAAGCTTCAAGGCACACCTTCACATGCCCATCAAGGCAAGGCTGCCCCACCCCCTGCATAGACAAATCAACTGAACATACCTCCGCTTCTGCTTCTATCTCTTGCAAGTCATCCTCAAAAACATGGTCTTCAATTAGACCTGATACACCATCAAACCATACCTCTTCCTCCAATAGGGACTCACCATCACAAGACACAAGATACAGTTGCTCAAGTGGCGGATTCACACAAGGTGAAACACTATACTTCTCTTTGACCTTCAAATGACTCACAGTCAACTCGCATATATTGCTCTCCACTTCTTCTACATGAAAAACATCATAAGTTTCATACCTGGAAGACTGGGATTCTATCTCCCACATGCTATCTGTGTCCAAACTGCTACTACATCTTTGAGAGTTGTCAAACTCCTCTTCTGCGCTTGTCAATTCTTGCACCTTGGCTGTCAGCCTCGTTGCTGTCTCTAGAACTGGCACCTCTTCTTGAAATTTTTTTACGACCTCGCTCTCTTGAGGAAGCAAACTGCGTGGCACCTTGATTATGCCTCGCTGCACCTTTTGAGCCGTGGTTGGCACTTCTTCTAACTCTTTTATCCTGGCATCACATTCACGTGCTTTGATCACATTCATATCAACAAAAAAAGGAGCTTTTACCTCTTGATGCTCATTGATCTGCTTGGGCCTGGGTCCACTGGCTACCATGATTGCCGACTGTAGCAATCCTACCTCCATCTTCTTCTTCATCTTTCGACTCTTTGCTTTGGCAACCTAGACGGCTTCATCATAAGTGCCTAGATCTTCATAATTGACTCTCTCACGAATATATGGATTCAAGCATGATAGAAAACTTTCGAGATTCAAATATCCCGCATTGGTTGCTTGGGTAGCATCCGCCAAATCTCCCCAATAAGCTTCAAATTTATCAACAAAAGCATCAAAATTGGAACTTACGTCCTGTTGCAAACCTTTGATCATTGCATCTTCTTCCAAAGCTGACACGACCTTTCGATACCATTGTAAGAACTGTTCACAAAATTTGATCCAATTCTGCTTGTAAGCATCTTCTAAACCATCAAACCAAACCTTTGCTTTACCTCGCAGCACCAAAGGTAGAGTCTGGAGCTTTGCTTCATTACCTGGCATCCGCAGTACTGTCAGCATAAATAGCTCAAAATCGGCTATCCAATTGCCAGCATCTCCATCTCCTTTGAACACTGGACCAAACTCTTGCTTCATCTTGATTTACCACCACTCGATCAGGAAGCAATCAGTGGGTCCTCAGTGGGGGCACACAAGATGGAAAGGGGGAAATGGGAAAACCATCATCACATAAACTCGATGCCTCTATATAGCTCAGTGATCTCACAACACCCCTATCCTCTAAAAAACACACATCCAGATACACAATCTGCAAACAACTAATGTCCAAGCCCGTTGTCAAGAAGTAGGAGGTCTTGCCAGGAAGGCACCGGGCCTCTTGCTGTGAGAGTTTGTGAGGAAGCTCAAGGGTTATGAGAAAGAGCTAAGATGTAGATAACATAGCTTCTAGAGCTAAAGAATAAATGTAGCCAAAGAAGCCGCTCACTTTTCCTTACAAACACACATGTGATGGAAAGAACTCATGAAAGATAGTCAAAACAAAACAAAAATGAAAACATCGAGATTACGATCATATCGTATCATGGGTAGGATAAAAGGGTTAATGGATGAGTTAATGATATTTAATCTTTGTTGTCCAAATAAGCTACGGATTGCTCTTTGGAACTGTAGCTTTGTGCTTACTATAATGCATATGTTTTGTCTAGCGATGGGGATTAGTTGTGAGTACAAATCCTCTTGATATATAATAAAATAACCACATTCACATCAAAAGAGAAGTCATAGTCAATAATAGGTAGTATGATGGGATCTGGTGAGAGAAGTATTTCGTTGAGCCTTTCAGGCAAAAAGAAACACTATGCGCCTTAGCGCTTTCGACTCCAAATGTTTAATAGATGTGCACTGAATGGAATTGAATAATCTCGAAAGATCTGGATGTGGATTATGGATATTCATCAATGATATAAGAGTAGTGAGTTATAAGGTGGTGGAGAGAGTGAGCGAGAAGAAGAGGAGAAGTTTCAATCCCAAGTATTGTTGCTTAGGCAATAAGATACTACGAGTGAGGGTAGGGAAGAGGAAGAAGAAACATTTCGTAGGAGAAAGAATTAGTTCCTCACTTATCATACTCTTGTTGCTAGCATACGTAATAGCATAGTAATGAAGAAGAAGGAGATGGAAAGCTTAAGCATTGAAGCATGGCTCTTGGTTGGATTTGCACCCCATAGCCAAGAGTGTTGGTGTAGGCTCTCAACCTCTACTTCCTTGGAGAGGGAGCTCTTGCACTTTGCATATCACACAATGAGAGTGCTTGTGAGTGTGTGAGGGTGAGTATACCCCCTAGGCACCCCCCTAGCTTGCTTGGGTCGACCCCCCCTGTAGCTCATGCCTGAAGCTCATTGGACCCCCCAGGCCTAGCCAATCACAAGCAGGAGCCATTACAAGCAACATGGTAGCCTTGGGACAAGTGTCCCCCTTCCCCTTAGAGAGAGGACTTGATAAATGCTAAAACAATTAGATAATTCATGTATTTTATCATTGGACCCATTTGAAGCCTAGCCAATAGGCTTCAAGCAACACATGAAGGTAACATGGGTAGGGGCCTGACATGTGTCCTTGCTACCTCTTCAAGTTGGGCTTCCCTTGTGTGTGTGAGTGGGTGTTCTCTCTCTAGCCCCTAGGAAAAAGGCTCACCCCTCCTCTTGTAGGAATGCTTTTGACTTTTAGGTGATCAAGCACCTTACTCACCAAGCATGACAAAGTACTTGAACTAGGGGGTGTTTCCACAAGCATCTCAGGCAAGCTTCTCAAGGCACCTCAAGTACTTAATCATGCAGCAAGTCAAGCACCTCAAGCATGGAGCAAATCAAGCACCTCAAGCATCTTAATCAAGCACCTCAAGCATGAAAAACACCTCAAGCATGACATGCACCTCAAGCAGGACAAGCACCTCGAGCTTGGCCGGGTTCCACCCTCAAGCTCAGCCCTAGCTTACTTAAGGTCAAAGGACTTTTACACACATTTATTGGAGGTCTTCAATGAAGCTAACCCTAAGGTCTTATGCTCATTGTTAGCCTTTCTCTTTGATAGACCATCTCCCTTTTGGGCTCCTTTACCATTGGCCCCGTGTTGAGATAGATCTATAAGCACATACCTATATCTTAACACTTGTTCCCGTTTATTCTCCCACATTAAGTGATCAATTTAATATGAGAAAATCATTTGGGTTAGTTAGATATTAGATTTTATGACATTACCCTCTCTTGAAATCATAGTCGTCCTCGACTATGAGGTAGAAGAGATAAAGTCTTAGTCATTAGTCAATCGTACTTAGCGGGTAAAGGATCGCTTTTTACCCTACGACATCTTTCCAAGATGGATGACTAATCCATTTGGTGCTTGGGAGACATAGCTGCCGCAAGCATGTCTGCTCTTTAGTCCATTTCATTCTCCCAAAGTAGAGTGACAAATTCTACTTGGTGTTTGAGAGACGTCGTCATCACAAACATGATTCTAAGCATGCATACTAGTTAAATTTGTGCACAATTAAAAAGAGGACTAGTCATATAAGACAAAAACATGAGTTTATTTAAAAGAAATTTGTACATTTGCTTACTCTAATGTAGCATTGTAAGCATTGACAAGGTTCATAACTATCCTTAAGTTGTACTCTTTACATCCATTTAGCATCTTCAAAAGGATAATTTTTGAACTTAATAAGATACCGTCGGATAATCTTACCATGTCGTAGTACCTTGTCTTCATGCCGAAGGATAGCTTCGGTTGTAGCACCTCTTCTTGGTCTTCAACTTCGGGAGGATCTTCAATAATTGGTTCAATTGGTGGCTCTCCTTTGTAGGGCTTAAGTAAGCTTACATGAAAGGCATTGTGTATAAGCCAATGGCTGGGAAACTTGAGTTGATAAGCCGTCTCATTGATAGGCTTCAAGATTTGGAAAGGACCATAGTATCTTTTTGCTAGTTTAGCATAATACTTTTGATGGCCCGTAGGATTTTTGCCCGTCGTTTGCCTTAATCGAGCCTTAAGACTTGAGTAAGACCCAATCATTTTTTTTGAACATTAAGGCTCTTCTGTGCTTATCAGGAGCAGCTTTTTGCCTTTGTTGAGAGATGGCTATAGCCTCCCTAATCTTTTGAAAAGATTCTTGTAGGTCACGGCTATACTCATCGGCGGCGAAGATCTTCCCATGTACTTTCAGTAGCAAGGGACTTTTAGGTCTTCCTTCTATGATCTCGAAAGGCGCTTTGCCCGTAGAAGTATGTACAGTATTATTGTAGGGATACTCTACTAGCGGTAAATACCGAAGATCTTCCCATGTACTTTCAGTAGCAAGGGACTTTTAGGTCTTCCTTCTATGATCTCGAAAGGCGCTTTGCCCGTAGAAGTATGTACAGTATTATTGTAGGGATACTCTACTAGCGGTAAATACTTTTCCATTGTGAGCGTTGATCTACTTCGGTAACATAAGTCTTGAGTAGATCGAGTATCGTAAGATTGGCTATCTCACTTTGGCCATCCGTTTGTGGGTGATAGGCCGAAGAGAAATTCAATCTTGTTCCTAGATTTTCAAAGAGACCTTTCCAGAAATTACTGGTCATTCTAGGATCTCTATCTGACACGATGGATGTGGGTAATCCATGGTGTTTGAAAATCTGAGATATGAAGAGAGTTGCCATTTGATGTGCCTTAATAGTCTTTTTGACAGGAATAAAATGTGCTTGCTTGCTAAACCTGTCGACTATTGTCCATATTCCTGTATTCCCATGGATAGACTTGGGTAATCCAAAGATGAAATCCATGGATATACTCTTCCATGGTGAATTTGGAATAGGCAATGGCTGGAGTAATCCAGGTTGCTTCCCTCTATCATACTTGGTCTTTTGGCATACTACACATTTTGAAACATACTCTTGTATGTCCACTTTCATGGTAGGCCAATAGAAATACGTCTCTACTCCTCGGAGAGTAGGTTGAATACCTCTATGCCCTGCATATGGGGAGCATGGGATTCATACATAACCTTTTCACGAAGGGAATGGGTAACACATAGCCTATTCCGTGGAGAAGATAACCATCCTGCAAGGTGAATGGTTCCTCTTTCTTCCCCAAAGCAAGGGCTGACATTATGTCTCTAAAGTCAGGGTCAGTAGCATACTCATCTATCATAGAGGATAGATCATTGTGAGTAGCTATAGACACCGCATTAACTTTTGGTCGTCGTGAAAGTGCATCGGCAACTTGATTGTGCTTACCAGCTATGTGAGCAATATGGAAATTAAATTGCGAAAGAAAATTTGCCCACCTCATTTGTTTGTCGGAAAGCTTGGTTTGCGTCATGAAATACTTGAGACTTTGGTGGTCGGTTCGTAGGATAAATGGAGTCCCCAATAGGTAGTGCTTCCATGTGTCTAGGGCATGTAGGAAAGCTAAAAGCTCTTTCTCATAAATGCCCAAGACTCGTTCATCACCATTGAGCCTTTGACTCTCATATGCTATGGCATGCCCTTCTTGAAGCAAAACCGCTCCAAGGCAATCACCACAAGCATCACATTGGACCTCAAATGGCTTTGAGAGATCCGGAAGCACGAGGACTGGTTGGGAAGTAAGCTTCTCTTTGAGTTTTTCAAAAGATTTTGCTCCTTAGCAGTCCATACAAACTTAACGTTCTTTTTGGTTAAGTCGTGTAGTGGTCCTGCTACTTGAGAGAATTTTGCTATGAAGCGTCTATAGTATGCACACATACCAATAAAGCTTCTTAGCTCATGTAGATTCCTTGGGTTAGGCCATGATTTTATTACCTCTAACTTTGATGGATCCATACGAATACCATCGTGAGAGATAATATGGCCTAAATATTGAATCTCTTGAAGGAAGAATTCACTTTTCTTTTGGTTGAGAAAAAGTTTGTTCTCCCTCAAGGCTTGAAAAATCACTTGGAGATGTTGCTTATGTTCCTCCAAAGACTTGGAGTAGATGATGATATCATCGAAGAACACTCCAGTGAATTTTCGATATGGTCTAAAAATTTTCTCCATCAAACGATTGAACGTAGCTGGTGCATTAGTCAAGCCAAAAGGCATGACTAGATATTCATAAAGACCAAATGTTGTGCGAAACGCGGTCTTTAAGATATCCTCATCCACTATCCTTATTTGATGATAGCCACTCTTAAGGTCAATCCTACTGAAGTAGGTAGAGCCTTGTAGCTTATCAAACAGATCTTCTACCCGAGGTACGGGAAATCTGTTTTTGATAGTGATATGGTTTAGTGCTCGATAGTCCACACACATACGGTATGTACCATCTTTCTTTTGCACTAAAAGGACTGGAGAACAAAAGGGAGAGAAACTAGGCCTCACCATCCCTTTGTCTACCAGCTCTTGTACTTGCCTCATGATCTTCTCTTGTTGAGCTTGTGAGACTCGATAAGGAGGTTTGTTAGGCGGTGAGCTTCCTGGAAGGAGCTCAATACGATGGTCATCATCCCCTCGTTTTGGAGGTAGGTCCATAGGGATATCATCGATGAACACATCTTGGAATCCTTTTAGAAAAGTAGACAAGTCTAACTCTTCTTGATTCCTATCATTTTCATTTGATGAAACATTATTAGCTTTTAGAGACTCTTTGACATAAATCATGTACGCAGAAACTGAGCTCTTCATTGATTTATCAAAAGAAAGAGGATTTACAAGTGGAATAGTGCGACCACGCTCACTAGCATCTATATACATGTTCTTTCCCCTGTAGGTGAAGTAAATTCTCCTTTCAGGGAACTTCATGTTGGCAGCCATGCGATCCAACCATGGTGCCCCTAGGATAACATCCTGATGTTGGAGGGGAGAGATGAAGAAGTCTTCTTTGTCGACATAGATTTGGACATGAAGCCTCAACTTCCCAATCAAGGGAGTAACGGAGGCTTGTTGTCCCTTGAAAGCTGCATCAGCTGTTACTATATCTCCCATCTCAAAAGCTTGAATGCCCAACTTGGTGGCCAACTCTATTGATATGAAGTTGAGAGTAGAGCCAGGGTCAAACAAGATGAAGGCATCATGCTCTCTTACCTTTCCCCAAGCATAGGAGAGTGATGATCCTTTGCAATGAGCATCCTCTTTTGGAGCTTCGATGGTGGAAGCCCTAGGAGTCTCATTGCGAGTATTCTTCTTGGGGCAAGAACGATAGCCATGTCCTTGCTCCCCACACTTGAAACACTTATGGTCCTTGCGAAAAGCTTCAAGCTCTTCAGGAGAGAGTTTGTTTTTTCCTTTGTAAACTCCCTTCTCCTTGGACCGATTGTTGTTGTTGTTGTTGTTGTTGGAAGTGCCTTGGGAATTATTTTGAGCATTGGATTTCCCCTTTGCATCATTTTTATCTTTGTTTTCCATGGGCTTGACATTACGTCTAGCCCCTTGATGGAAATTGATGCGTGAAGCGACCATGGTGTGGTGGATTACTTCGGTAATAGTACCGGGCCGTTGAGAGTTGATATATTCGGCCATCTCTTCAGGTAATCCCGCATAGAATTGCTGTCTTTGCTCGGCAAAGTCTATCTTTTGAAAGACAGTAGCTTTGAGATGTAAATCCCAAAACTTATCTACATACTTGTTGATAGACTCATGAGAGAGGAGCTTCAAGCCGCGCCATTCGGTAAGAACTTTATCTTTAGTATCGCTTGGAAGAAATTGCTTCATGATGGAAACTCGTAGAGTTTTCCATGTCTTTGGGGCTTCTCCATTGCCACGAAGGCTAGCCCACCATTGACGAGCTGATTTTTGGAAGTGCATAGCTACATGGCGTAGCTTGGAGGACTATGTGAAGCCCTCGTCCCCAAAGGCCGCATCAAATTGCTGAATGAAGGCCAACACTTTGTCGGTAGCACCAAAGGTGCCATCGTAGGTGAGAAAAGAGATACTCTTTCCTCCCTCCTTGAACTTCTTTAGCTTTTGTGACCTTCGCCATGCAGGAAATGATTTGCGATGTCCTCCCCTCTTGTACTCTCTAGGAGAATAGCCATAACTTTCATCGGAAGAGAAGGAAGGTGAAGAAGAAGGAGAAGAGGGTGACCTCTTCCTAGCCCTTTTCTTCCTTTATTTCCTCTCTTGCCTTTGAGAGTGATGAGGAGAAGGACTATGGGTTGCTGTTTTCCTCTTGGGAGGAGTAGGCGATCGTCTAGACCGCCTTCTTCGTGGAGCCACATCTTCAGAAGAACTTAGACTTTCATTGCTTTCTTTCTCTTTGGATTCCTCCTCTCGAATGGGAGAGAGTCTTCTTTTGGGGGTCTCTTCAAGAGGCCTCCTAAGCTCTCTCTCCTCTTGGAGAGGAAGGGAAATTCCATAGGCACGAAGTTGTTGAGTAACTTCGGCTTGCAAGGTAGGGTTGCCCATAGCTTGTTGCAACCTAGTCACAAGATAATTCACAAACATGGGAGCATCATCATTAGCACCTTCATGTGCAAAGTCAAAGCTATCAATGTTCATTCTACTCTCTTGATTATTGTTAGCCATGTTAACAAAATTTTATGTATGTACTTAGTGTATGCTTTGGAAATTCAAAACCTTAGTTGCCACTCCTCTTAGCCTTTGAAAATCGGCTCTTAAGTATCTACACCCACGGCTCAAAGTGGTTAATTATAGAGAGTAGAGGAGTAGGTCTAACATAGCAGAGTTGCCAAGGGCTAGCTCCTTTCGGACTTCTTATGGCTCAATAATGGTAAAGTTGTAGGCAAGTCTAAAAAGACTCCATTATTAAGTCCAAAGCTCCCGAGGTGTGCACCATCCCCCACATAGTGGGCTTAACAAAACCGGTATTAGATCCCAGTTCCACTTACTCTATTATAATTAACAACATCAACCATTTATAGGCTACTTAAGGACCTCTCTTCTTAAGCAAGAAAAGAGAAACCAAATGCTCTGATACCAATGTAATGGAATTTGCCTATTCAATTTGAGAATAGCGGAATTTAATGAGAGTACTTTCAAGAAATGATTTTGTGAGCATAGCGGGTAGACATAATTGAAGATAGCAACATAATCATAGCAATTAGTTAACTTGGCATAGACAATACTTTTGCAAGAAAGAGAGTTTAGAGAACATGACAACAATTGAGGACCGGATTTATGTGGAGCCGGTCCCCCTCCAATAGGCATTTGTATTATGATTTCTCCCTTAAAGAGAGACTTGTTACAATACAGTCTTTGTGTTCCTTGTGACCTAGGTGATGCCATGAAGATGGAAGGCTTCATGCACCACAAACATAACATAAACTTGAAGAAAGCTTTAACTATCCCAAGCCTCAGTCCCAAGACCTCAAACACCTTCGAAGGTGGAGAGAGCTAGCAGGGAATGAGGGTAGGGAAGAGGAAGAAGAAACATTTCGTAGGAGAAATAATTAGTTCCTCACTTATCATACTCTTGTTGCTAGCATACATAATAGCATATTAATGAAGAAGAAGGAGATGACAAGCTTAAGCATTGAAGCATGGCTCTTGGTTGGATTTGCACCCCATAGCCAAGAGTGTTGGTGTAGGCTCTCAACCTCTACTTCCTTGGAGAGGGAGCCCTTGCACTTTGCATATCACACAATGAGAGTGCTTGTGAGTGTGTGTGGGTGAGTATACCCCCTAGGCACCCCCCTAGATTTCTTGGGTCGACCCCCCCTTGTAGCTCATGCCTGAAGCTCATTGGACCCCTCCAGGCCTAGCCAATCACAAGCAGGAGCCATTACAAGCAACATGGGTAGCCTTGGGACAAGTGTCCCCCTTTCCCCTTTGAGAGAGAGGACTTGATAAATGCTAAAACAATTAGATAATTCATGTAATTTATCATTGGACCCCTTTGAAGCCTAGCCAATAGGCTTCAAGCAACACATGAAGGTAACATGGGTAGGGGCCTGACATGTGTCCTTGCTGCCTCTTCAAGTTGGGCTTCCCTTGTGTGTGTGAGTGGGTGTTCTCTCTCTAGCCCCTAGGAAAAAGGGCTCGCCCCCCCTCTTGCAGGAATGCTTTTGACTTTTAGGTGATCAAGCACCTTACTCACCAAGCATGACAAAGCACTTGAACTAGGGGGTGTTCCCACAAGCATCTCAGGCAAGCTTCTCAAGGCACCTCAAGTACTTTAATCATGCAGCAAGTCAAGCACCTCAAGCATGGAGCCAATCAAGCACCTCAAGCATCTTAATCAAGCACCTCAAGCATGAAAAACACCTCAAGCATGACAAGCACCTCAAGCAGGACGAGCACCTCGAGCTTGGGCCGGGTTCCCACCTCAAGCTCAGCCCTAGCTTACTTAAGGTCAAAGGACTTTTACACACATTTATTGGAGGTCTTCAATGAAGCTAACCCTAAGGTCTTATGCTCCATTGGTTAGCCTTTCTCTTTGATAGACCATCTCCCTTTTGGGCCCCTTTACCATTGGCCCCGTGTTGAGATAGATCTATAAGCACATACCTCTATCTTAACACTTGTTCCCGTTTATTCTCCCACATTAAGTGATCAATTTAATATGAGAAAATCATTTGGGTTAGTTAGATATTAGATTTTATGATCGTATATATGTCTCTTTGTCTCTCTCTCTCTCTCTCTCTCTCTCTCTCTATGAGACCAACTTACGCTTGCGAATAAGCTTTTGGAATTGTAATGGGTATCTATGGAATGTGGGAATTGGCATTGATGAGCTTACCAATGACTCCTATGTGATACTTCTTGTTGAAACATGCCAGCATGATGCGCAATGAATTCTTGGATTTGACAAATACGATGTGCATTCTTTGAGGTGGGCCAAAAATGCAAAGCAACAAAGAGTCCACGGAGGCATAGAATTTATGACCAAAAAGGGTTTGAACGATGTTTCATTGTCGAAGAAGATAAGTATAAACGCTACTTATGGCTGGAAATCAGCCCACCAAATGGTCAAGTCATGTTTATGACCGGTTGCTACATCCCTCACTATGACTCCAACTTTTATGCTCGCTTGGATATGGATAGAGATCAGCCCTTTGTTGAACTAGAGGAAGACATTGCTGAATACAAGGACCAAGGTGAAGTCATTCTCTTTGGAGACATGAATGCTCGCACAAATACGTTACAACACGACACACAACAAGTTGACATGCCGCATGTCTCAAGAAGAATGGATAATTCATACATGTATAATCAAAGTTCTAATGATGGAAAAGAACTAGATCACTATGGAAAGTCACTTCTACATATGTGCAATAGTACCGGAATGCTCATTGCAAATCGAGCTGTATCTCTATGGCAAGGCACCAATGACTTTACATGTAGAAAGCACAATGGTGATAGCATACAAATCTTTACACTTGGTGAATGGAATCCGGAATCAGATCATGGGATGTTATTTATTGACCTCAAGTGTGGTAAATGTCCCGAGCATGTAGCCTCCAATCATTATGTGAATCATTTGTACTCACATCTAGACGTCAAACGACCACTTATATATGCTGATATGGTAAACCAAATGTTAAGTATGATAGAGCATCAAGAGAGCCCAACATTAGAATGCAAGTGGAAATTTTTCAAGGAAGTAATTTGCTCTTGTGCGAAGGAATGCTTTTTGGTGAAACACGTGTCTTGCAAAAGGTCTAAGAAGGGTAGCACCAAGAAGGAATGACTCGACATGGAATGTAGTCCAGCCCGAAAACACTTGCTAAGGTTGGATGCAAAAAAAGACAAGGAAATTTACTTGGAACATTCACACACATACAAAGCCTTGTTCAAAAAAACAGGAGAGAAGGTGGGAAGTCAAAAAAAAACTTCTTTTAGCACAAGAGAAAGCACATGCATGTGGCAAGCTTTGGCAAAATCTCAAAGGCAAGCGTGTTGAGATCTTTGGTGACTTGATTCTTGAGGATATGTATATGCATTTCAAGAACCTCTATGATCAACCCAATGTTGATAAGATGGAGTTTTGTAGCTCCCTTTGGTTTATGCCACCCTTCTTTACCATTGAAGATGTATGTCGCGCGCTTGAGAAACTTTCTACCCGCAAGGCAGGGGACCTTCAAGGTGTCAAGGCTGAAATGATTAAATGGACAAGCAAGAAAACATGACATTGGATATGTGGTATGTTCAACCTTTCAGTTCAGCATGGCATGCGTCATGATTGGAGTGAAAATTGGATCAAACCTTTGCTCAAAGGAGGAGATGTAAACAATGTGAACAACTATCACACTATAATAGTTGGTTCTTTGATGGCAACGTTATTTGGATGTATCATGGAGATGAAGATAAGTGAATGGCCTGAAAAGAACGACAAACGTGTGCTTGGCCAAGCAGGTTTTTCAAAGCATCATAGCACTATTAATCACCTTGTCACTCTTCAAGTTCTTATGGAAGAGTCACCATTGAAAGGAAAACAATTGTATTGTTGCTTTGTGGATTTCAAGAAATCTTTTGACATGGTACCACGAGGAAATCTTTGGAGACGTATGTGAAGACTTCAAGTGTCGAGAGAATGTATGCATGCAGTCTTTCACATCTACCAAAAAGTACTATGTCGACTACGTATGAAAGATGGAATTTCAAAATTTTTTGCAAACACCATTGGTGTCAAATAAGGATGCCCACTTTCCCCAACCCTGTTTGGGCTACTCATTGATGAATTGGAATGCATGGTTCTTGATTTTATGCAACAAGAAGGCATAGAAGAGGTTAAGATCAGAAATGTGGTGATCATGCTTTTGCTTTATGCCGATGATGTAGTGCTCTTGGCACATACCTTAGAAGATGAAAAAAAGCTTATGAGTGTCTTCGAACGTGTTTGCCTACATAGCGGGCTGACCGTGAATAGATCCAAAACCAAGGTTATGCTTGTAAAGACGGTCAATGATGAAAATCCATGCATTGTATACAACAATGAGCAACTTGAAGTGGTAGATCACTTCAAGTACCTTGGCCTGGAGGTTCCATCCAATCATAAATGGAAGAATTGTGCAATGTGTTGCTTGGAAGCCGGAAAGAGGGCTTATTATGCATTTGAGAACATGTGCAATGCTGGAGAGATCAAGTGCTGGGCTCTCATAAAGTACTTCTTTGACACATTGGTGACATCAGTGCTTCTTTATGGAGTGGAGATGTGGTGTGCAAGCATCAGGAAGTCTACTTGGAAAGAGCTTAAGAATGTCCAAAAGCGTTTTCTCACCACCTTTCTTCAAGTCAAGAAACAAACACCCTACATGCTCTTACTTCTTGAGTCCGGATCGCTTCCCATTGAGATCTTGAGCATGCAAAGGGTTGTGGGAACATGCTTAAGACACAACGCAGCCCTTTGTATCGACTTCCTAGAATCGCATATGAAGGTCCAAAAGACATGAAAGAGAAAAATAGTAAGTTCGGGGTGGATGCTTGACATCAAGAATTTTTTTGGAAGATGGATGCAACTTGGTCAAGGATGTGTCGATCGACTCCCAGGTTAATGAGGCCTTCTTACAACACCAATGTATCATGGCTTGGGAGAAATCCAGAGGTTCTCACTTCATCCATTACACCACACACGTTGCCCCAGACTACAAATCACTCTTCTTCTCCAAATGAGGTACCGAACCCATCCCTACATCCTTGAGCCCATCCCGTTGAGTGTGATCCGCACCATTGCCTCGATTCGTCTTAGCTCCCATTCTCTGCGTTGCTGCGAGACAAGATGTTGGGGCACTGGGAAGGAGTCTCATCGACTTTGCACCTTATTCCCTCGTCAAGTGCGAGAGAGTGAGTACCACACACTTCTTGAGTTCTCAACTTTTGACCATACCAGGTCCTCTTTTTCCCATATATTCAGCCATGAGCTCTTCCTACATAGCTTCCTTTCCTGACCACGATGTGGACTCTCTATTGCAATGCTCATTTCATCCATTTTTGAGCATCAAGAGTCACTTATGACCTCCACTCACACCACGTGACATGTTCATTTGGTCCCATTGTTCATATTTGTCCTCGAAGGATGATAATAGAGCTTTCCATCTATGTATATATCTCCCTCTCTGTACCCTCAATCAAACAGCAGGAAGCCCTCTACGCATTGATGTAAAGATAGAACTTTTATGAGCAATGGAAGGCTTTGCTGTAAGAGCATCTCAGAACTAAAAAAACTGTCAAAACTTTGCATTTTTGTTACCGACTTGAAGGCAATGTCGGACAAAACTCGCAAGGGTAGAAAATCTACACTTGGCATGGAGAATGATGCAAAATCTCCAAGGAATTTGGATGCTAATCCAACCACATCGTCTACAACATTAGAAGCAATGATCATGGCTTACTTGATCTCATTTCAAGAAACCGTCAATAAGCAAGGTGAAGAGTTGCGCGCACTAGCAATGGAGAATGGTACTTTAAGAGATCTTGTTGTGGAGAATGAGCACCTCAGAAGGTTCTTGAAATGCAATCAACACGCTTGGTACATCTTGAGAATGAAGTTCAAGAATCTAAGCGCTCTCTTGTGGACATGAATGTAATGAAAGAGCGCTTGAGCAAAGTTGAGAGTGATCATGTATTGAAAAAGGAAACAATAGATACAATACAACATGATGTTTGTGAGATGAGAAATGCAACCAAATCATGGGCTGATATATGTAAGGATAATGTGGTTTCTACATCTCCTATCATGCAAGCCGTTGTCCAGGCAAAGAATGTAGAGAATGTAGACACTCAAGAATTGCAAGAACGACAAAAATGCTCAAAGAACATCGTCATTCTTGGAATCAAGGAGGAAATCATGGAAACACCCCAGTCTCTTGCGGTTGCTATTGAAGAGTTTTTTGCTACACACTTTGGCATGTTTGGAATCACGGCTTATGGTGCACATCCAGTTGGAAAACAAGGAGTCCCTCACTCGTGAGAAAGACCTATTGTATGTACCATGGCTGATGACGTAAAGAAAAATATCATCCTTGACAATAGTTGGATCTACCTCAAAGGAACGGGCTGTAATGTATATGAGGATCGCACTCTTATGCAACAAAATGTACGTCGCAAAGCATATGAGGAAAGAACCAAGAATGTCAAGGTGTCATCTCAAGAAGAAAATTCACTTGAGGAGGATGCAAGTCCACCCAACAAATACGGACACATGATCTATGAGACCAACTCACGCTTGCGAATAAGCTTTTGGAATTGTAACGGGTACCCATGGAATGCGGAATTTGGCATTGATGAGCTTGCCAATGACTCCGATGTGATACTTCTTGTCAAAACATGGGAGCATGATGCACAACAAATTCTTGGATTTGACAAATATGTTGTGCATTCTTTGATGTGGACCAAAAATGCAAAGCAACATAGGGACCAAGGAGGCGTAGCATGTATGATCAAAAAAGGTTTGAAATATGTTTCCATTGTCAAATAAGATAAGTATAAACGCTACTTATGGCTGAAAATCAGCCTACCCAATGGTATAATCGAAGTTCTAATGATGCTAAAGAATTGGACCACTATGAAAAGTCACTTCTACATCTAAGAAATAGTACCGGAATGCTCATTGCAAAAGGTGTATCTTTACGGAAAGGCACCAATGACTTTACATGTAGAAAGCACAATGGTGATAGTGTGATCAACTATATGTTGTTTTCAAAAGACACTCTAGAATGCATACAAAGCTTTGCACTTGGTGAATGGAATCCAGAATTGGATCATAGGATGCTATGTATTGACCTCAAGTGTGGTAAAAGACCCGAGCATGTAGCCTCCAATCATGATGTGAATCATTTGTACCTACATCGAGACTTCAAGCAAGCACTTATATATGTTGATATGGTGGATCAAATGTTAAGCATGACAGAGCATCAAGAGAGTCCAACATTAGAATGCAAGTGGAAAGTTTTCAAAGAAGTAATTTGCTCTTGTGGGAGGGAATGCTTTTCGGTGAAACACATGTCTTGCAAAAGATCTAAGAAGGGTAGCACCAAGAAGGAATGGCTCGACATGGACTGTAGTCAAGCCCGAAAACACTTGCTAAGGTTGGATGCAAGAAAAGACAAGGAAAGTTACTTGGAACATTCACACACATACAAAGCCTTGTTCAAAAAAAGAGGAGAGAAGGTGGGAAGTAAAAAAAAAACTTCTTTTAGCACATGCATGTGGCAAGTTTTGGCAAAATCTAAAAGGCAAGCGTGTTGAGAGCTTTGGTGACTTGACTCTTGAGGATATGTATATGCATAGAAAGAACCTCTATGAGCAACCCAATGTTGATAAGATGGAGTGTTGTAGCTCCCTTTCATTTATGCCTCCCTTCTCTACCATTGAAGATGTATGTCGCGCGCTTGAGAAACTTGCTATCCGCAAGGCAGGGGACCTTCAAGGTGTCAAGGCTGAAATGATTAAATGGACAAGCAATAAAACACGATATTGGATATGCGATATGTTAACCCTACACTTCAGCATGGCATGCCTCATGATTGGAGTGAAAATTCAATCAAATCTTTGCACAAAAGAGGAGATTCACACAATGTGAACAACTATCACACTATAATGGTTGGTTCTTTGATGGCAACATTTTTTGGATGTATCATGGAGATGAGGATAAGTGAATGGGCTGAAAAGAATGGAAAACGTGTGCTAGGCCAAGCAGTTTTTTGAAAGAATCATAGCACTATTGATCACCTTGTCACTCTTTGAGTTCTTATGGAAGCATCTTGATTGAAAGGAAAACAGTTGGATTGTTGCTTTGTGGATTTCAAGAAAGCTTTTGACATGGCACCGCAAGGAAATATTTGGAGACGTATGCAATGCCTTGAAGTGCTGAGAGAATTTATGCATGCAGTCTTTCGCATCTACCAAAAAGTGATATGTCGACTTCGTATGGGAGATGGAATTTCAGAATTTTTTGCAACCACCATTGGGGTCAAACAATGATGCCCACTTTCCCCAACCATCTTTGGGCTAATCATTGATGAATTGGAATGCATGGTTTTTGATTTTATGCAGCAAGAAGGCATAGAAGAGGTTAAGATCTGAAATTTGATGATCATGCTTTTGCTTTATCACGATGATGTAGTGCTCTTGGCACATACCTTGGAAGATGCACAAAAGCTCATGAGTGTCTTGGAACGCTTTTGCCTACATAGCGGTGTCAGAAGTTTTTTGGAGCAAGGGATTGCGCATATGTATATACACATGCATGGTGCATCGAATAAAGGATTGCCCATTTTCTAGAGCCAGGTGGTTACGTGGGGCCCACATGTGAACAGGTAGGACAGGGTGTACATAGTGCATCGATTTTCACTATTACCAGTACCAGTGTGTTTTCTCTACAATAATTAGGAGTTGGTAGCACGTAAAACTTCTCGAGGAAGCTATCCATGGGCCAAAAACATAAGGTACGCAGGTGCATCATATGGCATCAGGAGGGTGAATGGGGTCAATACTTGCACGTGGAGAAGTACGAACACAATGTCGGTGTTTTCTTGTGATAATTATGCAGAGAGGTCATCATGAGGACCATCTTTGGGGGCCACTTCACGTGGTGGCGCGATGCATTATTGAAAAAATATGAGTTGCAGGTGTGCGGATGGATGCAGCAGGGTGAGAATTGTGCACTACGAGGTCAATTTTTGGCCTGTTCGGGGTCCGTTTGAGGTCAACTAAAAGGCCAAGGGTGCCCAAGTAATAAAGCTAAGTGTGGGAATTGCAAAAACAGAGAGAAGACCAGAAAAAGAGTGGAGAAGAGAGGAGGAACAACCGCAACTGTGTTTTTGCTCATTTTGGAGCCTGTTTTGGCCCTAAACTTCTCATCCGAGGTCGGATTTCAGCACTTTGACATTGTAGACTGGGGTTTTGGGCCATTCCAGACGCGATGGCGTTGTCCATTTTTTCAAATTCCTCACTATTTTTCTGCTATTTTGGCTGTGTAAGTTTCTCCTATGAGCGAAGCTTCTGCTCCAATTTGTGATCGTATCTGCTACATTTTACCCATATTGTGTGAGCTATTTGCTCCATTAGTGTTGGACCAAGCTCAATTGTATCTAAACATCAGAAATTATCCTCTTTTGAGCTGAGTTTTGGGTGTGTATGTGTGTGTCTCTCTCTGTGTGGAGTGGGTAAATGGGTAGTCTCTCTCCTCTCACTCCATAGGTGTGTTCCCTGTCTCGGCCAGGTGGGTTGTGTAAGCCGAGTGGTGCCCCATAGTGTGTGTGTGTGTATCTTCCCAAGAGTGTGTGTTGGGTCGTTATAGAGGCGTTCTATGTGTTTCCATCCCGCTCACAGCGGGATGATCGTGAATGGATCCAAAACCAAGGTTATGCTTGTAAAAACCCTCAATGATGAAAATCCATGCATTGTATACAACAATGAGCAACTTGAAGTGGTAGATCACTTCAAGTACCTTGGCCTGGAGGTTCCATCCAATCACATAAATGGAAGAATTGTGCAATGTGTTGCTTGGAAGCCGGAAAGAGGGCTTATTATGCATTTGAGAACATGTGCAATGCTGGAGAGATCAAGTGTTGGGCTCTCATAAAGTACTTCTTTGACACATTCGTGACATCAGTGATTCTTTATGGAGTGGAGATGTGGTGTGCAAGCATCAAGAAGTCTACTTGGAAAGAGCTTAAGAATGTCCAAAAGCATTTTCTCACCAACTTTCTCCAAGTCAAGACAGAAACACCCTACATGCTCTTACTTCTTGAGTCCAAATCGCTTCTCATTGAGGTCTTGGGCATGCAAAGGGTTATGGAGTATATGCTTAAGACACAACGTAGCCCTTTGTATCGACTTCCTAGACTCTCTATGAAGCAAGTCAAAGGTCTAAAGGACATGCAAGAGCAGAATACTAAGTTCGGGGTGGATGCTTGACGTCAAGAAATGATTTGGAAGATGGGATGCATGTCAGTTGGTCAAGGATGCGTCGATCGACTCCCAAGTTAATGAGGCCTTCTTACAACGCCAATGTATCACGGTTTGGGAGAAATTTGGAGGTTCTCGCTTCAACCATTACACCACACACATTGCCCCAAACTACAACACTACAAGAGGTACTTATTATTAACGATGTTCGCAGTGCAACGCTCAAATGTGAAAACCCACGGCGTCGCTAAGTTACTTATAACTTATCCACGCCCATACAGACGCTGACAGGGGTAAAACAGTAACTGAGAGCGTCCAAAAACTCAGTTCTCAGATCTGAGTTTTTGGTGCGCCCTCAAGAAAGAAAAGGTAACCCGGACTCTCCCTCTCTCTCTCTTTCTTCTCCACACACACACACACACACACGTGGAGAGGAAGGAGAGCCTGGTATGCTCCTTCCTTCTCCTCACTCTCATGTTCCCTTCTCCTCTTTCTCTCCCTCTCTCTCTCTCTCTCTCTCTCTCTCTCTCTCTCTCTCTCTCTGACACACACAAACACACACACATTCCGGGGCGGTCACTTTTTAGAATGTGTATGATATCACGTGAGTTAACCGGAGAGGATTATTAAAAGACCAAAATGTATAAAAATGTATAATACAGAGGGGGGTGGGGATTTTTTAAATAGGCTCACAGTGTAAGTATAGTATGTATATTGGGGTATTATTAATTACCTCTTGAACGCACATGATATAGGGGTCTTTTGATAAGTGACTGCCCCGGGACACACACACACACATTGTGTTTTTGAGAGAGAGAGAGAGAGAGAGAGAGAGAGAGAGAGAGAGAGTACATGCAGAAACAAAAAACACACACACACATGTATAAATAAAGAATGCATACACACACATTGAGAGAGGAAGAGAGAGAGAGAGAGAGAGAGAGAGAGAGAGAGAGAGAGAGAGAGAGAGAGAGTACATGCAGAAACAAAAAACACACACACACATATATAAATAAAGAATGCATACACACACATTGAGAGAGGAAGAGAGAGAGAGAGAGAGAGAGAGAGAGAGAAGAAGAATAAGAAGAAGAAGAAGAGAGTCTTAACGTTTTGAGCGGGATGGAAACACACACAAAGCCTCTATAATGACCCGACACACACTCTTGGGATGATACACACACACATTATGGGGCACCATTCGGAAACACACAGAAGGAGTGAGAAGAGAGAGATTTCCCACTTGCCCACTCAACACTCACACACACACTCTCAATTCAGCTCAAAGGAGGAAAATTGGTGTTGTTTAGACTCAATGAATCTGAGCCCAATACCAATGGGGCAAATAGGTTACACAGTATTGAGGAAATACACCAGATACAACCACAAAGTTAAGTAGAGGCTTCACTCACCGGAGAAGATTACACAGAAAAACAAAAAAAAATCTATGAGGAATTTGGCAAAATGGACAGCTCCATTGTGTCCGAAACGCCCAAAAACCCCATCCTACAATGTCACAATGCTCAAATCCGACCTCGGATGAGCAGTTTAGGGCCAAAAACAACAAAACACACTTGCGGCTGTTCCTCCTCTCTTCTCCACTTTTTTTCTGGTCTTCTCTCAATTTTTTCAGTTCCCACACTTAGCTTTATTAGTTGGGCACCCGTGACCTTTTAGATGACCTCAAACGGACCCCGAACAGGCCAAAAACTGACCTCGCAGTGCATAGTTGTCACCTTTTTGCATCATCTGCACACCCGGCACTCCGTTTTTCCAAATAATGCATCCCGCAACCACGTGAAGTGGCCCCAAAAATTGGTCCTCATGATGACCTTTCTGCATAAGTATCACAAGAAAACACCAACGTCGTGTCCATACTTCTCCGCGTGCAAGTATTGACCCCATTCGACCTCCTGACGCCACTCGATGCCATCTGACGCACCTGCTTACCTCATGTCGTCGGCCCGTGGATAGCTTCCTTGAGAATTTTTACGCGCTACCAACTCCTCCTTATTGTAGAAAAAACACACTGGTACTGGTAATATTGAAAATCGATGCACTATGTACACCCTGTCCTACTTGTACACATGTGGGCCCCACGTAACCACCACCTGGCTCTGAAAAATGGGCAATTCTTTATTTGATGCATCATGCATGTATATGTACATATGCGCAATCCCTTGCTCCAAAAAACTCCTGACATAATTTGCCCATCCCCTAGCCTGCTAGATCATTCATGATCAGCAGCAGCAAAGAGAGATATGAGACTCGCCGCATCACAGGTCTTCTCATCCCTCACCAACACTGCTTGATCCACAGAGAACTCATCTTGCTCCACCATCATCAATCTAGCATGATACAATTTAAGACGCAATCCATTTACCCTTGACTTATGTAGAACACCATCCAGGTTAGCCAGCTGATATGTGCCATTTGGAAAACACTCCACTATCTTGAAAGGGCCTTCTCACTTAATTTGAAACTTCTTTTGGAAGGTTTTGTCCAGCTTACTGTTGTAGCGCAAAACCAAGTCATGTTTCTTGATACCCTTACTTTTGACCTTTTCATTTATCTTTGCCAAAGCCTTATCCTGCATCTACCCATAATGCTCCAATGCGCTCATCCTACCCAACTGGACCTCTTGTAACTAGGCGTCACTAGGCAGCCCAAGCAACTTCTCTAACATCTTGACCGCAGGCAACTCTACCTCCACAGGCAATAGTGCTTCCTTTCCATACACCAAATGAAATGGAGTAAACCCTGTACCTGTCTTCACCGAAGTACGGTAAGCCCATAATGCACTAGGCAATTCCAAATCCCAATTCTTTCCTTGGTGCTCTGTCACTTTAGAAAGAATTTGTACCAACTCACCATTGAATCTTTCATTTAAGCCATTACACTGCGGGTAATAAGGAGTGGTATGCTGGTGCCTAATCTTCATCTTTGTGCATAAGAAGTCTAGCAGTTTAGCTCTAAATCCTGGCCCCTTATCTGAAAGTAGCTCTAATGGCACCCCAAACTTGCAACATATTTCATCATACAAAAATTTTTCCACATCCTTTGCAGTGATCTGTTTTACTGCTATAGCCTCTGCCCATCTAGAGAGATAGTCCACTGCCATCAAGATATAGCTTTTGCCCCTGCTTGTGATAGGTAACGGGCCTATTGCATCAATCCCCCACTTTTCAAACACATCAAATGCCATAATGTTTTTTTGTAGCTCTGGCTTCAACACTCTCTTCCCAAATGCTTGACACCTATTGCAAGACCTACACCAATGGTGAACGTCCTTGTGCAAACTAGGCCATACATACCCCTCTTGCAAAATCTTATGCAAGGTGATCTTTAGAGCAAAATGGCCACCACATGCGCCTTCATGATTCTCTTTCAACACTCTGTAAAGCTCCTCCCGCCAAGGTACACGTCTCAACACGAGATCAACCCCTTTCATGTATAAGACATCACCAATCAATTTGTACTTGTATGCTCTATGCACAAAACCATACTTCTTAGACTTCTGAATCTCCTTTGGAATAATTCCTATTAGCAAAAACTCCTCTTCTTGAGCCAAACTTTCCCGGCCATGATAAAGAGGTAAAGTGGTCCTCAACACAAATAGCTCCCCAATCATGCCTTGAGCTGCTTCATGTGCCTCTCCATTTAGAGCACGTTCAATGTGTCTGATGCTCCATGCTTCAAACTTTTTTAACAGGCCTTTAATTCTGAAGCACATTTCCTTCAATGAGGTGTTATTGCTCTTCCACACACCCAACACTTGCTTCACAACTAACAAGGCATCACCTTTTATGCTCAACCTTCTAACCCCATGCTTCAAACAAATGTGTAATCCATCTTCCAACGTAGCATATTCAGCCTCATTGTTACTATGCGCATCCAACTTGAATCCTCTCTTGCATACTAGCTTCCCCTTTGGATCATAAAGTGCTATACCCCCTGAAGCTGCATCATGGCTCTTTCTGTATGAACCATCAAAGAACAACACATGTGCATTGGTGATCTGTGGCACTTCTTCAACTACCTTTCTCACCACCTCTTCCTTAACAATAAGGGGATTCTCCTTGTAGGTCAACAAATCAGCTAGGGTAGCCCTTGTACTGTCTTCCACTAGAAAAGAGAACTCAAACTCTTGCAGCTCAATTACCCATTTCTTCACCACATTTGAAATGTTAGTACCATTAACTAACTGTGGCAAAAAGGCATAACTCGCCAAGAAAACAAAAGGTCATTGTAGCAAGTAATGACGAAATCGTCGACAAGAAAATATTACACTGGCCATCACTAGCTCTACTTCCGAGAACTTTCTCTCTGCTACCAACTTCACTCGACTTGCACAATACAGTGGCCTCATATAATGGCTGCCCTTCCCCTTTTGCAATAGCATGGCTCCAATGGCATCATCCCCTACTGATGGATTTACATAAAAAACTTTCTCCCAATCAGGAGCCTGCATGGCTGACAACACCCCTAACACCTCTTTCACCTCTTGAAACACTTCTTCACACTTGTCATCCCATTGCAATGGATCATGCTTTGCCACTTGCTGTACTGGATATAGAAGCTGCGAAGACAATGGAATAAACCGTGCCATGTACTTCACTTTGTGTATAAAAGTTTCCAATTGCTTCGTACTCATAGGTGATGGAAGAAGAATAATAGACTTAACCTTATCTGGATCAGCCTCAATGCCATTTTCTGACACCATATGGCCCAATAACTTCACCCTTGGCTATGCTAGATGACATTTCTTTGGATTTAGTTGTCCTCCACATTCATCATAACGAGCCAATACCATCTGCAGCTTCTCATGGTGTTTAGCCCTACTGCTATAAACACAGAAGTCATCCATAAAAGCTTTAACACAACTACCAATGAATGGTTCCAACACCCAATTTTCTCTCTCTTGATAGAAGGAAGGTCCATTTGACAACCCAAATGGAAATACTGTGTAGCAATAGCAGCCCCATGGCGTAATAAAAGTGGTCTTTGTGCGGTCTTTAAGAGAAATCTTCAATTGAAAATAGCGTGAAAAACCATCACACACACTGTACCTCTCATAACCTACCACTGAATCCAAGATCTGATCGATGAATGGAAGAGGATATGGGTTCTTCTTAGTGGATGCGTTTAAGGGTTTAAAATCTACACAAATTCTCCACTTCCCATCCTTCTTTGGACTGACTACAACTAGACTCACCCATTCTGTGGTCTCCACAGGGACTATGAACCCTACCTTCAACAACTTGTCTACTTCTTCTCGCAAGGCTTCCATTTGCTCTTGACTCATCCTTCTTAGGATTTGCCGCACTGGCTTAGCACCTTCTTTCAGCTCTATATGCATCTCTTCACCCTTGAACCCTCTGATCTCTTCATATGAAGTAATGAACAAATCAAGAAAACTAGCCAGCATGTGCAAATATATATCCTTCTCCATAGCTGAGAGGTCTCCACTGATCATTTGTGTCATCAATTCCTGCTTCTTTGACAACTCAACCTTGGTTTGCATCAGCCCTTCAATCACTTCATAAGGCCCTTCACTTTCATCTTCAACCTCATTCGCAAATGCAACTAAACCAAACTCCTGGATTTCTTTGTCCATCAAAAGAAATGCAACATCAGCATCCTCATCACTGCTGGTAGTTCTATCACTGTCCTCATCTGTCACCGTGGAAGAGTCTTCATCACTAGACTCATCCTCATCTTCGTAAAGCTCATCTAATCGTTTCCTTGTGTCCATATTATAAAGCTTCTTGGTACCTGTATTTCCATAGAGGCTAATCGTACCATGTCGCCAATCTTGAACAGCTCCCACTGCACGTAACCATGGTCTGCCGAGTATAATAGGATATGCTCCCAACCCTGCTGGCATCACATGAAAATCAACCACTGCCTTTGCATCATATGCCTCCACGTCTAAGCTCTTTACAACACCCAAGCATTTTACTTTTTGATGGTTTGCCAATCTGATCCGAAAACCTGACACCCCAACCACTGTGAGACCCATCTTCTCAATGCATGAGTGTGTTATGACGCATATTTGGGCTCCGACATCCACATAACCTTGTCCCAAATTTTTCCTTTTATGCCACACATCTACTATTGGAAAAATGTCTGGTAGCTCATCCATTGCCAACACCTTTACTGAACCTCTCTCTAGCTCTTTCTCCATTGGGTTAACCATCCTCTTCCACTGTCGCTTTAGCTTAAGAACCATCTCTATAAGCTGCACAAAAGTAACATCTGCCTTCCTTCTCGTCAGATCCTCCTTCAAGTCATAGCTTAATTGCCCATCCCCTAGTGGAAAATCTAAAACATGAAACTTTCGATGAGCTCTCCTTTTCCTCTTGGTCTTGACATCCTCGCCTTCATGGCTCTTTCCTTTCTTCTTACTAGGTCCTGGGGCACTTCTTCCTTCCTTATCCTTTGTGGTCCTCTTCCCAATAGGCATCACTAATGTATCCTCTAGCTTTGATCCCTTCTCCAAGGTGACTACACTTAGCACTTTTGTCTTTCCCTTTTCCTCCTGGGTCAGTCCACTGGTTCCTTCGTCTCCCTTAATTTCGATGCCATAATCATTTGACCTAGTTAGCACCTGTCTTGGTAAAGGATACATGTCTCACCCCATCCTTGGTGTCTTATCACATTGCGGGCTGATGTGACTCAACTCTCCACAATTATAACATGTGGGCGTCTGCCTCCAAAACCTACCATTGCTTTGTCCAACACCATTCCTAGGCCTTTCTTCACCTCCTCGCTGATTTGCAAACCTCCCTCGACCTCGATTATTTCCCACTTGACCTAGCATGTTTAGGCTGAGATTCTTCATTAAATCTACCACTTGCTTTATGTCTTGCCTTAGCCCATCATCTTGCACTGCTGTAGTGACCACTGCTGGCATAACGTGAGTAGTAACAGGAACCACTGGTTCATGATGAACCCCTGACATGCGACCTTGTAAAGACTCTATAGGCTGAAATTCAGACCTCATGGGCAAAGAATCCACCCCTAACTGGCTCATTTTTCTCAACTTCCACTCTTTGTTCCTTGCTACCTCTAGTGCATCTTCATATGTCCTAGGCTTCTTTAGCTCCACTCTCCAACGTATATTCTCCCAAAGACCAGCCAAGAACCTATCCTTCTTCATCATGTCCGGCGGGGGTACCTGTGGTGCTAAGGCCTTGCACATCCGCTCCCATGCCAATGAAAACTTACGTATGTACGCATCTACTGGCTCACCTTCCTTTTGCACTAAAGTCTGTACTTCTTGCCACACTTTTTCATGATCTTCTGTCTTCACAAACTCCACTTCCAACCCATGCCTTAGATTGTCCCAACTCAATCTTACAGGTGGATCCGCTGCACGCAACTCCTCTTCAAATGTTTTGGACCAGACTCTTGCATCACTCTTCAAACAAATTTGGAGAAGACGTAACATCTGTGCAGGGTCATGAATCTGGCCACTGATGCAAGAAACCTCCATCTTTTCCAAAAAATCTTCCACATCTTCATCACTTCTTCCATGAAACTCCGGATAAGAGAAATCCATGGCTACCCAAGTTACAATGCTTTGAGAACCCCTTTGAACACACGTGCAAGAACCCAAAACTTTTGACTACCCAATCCCCAGAAACTTCAATGGAGCTCAACTTTAGATAAGGACAAACACATGCGCATCGAATGAGTTTTCATAGTTGATCATCGGAATTACAACAGGCAAAGGACATTCCAAGATCTCTCGTAATCTTCTTGGTCCGAACATAAAGACTATGCGCTGCTGGAAAAAAATCTTCGTGGACACATGAACATTTATCTATATCTTTGAGTTAAATGAAATGGAGTGAATTGAGGGCCATTTTGATCATCCATTAAAGCCAACCATGGCACACCTAACTTAACCTCTGATTTTGCCAAAATTTCAGCAGCATAACAACATAAATGGCTCAAAAGACCAAAAAACCAGCCATCATAACTTGGAAAATTTTTGGCAGAGTTTCCCCAGAAATAGAGCAGTAGGAACCCAAAATATAGACTGTATATGTATGCATAAACTGTCAACAATAGAACCCGAGCATCAAGTAGGACTCACTAGTACAAAGCCTATGGCAAGGTCACAAAAAGGGTGCTCCAGCTACCTGTATCACCGAAAGGATCTCCACATTTGAGAATTACCCAGCTCAATAAAATCCTCACGCGAAGGCTAATGCAAATCGCGTATAGTCAAGTCTCAGAAATGACTATCTTCTAGACCAAGTCTCAGAAATGGCTGGGACTGCCAAATACAACCAAGTATGGCTCCACAAATGCGTACAATAGCAGTTTCCACAAGTAACGTACAATCCAGTAGACAATGCGCTCAAATAGGCGCCAAGTGATGCATACCCACAACAACTGCAAGTGACATCACTGCTAGTATATCACTGTACTCCAGCTACCTATACCTGCGTGAATCACCTGTACCTATCCCTGTAACCTGTAGCCCTGAATCTCGAAGCTTGAAGCTCGAAGAAGAAGGTACTTTAAGAACATCCTCCATGGGGGCGCAAAAAGAATGTGAGCGGGATGGAAACACACACAAAGCCTCTATAATGACCCAACACACACTCTTGGGATGATACACACACACATTATGGGGCACCACTCGGCTTACACAACCAGCCTGGCCGAGACAGGAAACACATAGACGGAGTAAGAAGAGAGAGATTTCCCACTTGCCCACTCAACACTCACACACACACTCTCAATTCAGCTCAAAGGAGGAAAATTGGTGTTGTTTAGACTCAATGAAGCTCAGCCCAGCACCAATGGGGCAAATAGGTTACACAGTATTGAGGAAATACACCAGATACAACCACAAAGTTAAGTAGAGGCTTCACTCACCAGAGAAGATTACACAAAAAAACAACAGAAAATATGTGAGTAATTTGGCGAAATGGACAGATCCATTGTGTCCGAAATGCCCAAAAACCCCACCCTACAATGTCACAGTGCTCAAATTCGACCTTGGATGAGCAGTTTAGGGCCAAAAAATGCTCCAAAAACAGCAAAAACACACTTGCGGCTGTTCCTTCTCTCTTATCCATGTTTTTTCTGGTCTCCTCTCAATTTTTTCAGTTCCCACACTTAGCTTTATTAGTTGGGCACCCGTGGCCTTTTAGATGACCTCAAACGGACCCCGAACAGGCCAAAAGCTGACCTCGCAGTGCATAGTTGTCAACTTTTTGCATCATCTGCACACCTGGCACTCAGTTTTTCCAAATAATGCATCCCGCAACCACGTGAAGTGGCCCCAAAAATTGGTCCTCATGATGACCTTTCTGCATAAGTATCACAAGAAAACACCCACGTCGTGTCCATACTTCTCCGCGTGCAAGTATTGACCCCGTTCGACCTCTTGACGCCACTCAATGCCATCTGATGCACCTGCTTACCTCATGTCGTCGGCCCGCGGATAGCTTCCTTGAGAATTTTTACGCGCTACCAACTCCTTCGTATTGTAGAAAAAACACACTGGTACTGGTAATATTGAAAATCGATGCACTATGTACACCCTGTCCTACTTGTACACATGTGGGCCCCACGTAACCACCTGGCTCTGAAAAATGGGCAATTCTTTATTTGATGCACCATGCATGTATATGTACATATGTGCAATCCCTTGCTCCAAAAAACTCCTGACAACGTGTGTCTAGATTGAAGGCGCTCCTTGTTCCTCTCAACATGCAGACAAAGTTTGGATGGAGTGGGGTGGATGCATGAATAGGTGGACCAAAAACCTTGTCCCGGACAGAGGTTTTATAACCAGTACATAAAACCATCTATATTAGTTCAATTCCATATATTCTTTTGAACAAATTTTTAATTAAATATGGAATTTCCATAGCTTTTTGTTAAATACAGAAGGCGGATCTGTACCTCTTAACTATGCACGTTAGCCAGCTCTTTGTCTTCCCGCTCTCTCATTTTCCCGTCTCTCTCTAACTCTCTGTGTAGGAGCACAGATTGCTGTTTTACTTTGTAGGCCTATCACACATCTATTGCTGTCATATACTACTCTTGCTCTCTGTAGGCCTATCACCTCGCTTAATCTCTCCCTCTCTAGCATGGAGAAAGAATCTCACACTGTATGTGACTGCTCTCGGTCTCACTGTGAACTGTGTGCTAGGTATGCTGTTGATGTGGTCAAGGAATATCATGCTGGAAGAAAGAGGGAGGAGTGTGCTAAGAACAAGCTTGAGCAGGTAGCACGTGAGGAAGATAATGATAAAAATGGTGCTGATGATGCAAAGCTTCAAAGACTTTGCAATGACCTTGTTATGCTCTTCAATCGGCGTACAAAGACCCTTGATGTTGCATCACCCTAAGATATTTTGTGCAAGTTTGTCAATCATCCTTCTCTTGGAGACCTTGAAATGCCCAGGGCACAAACAACCTTCGTTGAAGCCATACGCAACACAATAGATGCAATCAAATTACCCAAAAGCGGACAGGAGCTCTTTCTTAAAAGGTTCATCACCACAATGCTTGTGAATGTTGAGTGTACATCTACCTCAAAAGTGAATGTTTCAGCTTCATCTAAATTGCTAAATTTGCACAAGAGGAACTTCATAGCTGCAAAGAATCGGTTGAGGGCAGTAGGTGATCGAAATTGGCCAATCTCTTTGTGTGCTCCACAACCCATGGATCGTGGTTTCATAACACCTGATAAGAAAGAGTTGATCTTCTCTTTTTGGATGTCGAACACTCGTGTTTCACCCAACCCAATAAGAAGGATGTGTGCAAAAAGCGTATTGGAAGAAATTCATATGTCAAACATCCTGTGCATCTTCTTGAACAATCTCAGGTAATAACTTGCTTCACTATATCCATTTTTGTTTTCTAATATTTTCATTCATGACCTATATTCACTATAATTGGGTTGATAAGAGTAGATATGAAATTGGATATGAAGGAAGTTATAAATGGAAATAAGGGGAATCTGTAATTGGTCCTAGATTAAGAGTAGATAAATATTGGATGTGAAGGACAATGGAAACATATTTTTTATCATACGCGTATGTTTGTTGAAACATACTTTTGCAGACGCATACTTTCACACGCGTATGATATGTATAAACAAACGGGACTAAAATGAAAAACCCCAAATTTCCTAGCGCTTGTACTCTGCGAGTCTGCTCCTGCCTGCATAGCGTTCATAGTATGCCCTTCCTTGCTTCACAACCTTGCCTCATCTCTTCCACATGGTAGTTGCTCCCCAATATTGACAGATCCGAGTCAGCACTAGTAGCGAATTTAGTTTGCAGGTTTGTGCTAGGTTCTCTGTACCACTACAACAAAAAAGGGGACCTTCGACGCCGGTTTTGACGCACTTCATCGAAAAGTATGTCAATATACGCGTCCCTGTGAATCCATCGCTATATGCATCGATATATGTGTCGAAAGTTAATATTATCGACGCGTATTTCGACGGGCTTAACGACGCACATAGCGATGACCATAACAGAAATTTCTTTTCTTCGGCAGAGGACAGGCAGCGTGGCATGTGCCCAGTGAAAAGATGGACACAGCCACAGCCAGACTGCCTGTCCTCTAACCAAGAAAGCGAGCAGCACCACCAAAATCAACTTTGCTCCCACAGAAATTGCGGCAGAGTTCCCTTCGTTTTTACATAAACTTAAAAAAAAAAACCATATCATGTATACGCCTCGTACATGCTATCCATGTAGGATCTCACATGAGATTTAAGGCGAATGAAAGAAATGAAATGAGCTTTGTGCAAAACCATAACCGTACCAACTTAAAACCATAACCATAACGAACTTAATTTGTGCAAAACCATAACCAAATTAAAACCATAACCGGCCATAACCACTTTGATCAAAACCATAATGAAAATAACCATAACCATAAACAAAATTAACAATAACCATAAGCATAACTAGAAAGTTAAACATAACCATAAACAAAACAAGAACCATAACCATGTCTATACAAGAATAGGAGAAATAACCATGTCTATACAATGACAATGACAATAACCATGACCATAAGGAAAACAATAAGTGTTTGAACAATAACCATAACCATATATATCTATACAAAAAAGAGACACAAAAGCGTGTCTGTGTCTCACAAAGCATATATATGAAATCCACTGATGACTAGGCGCCACAACCTGCACATAGAACAAGTCACAAAATTAGTATTGATATTACTTCACATATACTTATTTAATTAAATCAACTCACACATATTAACGTCTCACCTCAAGCGATCAGCGAGACTCTAAGGCCTCCCAGTCTACAGGCTCTCCTGAAGCATCAAGATCATTCAATAATTCATAGATACCTCTACGATATCCATCTGTCTCCTCCTGGCATGTTGGGGCTCGATGCATCGCAAGATTCTGCGTTTATACAAAAATCAAAGTGATAAAAATACATGATTTATCACGTTGGTGCAGCCAAAGTGTGTTGACCCTAGAAGATGGAATGGACATATGTATATAGGCAAGTAGAAGCATGGCAAAGGGATGGTGCAGCTAGGAAGTTCATGGGATGACAGGTAGCAGCGGAATTGTATGCATGATGCCGCTTATAGGCCAAGAAAGGCTACATAAGGGGCTTATTGGGGTAGTAGGTGAAAGAGATGCAAAGTGAAGACTTAGGGTCCAGAAATGAAGAGCTTGGAGTGCTGAAGGAGCAGGTCTAGACGGCTCATCGAACCGAGCTACGGAGCCCAAGTTATTGAAGGTTAAAGTTTTGGTGGTTTGCAGATTCTTGCCAGATAGGGCAGCTGGAAACAGGTGGTCCAAGTGGAACTTGAGGTACAAGTGCGTAGAGCTTGATTCATGGAGCCTACCTGTCTTTTCGGATCGTGGATCGGAGCCATGGTTTGCAAGATATGGTCATTTGAAGTTTTGTCGGGGGCCAGGTCTGAGCCCACTTGATCGCATTGAACAATGTGCCATCTGGAATCTTTTGGGCCTCGACCAAGTTCTAGAGCAACTTCTAGAGCTAGCAGGAAGTGACTACATGCCAAACGGAGTATGGAGCAAAGAGTTGCGGCAATCGAAAGATTGGGTATCTTTGCCTGAAGTTGTTGGCGGATGAATTGGTCGTGTTTTGGTGGCCTCGGATCTTGGGCCTAGAGAAGTTGAATAGCGGTGCGGATCATGGAGAAGCAGGGTGGCAGTGCACGATTTCACCCGGGCTTTGCAGCTTGGCAAGGAGCTGGGATCAGAGAATGGGAGCCAGATGAAGGCAGGCCAAAAAAAAGGCTTGTGTTAAAAATGTAATGGGGTTTTTGTTTTTGAAGTTCAAAAGGCCATGGCCTCTTGGGCTGCCACGTGGCAGCCTGGATACCCCACATGCGTAGTGTCAAGATCGAGTCTCCCGGTATATGGGCAGGGTCGTAGGCTCTCCATAAGCATCCAAGGAGAGAGAGTGGAGCTCTCTTGGGCGCAGCTATGACGCCTGCGCATGGGGCGCTGCAGGCGGTGGCACAGTGGTTTTGAGTGGCGTAGCCGGCGTGGCATGGCGGCAGATGGTGCCCGCGTGGGTGTGAACGTGATGATGATGTGGCAAACCCTTGCTAGAGGAGGGTCCCACGGCCCTTGGGCCACCAAATTTTTGAGAAGGAGAGGGAGGTCGCTATTGCCTCCCCCCTCGTGTAAAGGGCCTGTCCCACTGCCAACGGAAGGCCGACCAGAAAAATCGAAGGGAAAAGGCCAAGGTGTAGCATGCAAAGGTTTCCAAAAGTAACTAAGCCAAGTGTTAACAATGCATAAAACTTCTAAAAGGAACTCCAAATGGAGTGCACGACATGGATCACCCCACATTTTTTCTTTTTTGGTATTTCTAGGCACACCCATATATAAGGGTGCTTATGTTCATTTGTTGAGGCTTTTGGCCAAAGAGGGTCCTTGGACCAAGGAGGATTTTTTTGCCAAGGCTTTGGGAGCTCTTGTTTTGGTTGCCGAGGTTCATGCCGGCAGCGTGTTGGTTGTACATGACATTGCCTATGCTAGAAGACTATTCCCTACGGGTCCTTCCCCCTTATCTTTTCTGCTTGTGTGTATGTGTTCCCCCGTGTGTGTAGGTGTGTGTGCCCCTCGAGGTTGGTCGTGCAAAGAGAGATAGAGAGAGGTTGTGTGAATGTGGAAGGTTGTGAATTGAGCAGAACAGAGTGATTGAGTCTGTCTGATGCATTGCAGGACATATGTGCGTATGATTGTGTGAAAGCAATGGTTTGCTTGCGGATAATTTTGAGTTTTGAAGGTGAACTCTAGTGGATTGGGGCGTTGTGTATACCATGGGCTATAGTGAGGCATTGTGTTGTTGTGCTGGGTGTGTTCCCCTTTCCCCCTCCCCATCTTCTGGTGCCCCCACAGAGGAGCTGTCTGATGCTCCAATTTGCGGTTGAAAGTGGTTTTTTTTTGCCAATGAGGCGGTTGGCTCACGGTCGAGATGTTTGATGGTCGAGGTTGAAGCTGACAGAGATGGTGGAGCCAGGTTTTGGCCCCATATTTATGGGCGTCGAAGATCCCGAGGATTGGTTAGCAGATTTCGAATGATGGTTGCTGTCAATGCGTATGTCGACGGATTCAAAAAGCGTACAGATGGTGCGTCTATTGATGCGAGGTGAAGTAAAGGTGTGGTTTGATGGATTAGAGAGCAGTGATCGAGAATCATGGAAAAGGTTGCAGAGTCAGTTTCTGGAGCGGTTTCGAGAGGAGATTACGACGGAAAAAGATGGTGCAAGGCTGAAGGCGGTACGTCAGGATGTAAGTAAAGATTTCTCTCTTTTTATTGAGCAGTTTGAAGCGTGTTGGAAGCAGTGAGAGATTGCGATTGGGGTCAAAAGCAATCAATCTTTGAAGTTGTCAAAGCTGTTAGAGTGCTTGTATCCGAGGATTAGAGAAAAGGTTGAAGATGGTGCCGATACGTATGAAGACCTGGTCGATTTGGCAAAGATGAAGAGCAGAAAGGTGAAGCGGAAGTTGGAGTTGGGAATGCGAAAGCCAACAGATTATATACCTGTTGCGGAGGTAGCGAATTGCTCTTGGATCCAACCAAAGGTGGTTCAAGTTATGCAAAATGCAAGTCCTGTGGAGGTAAGACCTACTATTGGTTATGTTCCTTGGAGGTCTCGAGTTTGTGATGTGCATGTGACAAGGGTGGAAGAGCTTGTCAATGAGGAGAAGCTCCATGTCAAGGTGAACCAAGATGCAAAAGTGGTAGCAGATGTGGAGGTTCCAGTATGGATTGAAGAGGTAAAGCATGTTCTTGTTGAAAGTTTGCATGAAAAGGTAGCGGAATGCATAGAAATGCAGATACCAAGGGTTCAAACGCTGATGAAGAAAGTTTGCAAAGTGCTGAATATGGTCAAGCTTTTGTGGAGCAGCAAGTGGATGCAGATGCTGACATGGAGTCGGTATATGATGCCAATGCCGATGATGATACAAGCTCGATTTGCTGGGAGACAAGCGAGGAAGATAGAGTGGATGAGTCCACATCCTATGACGAAGAGACGGAATCTGATGAACCCAAACTGGTAAAGGTAAAGCTGCCCTCTTATATGTTTGATGAGATGGTAGTAGCCCATGTGCAAGAAGAGCAAGGAACAGAGCAAGACGAGATACTTTATGAAAGCCAAAAGGTGTGTTCTAGACCTACAGATGATGGAATGCAGGTGAAGGTAGTGTGTGGTGCCATGCTAATGGCCGTGATGATGAAAGTAGCGGTGGAATGTGCCATGGTGGTGCACCATGTGCAAGCTTTTGCCAAGAGGGATAAAGCAACCGTGTCTATGAAGGAACTGGAGGTGGAGACGGTAGAGAATGAGTTTATCTCTTCCTTAGAGGAGCCTAATGCAACGGTAGAAGATGTTATTGAAGAGCAGGAGACTGAAGCTGGACAGAAGGAAGTGCTGAGAGACCTTGAAGGGCCAATCAATGATGAAGGGCTTAATGACAGTGTAAGTGAGGTCGAAGAGGAGGTGCAAGAGAGCATGAAGCCAGTGCAAGAGATGTGTTCTATGGCATATGGAGGAGATTCCCAGGGTGTGTCCAAGCTTTCAAAAGAGGTATGCAACCCATGGTTAAAAGGTATGCTTGTAAGTGCAACTGTGCAGTATGTTATCCATCAGATACGAGTTTCCTTTGAGAGGAGCTCTACTTTACATGGCTGGGAGGGAGGGTCAGAAGTGTTGGTTCATACAGATGATGTGTTTGCAGAGCCATATAGGTTGACGAGGCAAGATGATGTTGAAGAGGTGCTAAAGTGCTATGGGCCTTTTGTGTGCATGGATGGATACGTGCTTGGGTAGGTCACTATTGGAGGTTATTGCAGATGGATGAAAGTGAACAGAGCCAGGTGTTTGATCCAGGTGGAAGCTATGTTATGCAGGGGTGGGGCAACCCACTTGAAGATTTGGAAATAAAGTATAATAAAACAGTGTACATATGGTTTCAGTTTTCTCATAGTGTGTGCTAGGTTTTGCAGTTTATAGTGGAATAAAAATTTTATGTGGTGCAGCATAAATGCTCAATAGGGGGGTGGGCAATGATGGTGCAGCCAAAGTGTGTCGACCCTAGAAGATGGCATGGACAGATGTATATAGGCAAGCAGAAGCATGGCAAAGGGATGGTGCAACTAGGAAGTTCATGGGATGACAGGTAGCAGCGGAAGTGTATGCATGATGCGGCTTATAGGCCAAGAAAGGCTACATAAGGGACTAATTGGGGTAGCGGGTGAAAGAGATGCAAAGTGCAGCCTTAGGGTCTAGAAATGAAGAGCTTAGAGTGCTGAAGGAGCAGGTCCAGACGGCTCATCAAACCGAGCTACGGAGCCCAAGTTATTGAAGGTTAAAGTTTTGGTGGTTTGCAGATTCTTGCCGGATAGGGCAGCTGGAGACAGGTGGTCCAAGTGGAACTTGAGGTACAAGTGCGTAGAGCTCGATTTATGGGGCCTACCCGTCTTTTCGAATCGTGGATCGGAGCCATGGTTTGCAAGATATGGTCATTTGAAGTTTTTTCGGGGGCCGGGTCTGAGCCCACTTGACCGCATTGAAGAATGTGCCATCTGGCATCTTTTGGGCCTCGACCAAGTTCTAGAGCAGCTTCTAGAGCTAGCAGGAAGTGACTACATGCCAAACGGAGTCTGGAGCAAAGAGTTACGGCAATCGAAAGATTGGGTAACTTTTGCCTGAAGTTGTTGGCGGATGAATTGGTCGTGTTTTGGTGGCCTCGGAACTTGGGCCTGGAGAAGTCGAATAGCGGTGCCAATCATGGAGAAGCAGGGCGGCAGTGCATAATTTCACCCAGGCTTTGCAACTTGGCAAGGAGCTGGGATCACAGAATGGGAGCGAGATGAAGGGAGGCCAAAAAAAAGGCTTGTGTTAAAAATGTAATGGGTTTTTGTTTTTGAAGTTCAAAAGGCCATGGCCTCTTGGGCTGCCACGTGGCAGCCTGGATACCCCACATGCACAGTGTCAAGCTCGAGTCTCACGTATATGGGCAGGGCCGTAGGCTCTCCATAAGCATCCAAGGAGAGAGAGTGGAGCTCTCTTGGGCGCAGCTATGGCGTCTGCGCGTGGGGCACTGCAGGTGGTGGCGCGATGGTTTTGAGCGACGTAGCTGGCGAGGCATGGCGGCAGGTGGCGCCCGCGTGGGTGTGAACCCGATGATGACATAGTAGGCCCTTGCTAGAGGAGGGTCCCGTGGCCCTTGGGGCACCAAATTTTTGAGAAGGAGAGGGAGGGCAATGGCGAGGTCGCTATTGCCTCCCCCCTCATGTAAAGGGCCTGTCCCACTGCCAAGAGATGCCGACAATCAACTGAAGTGCAAGGAGAAGGGAGTCCGGAAGGCCGGCCAGAAAAATGTAAGGGAAAAGGCCAAGGTGTAGCATGCAATGGTTTCCAAAAGTAGCTAAGCCAAGTGTTAACAATGCATAAAACTTCTAAAAGGAACTCCAAATTGAGTGCACGATATGGATCACCCCACATTTTTTCTTTTTTGGGATTTCTACGGACACCCCTATAAAAGGGTGCTTATGCTCATTTGTTAAGGCTTTTGGCCAAAGAGGGTCCTTGGACCAAGGAGATTTTTTTGCCAAGGCTTTGGGAGCTCTTGTTTTGGTTGCCGAGGTTCATGCCGGCAGCGTGTTGGTTGTACATGACATTGCCTATGCTAGAAGACTATTCCCTACGGTTCCAGGCATCATTCCCCCTACACCCTTATCTTCTCTTGCTTGTGTGTGTGTGTTCCCGGCATGCATGTGTAGGTGTGTGTGCCCCTCGAGGTTGGTCGTGCAAAGAGAGATAGAGAGAGGTTTGTGTGAATGTGGAAGGTTGTGAATTGAGCGGAACAGAGTGAATTAAGTCTGTCTGATGCATTGCAGGGCGTATGTGCGTATGATTGTGTGAAAGCAATTGTTTTCTTGCGGATAATTTTGAGTTTTGAAGCTGAACTCTAGTGGATTGGGACGTTGTGTATACCCTGGGCTATAGTGAGGCATTGTGTTGTGTGCTGGGTGTGTTCCCGTTTCCCCCTCTCCAACGTTTTAAAAAACGCCATATCTAGGATTGGATTAGAAACTCACAAACTCATAGCGAAAGGTGTCGAAGCCTCCGCTGCCAAGATGAGATGTCCCCCTAGTCATCTGTCATATCTGTGCGGCCCTTGCCCTTACGGCTCCCCTCCCGTTTCTTCGGCACCCTTGCCCTTGCGGCTCCTCTCCCACCAGTCTTGCATCCTCCTCATCGCTCCACAGCAACCCTTGCCATGCTCTCCTCTGGACGTGCTTTTTGGCGAACAAAACCCTTAAGTGTTTTCATGAACCGCTCTAGAAAGAACATCCAACGGCTGTGGACTGTACCTGCCACTGCAACCTCATCTACTACATGGACGACGAGCAAGTGCATTTGGATAGTTAGGCAGCTCGTGGGTAGATACTTCTCAATCATGCAAACTGCCTCAATGGAGTTAGCCCTTGCGACTGCAATAGATTCTTCCCGTATCTCCTTGGAAGAGATCCACCGCACTAGCTCTGAAATCTTGTATATGCAGGTACCGCACTTCCTTCGTTAAACAACCCTTGATCGCAATTGGAAGAATGAATTGCAAGAACTTATGCCAGTCGTGCAATTTCAGTCCTGACAGTTGATTGATCGTCATGGGTGAATCCCGGGGTCTTCACTAAGGATTACGTATGGTTTCATGTGAGTGTACAATAGGGGGGGTTTCTGAGGCCAAAAAGGTAGATTTTACAAAGGAGGGTACCATATATAGGGGGTAAAATGGCAGGCAGTTTTGGTGCGTGCACGCAGGTGACGTCTTCATAGTACTACTAGTGAATCCCCCGGGGGGTGAATGCTGTCTTGAGACATCGCATATATCCTTTTGGCATCCTGAACTCTGAAATCACCCTTTTAACTTGTCGCTCTTCGCTTTTCAGCAATACCCATGGCACTCTTAGAAGTTTTGTTTGGCCAGCTGCATTGGTGAAAGGCCACAGCTCTGGCATCTTTCCAACTGACTCCAAATCATCTCGTGAAGCTCGATTGTCTTTCATTCCATGATTTTCTTCGAGAGGAGCTCTCCCACATTCTTGAATATATGCATTGGATCCAACAAATGGTTAATTAGTAGATCACCCCAGTACGACAACGCATGGAGAATGGACAAACGTTTCATTCTTGGAACAGGTTGCCCCTCATGTTGCTCCCATCGGCGATGCCACTCTTGTACATGCGTAGGACGACATTCGACACAACCAAGCTAACCTTCGTGCAAGTGATGGCCATCTGGAAGTTAACGGTGGTGGCCTTGATAAATTGTCTTTCGAAGAGAGGCAGAGAATAGCGCACATCCAAAGACTGCCCGCAAATTGGACATGCATTGTATCCCGAAGTTGTTAGATCTGCATATATTAAAGCATGAATCAGGCCAAGGCAAAGTGCTTGCAAATAGCGAGAATTTTGTAAATGAACAAGAACCTTACCAGAAGCTTCTCCGTATCCTGGCCAATCATGCATAGTCCACATAAGAAGTCTATGGATCCTAGCATGCTGTTCTCCTACAGGTTCAACCGCATCTGCTATGTCGATTCCATGCCATAACTCCTGGATCTTGTCAACTAGTGGAGCTAGATAAACATCCATGGTTTCTGCCTTGAACTTACCACGTACAATCAAGCTTAATATCAAATGACCCTTCTTGATGTCAAGCCATGGTGGGAGGTTGTAATTGATAAGGCACACAGGCGAAGTGCTCGATGACGAGCTTCTCAAGAGATTTGGATTGACTCCATCCATTGCCATGCCCAAATGCAAATTGCATGGTTCACTCTTAAAATGTGGCCAGGTATCTTCAATGTGCCTCCAAGCCTTTGAATCAACGGGCACCCTAAATATTGTGTCAGTGGATCTATTCGTAGAATGCCACCGCATCAACTTTGCAATGGAACCACAACAAAACATACTTTTTATCCTAGGAATAATAGGGAAATGCCGCAACACTTTAGCTGGCACTGTCTCGCCAATTGCATTTGTTTGTAGCGCACTGCTATGCACTTAGGACATGACAGACAATCTGCAAATTCATTGCGAAAAAGAATGCAATCATTTGGACATGCATGAATCTTATTGTAGTCCAAGCCAATTGAGGTTAATAGTTGCTTTGCGTATGGCCTGGAGGGCGGCATTTCATTGCCAGCCAGGAGAAGTTGCTCCCGCAACAACCTGTTTAAGCCACATTAAATTAAAAATCTCTCTAAGCACGTCATTGTTGCAATCGGAAAATCTCTTTTGTAAAATACGTACCTAAAAAAAGTAGTGACGCTTGCATCTGACCACCCGTACACTGTCTGAAGACTCAAAAATCCCAAACAAGTATGAAGCACATATATTTTGGTGCCTTCATAGATTGGTTGACGTGCCAACTTCCTCAACATGTCTTTAAGAGATACGCGCACGGCTTCTGGTGCTGCTTCGTTAGCGTTCTACTCGCTTGTCTGGAAGAAGGCATCCAACATCTCCTCCATGCCGTCATCTTCTATCTGTAAGCCCTTTTCTGCTTCCATCCATGGCTCTATATTGGTCAGACACTTCTCTCTCTCTCATAATCCTTTTCTCCTCTCTCTCTCTCTCTCTCTCTCTCTCTCTCTCTCTCTCTCTCATCAATGTAGGTGCTATGTCACAAAAATCAATGTCCGTTCCGTAGGAGTCGTATCGTAGATTCTGTACGGTTTCTCTAGCAAACTCTCCGTACTTGTGCACATGCTCATTACATATCCTACGCTTGTGCAGGATTTGATACTTGCAGAGCGTGCACGAGCATGCAATCTTTTCCTCCATGTTAGTTGATGACGTTGCCATGTACAATGATTATGAATGTTGTTTTAATATATTTACTCCTCACAATGTAAACTACCTCGCATTCTCTAGTCTTGCCCAATCTCCGTACACCTCGGTCCAGAGGTGTATGGAGATTAGGACCACCGGGTCCAAATCTCGTCTTTATTGGTCAAATCCTATATGGGTAGACACATACGTGCACTCCCAGTAATGGTAATGCATGTGTACAAAACCCCTTTGCTCTAGTTCTTTAGTTTCATAGTTTCTTCTAGAGGGAGAGAGAGAGTCTAGTTGAGAGAGTTTCTGTCCTTTTCACACAAATTGGTCTCTTGCCAACTTCTCTCTTCTCTCTCTCTATCTATCTCTATCTATCTCTATATCTCTCTCTCTCTCTCTCTTCTCTTTCTCTTCTCTCTCTCTCTATATCTCTCTCTCTATCTCTTATATTCTTCTTCTCTATATCTCTCTCTTTCTCTCTCTCTGTCTCTCTCTCTCTCT
>NC_140950.1:107783082-107830297 GCF_014529385.1 Adiantum capillus-veneris | reverse complement strand
CTACCACACAGTTTTACATATACAAACAATATTCTTTTCTTAATTCCAAGCATAGGTTCTTTCATCCAGCCCTTCAAACATCACCAAAATATTTCTTTCTTAGACATGGTCTAATTAACACAATCCTATAACCAAAATATTTCTTAATTAGACATGGTCTAATTAACACAATCCTATAATTCAACAAAAATGAATCTTTCAATTGTTCTTAAGAGCTTGCCGCTACCCGGGACTTGATCTGCCTAACCCCAACAGAGCTTTTGGAAAGGATTTACTTATTCGCGAGTCGTGAAATGCACAAGGGAACATCTCGTTAATCGCAAGGCATCCTACTAACCGCAAGAGACAAAAAGAGAGCCAATAATCTCACCTTAATCTCCGCTAATCGCAGAATCACCTCGCTAACCGCGAGTTCCATTTCTTTCATCAATTTTTTTCTTTAACTGATTTCTCAAGAATAAGTACCCAACTTCTTATATGAAACAAAGACAGTTTATCAAACAGTAACCATTAATCAAACAATTCTTTCTCTACTCTATGAAATCATATGCTTGTTTCTTGTGATATAATCCTTGGATAGTTTAAGGGAATTCTTAGGCTTGACTTATCGGTCATCATGTATAACGATGCAAAATTATAAATTCATCTTCCAAGATTAGCAACACATTTGACTACCTCTCATGGTTGAGGTTGGACGACTTTGACTTCTTCCACAACCAATACCTCTACATGAGAAATATTTGGATTAGTTGATGCCTTCCTCTGCACCTTTCTTAGAGATGGAGTGGAATGAGCGTACTTTGAGCTTCGAGTCACTCGCTTCATGGCCATCGTATCGCCAAACAGAAGGGAGAAAGAGAGAAAGAGAACTCAAGAAATTGAGGGACAACACAATGATGGTAGAGAAAGAAGTTGGATATGGAGATGGCTTGAGGGTAAGAGCTTGAAGGAGATAGGTTGCAGGAGAGAAGGTAACTCCAACGTCAAGTGTTAGTGGATCGCCATGACAGACGTCTGCAGCATAGATTTTTGGTACTAACATAATGTCAATACTCAGGGAAAGTGACTTGGATGGGGTACGTAGACTCCTTGAGATCGTCAATCTCAAGAAGTGAAACTTAACAAGCAAACACACTAGCTCAACAAGCAAACAAACACTCAAAGATCAAGGAAATATGCCCATGTCATTTCTCACAACTTGCACACTATTTTGGCACTCGAACGGACTCAAAATGCAACGAAACTTTAGGAGGAGGTCTAGGACACCTATGGGCACTATCCTAGCAAGATTGGTCACAATCTCACAAGGTAAAAAAATCACAATCCATCATGAAAAAGGTCTTGAAAATTGTAACAAAACTATCCAGAAAGGTCCCCTATGGTCTAAGAAGACTCTCCTATGGTCAAAACGACTAGAAATAGTGATTTAAGCACTCAAATCTGCATTTAAGACTCACAAACATGTAGTCGCAAACCACAACAAAACTGACAATGCTTACACTTAATTGAAAGAGCAAAGAGAGAGCATCACAATGCAAGTTTTGGATTCAAAAATGGACTACCCAATCATTAGTTGCGATGATTACAAGTTGGAGCAGCTTGTAGCTTGAGCGTACATACAGTAGAGCTCTTTCTTCTTCTAAAAATAAGCCTTGTTTCACATTAAAGTTATTGACCTTTATACCTAGGGCATTCTAAATGGCCAGGGGCCTGGAAAGGGGCCAACTCACATGGACCTTTACAAATATCATGATAGCATTACAACTCAAGGAATTTATCCACTATCCTCGAATTAGGATTTACACAGAGTATTACTACACTAGCTTGGCAAAATAATAGATTACAAATGTGGTGTCCGGCTACGTGTCCGACCAGTTGGGTGCCCATTTGGTCTGTCCTCAAACATTCCCCCCTTCCTAATTCGTGACGTCCCTTGACACAACCTTGTGCAGTCTTGTCGTAGGGTTGTCTTCAAGGTTGGACTTTAGCTTGGGAAGTGCTTTGTCGTTGATGACACTCCCCCCTTCCTTGAGTGATTCATATATGCCATGAAGAGTTCTCTTGATGTTTCTGTCTTTGTCATTCACTTGCAATACTTCACTAGCTTCAGCACTATGGAACTCCTTATGTTTTGTTGTTGGAAGCTTTTTGTTAAAGCTATAATTATTTGTGTGTTGTCTTTTTATGACATTCTTCGTCTTTCCATTGATCATTGAATCGTTGTCTTCAAGGTTGGTCTTTAGATTTGGAAGTACATTGTTGTTCATGACGGTCCCCCTTCCTTGAGTTATTCATATCTGCTGTGTTGTGGATACATGACTTGATCTTTCATTATCGAGATAACTTTTCTTCTCAGTGCACTGTCTTCTCTCTTTTGCTAGTCTTGGCCACCATGAAGAAGGATTTTAATGTTTTGGAGTTTATAGAACCAATCCTCTTTATGGAGTGGAATTTACAATGGATTTTCTTTCAAGGCCCCCTGCAATTTGAGATTACCATAGTAGGTAGTCAATGTTGAAGGTTGTTGTGGATGACTCTCTTGCGGAATTTGTCATTTCTTGTAGTTGTAGGCCACTCTTTGACTTGCCATTGTTTGATGGAGCTTTGTTGTTGACCTTGGAGATAAAAGATTATCTTGATAAGCATATGGAGACCTACAATTTTGCTCCAAGTCATTGTTAATATATTTGGGTATCCATATAGGTGCTGCATGGCTGTCGTTAGCTCATGTTGTGAGATGTGATTTTTGATGTAGAAGGAATATATACAAGAAATTGATGATGAGGGTTCCTAGATTAGGGTCTAAAACTTGGATAACCAAAGGGAAATACCCAGTAGGAAAAAAGTGCCTTTGGTATACTCTCTTATTGGAGTTGAGCATTTGTACTTGAACTACCTGTCATGCAAGGTGAGTGCTTGGGAGAAACAAAGGAAGAGTGTCTAATGCAAGTGTTTTATTTATGGGACACTCTATATGCATACGAGAATTTTTTTGAAAAAAGCATGTAGTACAAGAGATGCAGTTGATGGGTCCTTCAAGGAACAAATGTAGCACATGTGACATCAAAGACGTCTCAATAGCTTCCACGTTTTCAAGAAGGGTTTTTATGAAGAAGCTTCTCCATTCATACCTCATTGTGCTAAGTGTGTGAGTGTCTTTGGACTTCCTTCTTCACTTACCACTATACTACAATCACTTTTACTCTTATGATCAACTCTTCCAGCTTGAGCAGTACCTAGAATAACTAAGATGCTTAGACCACAAAGAATATTACATGAAGTTTTGGGACTAACTCTTGCTCATTTAGTGGCTTAGCTGCCCGACTTTGACTTTTTTGCCATGTATTTTTAATGGCGACTTGGACTTACCTGTTCAAGGCCAGAAACTCATTCCCATAAGTTCTTGAAATTTAGGCCTCTTCCATTGTGTTGGTCTTTGGATGCCACCATTTTTTCAAGTAGGTTGGCATATTTTGGCTCTTCTTGACTTGCTTGTTGTATGTTCATACTACATTGTGAAACAAGTCCTTCAGCTCTGGTAGGGACTGATGTAGCCTTTCCATTATTTTCCATGAGAATCAGTTACCGAGAGGTGTGGTTCTTTGTGATTGAGTTTTGACTAGCAATTTTGGAACCCACCTTGTATTTGGTCCTTGTGTGATCGTATGTGGAATTTTCTCTGCTTCTTTGGCTTGATTGACACTAGGCTTTGGTATCCACATCTGATGATCTCCTTTGTAGAAGCCTTGATTTTGGAGTTGATGATGAGGTATCCATCTAGAGATTGTAGCAGACTTGGTTGCAATTGTAGATTTTGGTTGTCATTGCTTGCCTTTCGATATAAGCTTGTGTTGCATGATTGTTCTTGGTTGTTCCAGACTGAGCTACAACTTTTGGTAACCATATTTGAGTGTTACCTTCATAAAATCCTTGTGCTTCGGGTAGCTTCACTGGAATCATCTGCTGCTTCAACTGTTTGTGCTGGGTAGCTTCGACGAGGTCTGACTTTTATACCCAAACTTGTCGTGTTGCTTTATTGAAAGGTCTTTTCTTCTGCCTTTTGTGGTAGTTCTTTCTCCTTGTTGAGCTGTTTGTCTTGCGTTTATAGCTCGTCTTGCTCCTTGTAGAACTCTTTGGTTGAGACAAGTAGATACAGGCTACTACTTTAGGCTTTTTGGCCCAAACATTAGTGTTTCCTTGGAAGTAGCCCTGAGCAGTGATTGACTCATTTGATGCTACCCACCCTATCACCTTTTGTTGTTGTGGTTGAACTTGTGCTTCATGTATCCAAACTGGGTCTTTGACTTGGATGTGTTGTTTGGATACTAGAACTTGGTTGACATTCTTTGGATTCTTCTGAATGCTTTTTTGTGATGGAAACTTTGCTTGATAGACTTTTTGTTTTGGTTTCCATTGCATTGCCGATGGTTTGGCTCCTGATGTAGAGGCTTTGCTATGGAAGTTTGATCAAAGCTCGTGGAAGGTAAAGTCGTCTTGCAAGGTTGATATACTTTAATGTTTTCCTTTGCTTTACCTTTTCTCGTGATGGTTGGCGATTTCTTCTCCACATGGATTTGAGAAGCTTCATGAACTCTTATAGTTGTTGTTGTTGAAGCTTGTGATTGTTGTCAAAAGAAGATGTTCCTCTAGCTTTCTGTCAGGACCATACCCTCTTTGATGTGATGGGAGTCGATTATGTGGAAAATATCCTTATACTCCCCGGTACTCAACTTGAGTACATCTTCTGCCACTCTGAAGCTAGGAATCGGTATTTTTGAACTTGTGTACACGATCTTCTCTAGCACAGTGATTGGTGGCTTTCCCATCATGATCCTCGTTCCATAAATCATTAGATTCTTTGCTGCTTCTGGATCTATCACATCTACACATGTGATTTTGATTTTGTTTTGTTTCTCCGCACATGCTGAATTTGATCATAGTAGGAGACAATCGATCTTCGTCCTTATCCCTATTCTTCTTTTGATCTTGCGTTTGTTGAAGATTTTCCGATGAACTTGGAAACTTTTCTCCTTCATCTACTTTCATTTGCACTTTTTTTGGAGTCGGCTTCTTTGAAACAGCTTTTGTCGATTCTTCAAGTATGTCAATGATGACATATTCTCGTGGTTGCTCTGCTTCCTTCTTTTGCACTTTGGCATCATGCTCCAGGATGTAGCTATCTGTCTCACCTTTTCTGCTTTCACACTCACAAACTTCATTAGCTTCCTTCAACACCTTTATCGTAAATAAGGGAGTTATATCATACCCATCTTCATCGTAAAATTTAGTCAGGGTCACCTCATTCACACACACATCAAGAGTGGCCAATTTGATCCCATCCAAAGGGTTCAAATAACTCCTCTAGAAATGGCTCTCCTACATATGCCTCGTCTTCTACTGAACGCTCTAGGATGCAATCTTCCTTTCTAAGACTTCCACTCTCAGGAGCTCCATACATCCAAATATGCACTTTCCTTTCAAAATCAGTTGTGGAGTCTAATTCTTCCCCCGGGGTTTGTTCTACATCTCTATAACTATGAATTTTGACACCGATTTTTGTAGTGATCTCTTTGTGTCTCAAGTAAATATAGTCATATCCCCAGTCTTGTACCATTTTGAGCTGACGCATGAATGGTCTGCCCAATATGATATCAAAGTTGCTTCTCTTGTCAAAATTCATTATGGGAAAGGTGTTCTCATACTCAATGCCCCACGAGGATACAATGATTTTTTCTAATATCTTATCAATTTCTCCACGTATCCATCTGCTAATTACAGTTTCATTCGGGTTTTGTAAGAGCAAGCTTTTCCCATTTTTTCCATATTTCTTTGGTTGCAATGGCAATTCCTACCCCACTATTTGATATAGCAACCGTCTTTACTCCTTTGTACTCAAGTGGTAAGGTGGTGTCTCCTTCTTTGCCTTCACAGTAGTCACCCACCTTATTTACCGATATTGGCTTTGTTTGTGGCTTCTTAGGCATGGTGTCATCCATGTTTTTGTCTGAAAGTTGGTCATGTGAAGGGATTATCAACCCCATATTTTCTAGGTTTTTGCCCATTTGTCCCCATAGATGCGGTCTAATTTTTAGTAGCTCGGAGAGATAAAGTGTGAATTATATAAGAGAAGACATCAATTCATGCAAGCTCTTGGTATCCATCATTTTTGGTGTGGCTTTCCACAAAGAAGGTAGCATTTCAACCTCCAATTTTGTTTTGAGTTCTCCTATGAAAGATGGCAAAGTCTTTAGATAACATACTCGACATCCCCGTATAGAGATCTTATATCCCCTGGGAAAAATTCGTGATCCATGTTTATCTCAGAGATAAGTGTAGACTGTAAAGTAGCATTACCATCTTTTTGGTTTCTGATCGATCCCACAAGGAATGTGGCCACGGTTCTTCTACCTCCAGAATAGGCATCACTACTTGTGAGCCCACCCCATCTGTGGTATTGGCTACTTCCCTTGTATCTAAAGGTTCCTCAACTTCTGGCTCTTCCTCTTTGTTTACAATACCACGGCTCTCCATTTCCTTGATTTTTTCGTGGACTAGTACCTCCAGTTTTGGAGCATCTGGAACTGGTTCCATAAGAGCTTGGGCCTTCTGGATGAGCTCCTTGCACATTTGCAGCCTCTCTTTTTCATACCCTCGATGAGGATATGTCAACCACCTATCCTCTTGGGTTTGGTTGGTCTTTAACCTAGCATCATAAGCTTTCAAGATTGCATCCAAAGGTTCAAGACTTTGTCGACCAAGACCAACCTCCCAAGTTAGTCTTTGACTCTTTGTATTCCTTTGTGTTTTCTTGCTTTCTTGCTCATGTTTAAGTTGTTCTTTGGTTTGATGTAGTTCAATTTCCAAAGCATCTTTATCCTGCAGCCTCTTTGCTTTCATTTTGTCCCTTTTGGCTTTCCACAATTTTCTTCCTGTTCTCATCGATACGTTTTTTATTTCTATTTGAACAGGCAATGTGGCTTCCTCCTCAATGATTACGTTTTTGGCAGCTTCTTGAGCTTGAGCTTGAGTCATCACCTTAAAAGGAATGGCAGGCTCTACCTTAGATCCGCTTGAAGAAGGCATAACGCCTACAACATTCATTGTTGCTTTCCCCTTGTAGTCTGGATTTTTAGCAAAGTTTTGGCATAGATGTTCTGTCCCACAACATTCACACAGAATACAAATAATTCTATTTGTGGACCCTTGTTTGGACAACTTCGTGCCCAATGATCACTTCCACCCTCATAACATGGACCTTCTTGTTTCACAGCTGGTGATCCAGCCGATGGTTGTTCTTGACTTGTAAGGATTTTATTTGAACCATACTCATGATTGGCTATGAACATGAGTGTATTTGTATTCATGGCGTACTGGTTTCTTGTAGGTTGTGGCACATGTGTTGGCTAGGTGTAGTTGACTACTACTCTACCATCATTCAAAGGATGCGGTTGTTGCCCTAGAATACGTTGCAGTTTTGGTTGAGTGCTACACCATGGAGTGTGATGATCCCCTGCACAAGTATTACATCTCCTCAATTGAAGTTGTCGTACATTCAAGTTTTTTTTGTAGCCTTGGTTTATTTTTCTGATTACCCACTCAATCACTTGCTCACTGATATGTTCAAGGAGTTTGAACATCCTCCTTTGTTGTTGATTTTCTTTTTGGAGATGATGCACTACTAGTCGTGTTGTCTATATCTTCACTCACCTCTCTGCAGGCCTTGCAATTGTCAACTAGATATAGAGCTTCTCTAGTGACTTGGTGAAATGTTGTGCATCCTTTCGGATGTAGGACTTTTTTGAGAGTTTCATTCCTTAAGCCCTTTATGGAGAGAACTCATAATCTTTCATCTTGTGGTAGCTCTCTCATAGGACATCTGTCTATGTACTGTTTGAAGCAAAGCAAAGATTCCTTCACTTTCATCCTTTTTTGTTTGAAAGCGTAGATCTGGGACACTTGTTGTGTTTTGATTCTCCTTTTTGAGAACTCCTCTACAAAATCTTGTAAGAGTTGTGCTATATTGGGAAAGTCATCCCTATTCAATGGTTGGAACCAAATCAAAGCTGTTCCTTCTAATGTCAACCCAAATCCCTCATATTGAGTATGGAAATCTGCAATTTGTTCGTCTGTCAAAACTTGTTTGAAGAGTGAGACATGAGCATATGGATCCTTCAACCCATCGTATTTTGTTTTGACACATTGACCACTTGATATGGTCTTAATCATTGTGGTTCAGTCACCAATCTAGCCAATTTGTGGTCTCTTGGAAAGACGTCTCTGGTGCTCTCCTCTTGTCTTGGAGAGAATCCCAGTGGAATCCTCTATGATGTATACTCTGGTATCATTTTTGACTGAAAGTAAGTAGAGATAGGAGTTCCCTTGTATGTGTATCTCTCTAGGTCAATGGGATCGACAAGTTTGTACTCACGTCCATATTTATCTACCATCAAAACTTGCACTTCGTTGGCATCTGTATACGTGAATGCATAGAGATTCTTATGGGTGGCCAACTCTTTAGCATTGGGCTCTACATACTTATAGAAGATAAAACATGGATCCCCGTTTGTGAACCTAAATAAGCCTCATGACAAAAATCTGTAAGCACTCTCATGGATTCATTGGCTTTGATGAATCTCACGTTTGGTTTGTTGATCAGAGGATGCCTCTCCTCTATGTATTCTCCCAAGCCCACTCTTGTCCGCCTTGCAACGGTTTTCATGTCTCTGAGTGGAGTAGAAAACCCTAGTGGTGGATGATTTGTCATGGTTAAGGCTCACTCAAATCTCTCAAGATAGTACTTGAGAGCTCCAACATGGCTTAGTGCAACTTATCCCTTTTTGCCCTTGGTAAGGTATCTCAAAAGTTAGGAGTTTGTGACTTTTTGGTTTCTTGAAATTGGTTCTGAGATACCCTAAAAGTTTGGATTTAGGAAAATTAGTAAAACTCAACTCTAAAACCAAAACTCAGGTCTAGGTGTGTGTTATTTCCCACAAGCTTTCTTCCTGGCTATACCGGATTGAATTTGGAGTTGTCTATCAAAAGCTAGAGCACTGTTAGTGAACTCCACTTGAAATAGCACTCAAGATAGTCTCAAGACCAGAACACAAAAACTTTGGCTTGTATCTTGGTCTCCAGAAGGTATTTTTAGCTCAAACTTGAGATTTGGGATGTACTCAAAAATATCTACAAGATCACCAACTCAAATACCCCCACTATGCTGAGGTACATGGATCGCGATCCATGTTCCTTTGTCAAATTTTTTCTCCAAATTTCCCAAATTTTTACTATGTGTAGACAAGGTCATATGCAGGCTATATACCAATTTTCATCAATTTTTGAGGTTGAGGTACATGGATCGCGATCCATGTTCAACCACATCTGGACTTGCTCTCTTGGCATCTTGTTGTAATCTATGTCCACAAGCTAAATCTCAAATATTTTTGTATTTGGACTTGTTTTGATAGGTCAAATAGCCAATACTAGGTTTGCATAGTGGTTTTCAGTCTGTCACATGTTTTGCTCTCTTTTGACCCAACTTTGCTCAATTTTTTTTCAAAATTGAACTTGGGGATATGTTTCCTTGTGTATGCACTACTACTCTGAAAAGTTATAGGTCAAGCTATCACCATGGGTACATGGATCATGATCCATGTGTGGAGCCCAAATTAACTTTTCTTGGTACCATCAAAATCAGCATGATTAGGAGGTCCTGTGGTATTAGTTTTTTTGAAAATGGACCTTTGGATTGAAAGTTAGGTCAATTCTATCACTTTGTCAGCGTACTTGGTAGTTTTAGGCTTTTGGTTTGGTTTTTGGGATCTAAATTCACTTTTGAAAAGACCACTAGACTCCTTGTGATGTCCTCTAGCTATGACTCAAATTTGGTATCAATATATGACAAAGGAACATGGATCGCGATCCACGTACCTATGTGTCAGAATGTACTAAAACTTGGTACACAGCTTTCCCTTGGGCTCCTGTTGCTAGCTATGTGGTTTTTGTGTGACTTGGATTTGTTTAGGCCAGGCAAAAGTCAATCCCTAAGTCTACTTTAGGGTCTTCCTCTTTGAACAGTTTTTGGCTCTTTTCACCCACTTTTTGAACTATTTTGACAAAACGTCTTTGGGGACTTTTGCTCACAATGTTCTTTGCTACAGGCTAGAAACATTTCTATCCAAAAATTTCTCAGGGGTACATGGATTGCGATCCATGTTCCACCACTTTTGGATCTGAAATTTTGTTGTGGCAGTTTTGACAATGAACTATTTTGGCTCTTTTGACCACTTTTTACAACATTTTTGCATATGGTTCTTTTGGGATAGTTGTTTGTCTATGTGTCAGCTATCCACTGCTCAAATCTCAGCAAAAAAAAATTCATTTTTTTCATGAGATACATGGATCGTGATCCATGTTTGATCTCATTTTGACATGAAACTTGGTCAACTTATAGTCCATGTTATGGTGACACTCTTTCCCAAATCTTTTTGAAATTGGCCAAATTTTTCTTAGTCAAAAGTGACTTTTTTCTGTCTGCCCTGCGACTTTTGACTAGTTTTTGTATTGGCTATTTTGACCAACCTTTTTTTAATTTTTTTGACATGGTCCCTTTTGGCAAAGTTGTTCCAATAGTTATTAGGAATGTACTTGTCAAATATCAGCCCCAAATGTCAACATGGATCGCGATCCATGTTTGGCAGCATTTTTTCATTAATTTTGTTCTACAGGTTCTCTATGCCTTGTAGAAGCCAAATCTCACCCCTTTTTGAATTTGGATCCCAAAATCTCAAGATTTGCCCAATTTTGTGTCTAAATTCCTGTTTTACTGGTTTTGTCCTTACAGCAAATTCTGATGTGATTTTGAGTTTTTCTTTCAAGTAAACCTGATCAAAGCAGTATCCCATTGATGCTCAATGTAACAAGTCACTTTTTACCAAAAATGGTCTCTGGGGTGCATGGATCATGATCCATGTTCCTCCATAGATTCTGGCCAAACTTTCTAGATTTCTTCTAGAGAGTATTTTGATGCCTGTGATCAACAAATTTTTGAATTTGGATCGTTTTTGAGGTCTGTACCATCAAATTTTTTAAAAATTTAAGAGTTATATGGTCATTTTGGCAAAAAAATGGTTTTCATCCATTTTTCCCTCAATCTTTTAGCCCAAATTTGATGGTCATAGTCTCTACTTACCTACTTCTAAGTACTGAAATGAAACATGAAACAAAAACAAACAAAATGATACAAAAAATAGTCAAAATGGAAAATGGAACAGCACTCTAAAAGCATAAATAAAATAAAAAAATGAAATTCTTTTGGCTATCTCACTCACAACCCTCTTTACTTCTCAAGAATAGATCTAGCAAATCCTCAACTTCTATACTCTATCAAGCACTAAACCCCGTGTCTAGCAGCTTCACTGCTAAGGTGTAAATGGAATGGAGAGACAAATGTTAGAAAAGAACGCTCTAAATACACACTCGGTCACTCACCATCTAAGGATCATATCCCCGACAACGACGTCAATGCTAGCGGGTCGCTGTGACAAACGTCTACATCATAGCTTTTTGGTACTAATATAATGTCAATACTCAGAGAAAGTGACTTGGATGGGACACGGAGACTCTTTGAGATCGTCAATCTCAAGAAGTGAACCTTAACAAGCAAACACACTAGCTCAACAAGCAAATCAGCACTCAAAGATCAAGGAAATCTGCTTATATCCTTTCTCATAGCTCTAGGTCATCATGACATTTTGGCACTCGAACGGACTCAAAATGCAATGAAACTTTAGGAGGAGGTCTAGGACACATAAGGGCACTATCCTAGCAAGTTTGGCCACAATTGGACAAGGTACCAAAATCACGATCCATCATGGAAAAGGTCTTGAAAATTGCAACAAAACTATCCAAAAAAGTCGTCCTATGGTTTAAGAACACTCTCCTATGGTCAGAACGACTAAAAGTAGTGATTTAAACACTCAAATCTGCAATTAAGGCTCACAGACGTGTAGTCACAAACCATAGCAAAACTGACAATGCTTACACTTAATTGAAAGAGCAAAGAGAGACGAACACAATGCAAGTTTTGGATTCAAAAATGGATTACTCAATCATTAGTTATGGTGATTACAAGTTGGAGCAACTCGTAGCTTGAGTGTATGTACAACAGAGCTCTTTTTTCTTCTAAAAATAAGCCCTCTTTCACATTAAAATTATTGACCTTTACCTAGGGCATTCTAAATGGCCACTGGCCGACTCACATGAACCTTTACAAATATCATGACATCATTACAACTCAGGGAATTGATCCACTACCCTGGAATCAGGATTTACACAGAGTATAACTACACTAGCTCGGCAAAATAATAGACTACAAATGTGGTGTCCAGCTACGTGTTTGACTACTTGGGCACCCATTTGGTCTATCCCCAAACATCAAGGCAAGAGATCTTCCGCTTCTCAGAGTGTGTATCTCAAAGTGAAGGGAGAGGGATCTTTATATAGGCTCTCTCAAGGCCAGCTAAGAATAGAGGGAAGAAATGAGAGATAACTTTGTGCACGTTTGCGGCGGCTGTTTTTTTTTCTATGGACACAGATTTTGATGCGCGATTTTGAGCCTCTTAGAAGAAGCTTGGATTCCAAGAAAAGACCTCTAAACTAAGCTCCTCCTCTCTCTTTTCTAAAAAGACTCTTTCTTTCCTAGAACTACTCCTCCCACTCCTCTTCCAAAATTACTCCTCCTTTCCTAAAGTTACTCTCTCTTTCCTAAAGGGTCAATTCTTATTTATAGATACAATCTTGAGACTTATGTTTCCCATCAACCTATTGTTTTCAAGTGAATAAGGGTCATAATTAATAGTTCTGAAGTATGATTTTTTTCATCTGATCGTTCCATTAGAATGCTCTTTGACTTCATAAAATGCAAACCTCGAATATTTGCAAAGTAAATGAAATACTTTTATTGAAAAATGTTGGGTACATTAAAATCTCCCCAACTTAGGGATTGGACATGTTCTCATCTCAAGAAAAAGTATGGATATTCCTTCTTTAGGGTGGCTTCATCTTCCCATGTCGCATCTTCTTCAGGATAGTTTTTCCACTGAACAAGGTGTTCTCTGAGAACTCTATTTCAAAGAATATTCTCTTGAGACTCTAAAATTCTAGAAGGTTGGAGTTCCAAGATCTTTTGAGTAGGCATGAAAATTTGTTCATCATTAGGAGTTGATCATCACTGGGAATATAGGGTTTTAATAAGCTTATATGAAATACATCGTGGACTTTGATGTGATCTGGCAACTTCAACTTGTAAGCTTGGGTTCCTATACACTTGGTCACTTTGTAAGGGCCAAAATAATGTAGACTAAGCTTCTTGTACTTTCCAAGTGATGAGGTACTTCTCTTTGGATGAATTCAAAGAAAAACCTTGTCACCTTCTTTAAATCTTCTTTTGGATATCTTATTATCTGCATACTGCTTTTGACAATCCTGAGTTACCTGAATATCCTTTTGGATGGCTTTTGTTTGATTTTCCATTTCTTCTAGCATCTCTTGTTAGACAAGGAGAACTAGAGCCTAGGATTCCACCTCCCAACCACCCACTATATACCATGTCTCCTAGCCCTTTGCCCTAGTTGGACTCCCTTTCCACACTACCTAGCCTGGGCTTGCCCTTGTCTAGTCCGGCCTTGCCCTTGTCCTGAAATTACTCCCCCCTTAAAGAAGAGTTTTTTTCCTCTCAAACAAAAGTGGGGAGCTTATTCTTAAGAACACTAATGTTTTCCCAAGTGGCGCCTTCCTCAGGTAGATCTTTCCACTTGATTAATGCTTGTTAACATACATGATGACGCATACGTAAATCATGATAGTCGAGAATGCGTTCAGGTTCATGCGATAAAGGTAGGAGGTTGAACGAAATCAACCAAAATCTGTTGGTCAATGACATTGGCATCCCCATATAACCACTTATGTAAACAACTTACACGAAACACCGGATGAATACGAGAATGTGTAGGTAGCAATAGTTTGTAGGCACGATCACCTACTTGATTGAGTATTTTGAAAGTCCCAAAATATCATGGAGATAATTTAGGTGTTGGCCCAGTTTTTGGACTTTCTGAATGTTCTGGCATACGTAAAAATACTTCCTCCCCTTCCTCAAAGGTAACTTGCGGACGTTTATCATCAGCGTACTTCTTATACCGATCCTGCGCCGCTTGTCAAACATTCTGATGAACGAGTTTCAGCATATCCATGTGGTCTTGGAGAAACTTGCCGCCCGACATAAAAATACTTTCTCCCCTTCCTCAAAGGTAACTTGTCGACGTTTCTCATCAGCGTACTTCTTATACCGATCCTGCGTTTGTCGGACATTCTGATGAACGAGTCTTAGCATATCCATGTGGTCTTGGAGAAACTCCTTAACCTGTTGGAGCTTTTTGATTGCCAAACCCATCGTAACTAGTGATCTAGGTTGAAACTCATACACGACCATGAAAGTACTAAATCTAGTTGTGACATGCCCAGCACTATTGTAAGCAAACTCGAGAATAGGTAAATATTCTTCCCAGTCTGACTGTTTCTTGCTAACGTATACTCTTATCATATCCTCTAGCACTTGGTTAACTCATTTAGATTGACCATCTATTTCTGGATGATCGGTTGTACTGAGGTTTAATTGTGTACCCAAATGTTTGAACACAGACCTCCAAAAATGACTATTAAACTGAGGATCACGACCATTGACAATGTTTCTTGGCAAACCAAACAACTTGTATAGATTGTCCACAAATAACTTGGCTAGTTCTGGAGTCTTAACCATTGATTTGGTTGGAATAAACTTACATACTTTAGTCAACCGGTCTACGACCACCCATACCGAGTCATGACCGCGTACAGTGGTTGGTAAACCCACAATAAAGTCCATAGAGATACTTTTCCATTTTCCATTGGGAATCTCCCAAGGATGTAAGAGTCCTCTTGCTTACAGGTGCTCTGCTTTGTTAAATTGACATTTTTGGCAATGCAAGACATAAGTTTGAACAAAGACATGTAAACCTGGCCAATAAATCTATGGTCGTACGAGAGCATAAGTCTTTCTAATACACGGGTGCCCTGCACTTGGACTATCATGACATTCATAAAGAATTTGGCACCGATTGTCTGTGTCCATCGGTACACAAACTCTCCCCTTATGGAGTAGGTACCGTTGTTGATGGTGAAATGCTTCCATCGCTGTAGTTCATCACTCGATAGAGGAGAACTATCTGTGGAGGTTAACGTTACCCTACCATCATTGGAGTGAGAAGGATCCCTCATTTGTACATGGCTCCACACTTTGGAATATCCTTCATCATGCTCATATTTTCCTTTTAGAGAATCCAAAATTCACTATGAAGTTCTGTGAACAAGAGAGAATTGATCTTCGGCATACGACTTAGAGCTTCGGCCACCACATTGTATCATCCTTTACGATACTGAAGCTTGGCGTCATATTCCTGAAGAATCTTGTCCCACCTGGCTTTCCGACCCTTCAAATCCGTTTGTTGTGTAAACCATTTAATGATTTCATGGTCAAACACAATCTCAAAGTGAGCACCATACAAATAATGCCTCCATGTTTTTAAGGCAGACACTACTGCATAGAGTTCGCACTCATAAGTAGAGTAGTTCTACTGAGCTGCATCAAGCTTCTTGATTCCAAATGCAATTGGCCATCCGTTTTGTAACAAGACTGCTCCAATAGCACAGTCACTGGCATCCGTTTCCAAAATGAATGGTTTCAAAAAATCTACAATAGCTAGTATGGGAGCTGTAGCTAATGCATCCTTGAGCGAATCAAAACTGTGTTGTTGAGCGGGTCCCCACTAAAAAAAATTTCCTTTGCCTTTCAGTTGATCCGTCATGGGAATAGCAATATTAGCATAGTTCTTAATGAACCTTCGATAAAAACCTGCAAATCCTAAAAAAAGATGTAACTCCTCTATATTTTTAGGAGAAGGCCACTACCGGATTGTATCCACTTTGGATTGATCCGTATATAGCCCATTAGTTGAAATAACATGCCCAAGATAGTGAATTTCTTCTTTCAAAAAATCACACTTAGATTCCTTGGCATATAATTGATTTGTTTGTAACAATTCAAACACCTGCCTCAGATGTAGTAATGATGAAAAATTTGCCCAAATACAGATTCAAGACACTATCCATAAGTGTCATGAATGTTGCGGGCGCATTGGTCAATCCAAAGGGCATCACCAAAAACTCGTAGTGTCCAAACCTTGTTCGGAATGCAGTTTTGGGTATATTAGCAAGTCGAATACGGACTGGTGATAACCTGAACACAAGTCTATTTTTGTAAAAATAAGAGTAGGAGTGAGTTTGTCGAACAACTCATCCACGCGTGCCAATGGGTACTTGTTCTTAACAGTAACCGCATTTAAGCCACGATAGTCTACGCACATGTGCATACTGCCGTCTTTTTTCTTCACTAATAGGATAGGAGAAGCCCATGGTGAAGAACTCGGTTGGATAAACCCTTTGCTAAGGTAGTCAGCAAGCTGACATTCCACCTCAGCAACTTCAGAGTAACTTATACGGTAGGGTGGTTTACTGACAAGTTTACTGCCTGCAACCACATCGATGGTATGTTGCATCGATCGTGTCAATGGTAATCCTGGTGGTAAATCATTAGGAAAAACATCTTGAAATTCCTTTAATAATTTTTGTAACTCACTAGAAACTTTTTCTTGTTTGGAAGTAGCCATTGGTGGACGAGATGAGAGAGAAGCATGCGGCGTTGAGGAATGTTCAACAGATTCAATATTAGAGAGAAAATGAGACAATGAGTAACACAAGAAAACTTGATCTATTTCATCATCAAAAATGAGTTGCATAAGCTCATCTGTACATATCAATGGTGAAGAAGGTATATCCTTCTCTCCAAACAACACCACATGTGCGCCATGGGATTTGAACATCAAGTTGTTGTGCTCATAGCTACGCTTGAGTGATGGTCCTAGGCTATGCAACCATTCTCTACCAAGGACCACGTTTGCCCTCTCCATGTTCATAACCTGAAAATCCAAGGATGTAGAGTAGCCTTGTACTTCCAACAGAGCAGCTCGGACTTGAGTATCCCTGATTTCGATATTATGTCCATTCATCATTGCTACCTTGTAGTAGTGGGTACACGGAGTTTGAGGCAATTTGAGTTTTTTCACCAATCCATAATTGATAAAATTTTTAGTAGCACCATCATCTACGGAGATGCGCACCTTGTGTCCCTACAGAGATCCGTGCATACATACTAACACATGTGGTCCAAAGATTTGTTGCCACATGGAAGCTATGAGACAACATTCATGCATCACCTCGGTGTGTGTTACTTCCACTGTAGAGAATCGTAAGGAAAACTCAAGAAGTAGCAGTTGCACCGTGTGCACTGCTTTCTCCTTGCCATGAGTAGCATATTTCCCCTTGAGATAATCCATTTTTCCATGACCGCTTCTTAAACATTGAAAACATAATTTCTCTTTCTTAGCTTTATCAATGTACTCAGGAGAGAGAGGGTCTCTGGACCCCTTGGGTTTTTTAGATGCTTCTGAATTGGCTACTATAAATTTCTTTTTATTTTTCCCATAGTGTGTGCGTATATTATCATGTGTATTAGCAGGTACGTCTGTATTATGTGATTTATTTTCATATGGATCATCATGAATATGTGCTTTCACGATGGCTTCCTCAAGTGTTTTAGGGTTTTGGGTCTTGACGTGCTTCTTAAGCTCTTGTGTGAGACCACGTATAAACCCCTGTACTTGCTGAAAATTATCTAAGCCTTCCAACTTGAGGATAACATCTCGATAGTGAGATATATATTCAAGTAATGATGGGTATTGGCACATGGAACACGTGTCCCAAGCCGTCCAATTACGATCTGCCTCATTTGTAGGCAAAAATTCTTTGCGAAACATAGCTTCAAACGCTACCGAACTCTGTGGTATGATATTCTTATCCTTGAGATACATCCACCATTTGTAGACCTTGCCTTCTAGAGTTAAGCTCGTTTGCAGTGCTCTGACTGTGTCCGGAGTACGTCGTAAGGAGTGAATTCCATCCCACTTGCTGAGAAAGATATTCACTGCATCCTTATTGTGGTATCGGTCTTCTCCCTTAAAAGTCGGTGGTTTGGTGTTTTTCAACAACTCATCCACCTCTTTTGCAGTGAGAGTGTGCAAAGTATTAGTAGCAGCAGCAGATGGACCTTGTCCGAGATTAGAAGGGCCTTGCCCCTATGTAGCAACGTGCTCATGCATGTGCATGTCAGCAGGACCCTTGTACTGCTATTGCATTAATTGGATCACTAATGTGGATAATTTAGTGACATTTTCATTTAAATATTTAAAATTTTCTTCCATGACTGATATGCACTGCAAAGGTTAATTAGCCTTGCTAATCTCGATGAAATGGATATTCTCCAAGTCGAAATTGATCCAAAATGTCAGCCGTGTAGGAAACTACTTAACCCGTTGTAGCCTTATAGAGTATGAGTAGAATTGCTTTCAACCGCAATCCATTTTGAGAAATAACATCGCTTCTGACTCCCCTTGAGACGATTTATTAATTCTATATTTTTCTGTGGATAGTACACAGAAAATTTGTGTGGGTGTGTGTACTTGTCGGCCCTGCCTTCGATCCCCTTGGATCTGATTACAACTCTGGAGGTCGGAGCTCATTGCTTGATGCGGGGTGTGTATCACCCCTAGGACCACTTTAAAGTCCTAAGGCCAAGGGCGTTAGGCGTTTTAAGTGTGAATTCAAAGCTCCACAAATGTCATAGCCGGCAGCAGTAGAGCCTTGGTTTGTGATTTGCTCAGTAGCCCGGCGCGATGCCGTAGAGCCCAAGAGGAGAAGATTTTGCGAAGGAAACATTTTGGCCCCTTCTCCTCGCAAGCGGTGTTGCCCACGACGTCTTCTTCGTCGTCCTCCTCACAGGGGGTGAGTTCGACGGTGCTCTTCACCCCGACATGCAAAGTTTTGTGTGGCTCGCCAGCACCACATCTCCCCCCTCCCAAAAATAGGAACCTTGCTCTTGATAACAATGTTAGACAAGGGGAACTAGAACCTAGGATTCCACCTCCCAACCACCCATTATATAGCATGGCTCCTAGACCTTTGCCCTAGTTAGACTCCCTTCCCACACTGCCTAGCCCGGCCTTGCCCTTGTCTAGTCCGGCCTTGCTGTTGTCTTGACATTTCTTAGACACTTCAACTTTGATGGTAGGGTGAGAAAAGTTGAGTGGAGAGACACATACTTGACCATACAAGGCACAAAATGGGTCATACCAATGCTTTGATGAGATGAGAAGCATTGTAAGCATACTCCACTAGAGGTAAAAATTGAATCCATCACTTAGGTTCTCTACTGCAGTAAGCTCTAAGAATATCTTTGATGACTTGGTTTACTCGTTCTGTTTGACCATGGGATTTAGGATGGTATGCGGTACTAAAGTTTAATTCTGTTCCACTCGCCTTGAAGAGTGAGGTCCAAAAGTTTGAAGTGAACTTCACATGTTGCTCGCTTACAATCCGTTTGGGCAATCCATGCAATCTGAAAATCTCTTTAACAAATAGTCGTGCAATATCAAAGGCGGTAAAAGTTGTCTTGACCAGTATGAGGTGTGCAAACTTTGTGAGTGGGTCAACAACTACCATAAGTGAATTATAACCTCCTTGTACTGTAGGTAATCCAATGACAAATTACATACTTATGCACTCCCACTTCATTTGGGGAATGTCCAATGGTTGATATTTACCGGGAAGTTTAACTCTCTTAGATTTTATCCTTTGGCATGTCAAGCATTAACGCGAACATAACGTAGAACATCTTCCTTTTGCCCAGTACAATAGAAACTGGTTTATACGGCATTGAGAGTCTTCGCATATCCTAGGTGTCCTGCAGTAGGGCTATCATGGGCCTCAAATAAGATAGCCTTCTTTAAGTTCAGGTCCTTTGGTACACATAACCTATCTCTACAGTAGAGACAAGGTCCATCATGTGAGAAGTGTAACATTGAAGGTATATTCTTTGAATCCCCATATCAAACTAGGTTAAGCTGCCTTTGATACTCTGAATCAAATGACACAACTTCCTTAATATTTTCAATGATTGGGTTGTTGGGTATAGATATGAGGCTCAAAAAGGGTTTTCGACTAAGTGAATTTGTAACCGTTTTTTTTTTCCAGGACAATAGATAATGTCAAAGTCTAACTCTTGCAAAAGTTCTACCCATCACCTTTGCCGCATATTCAAGGTTGCTTGGGTGAAAATCCACTTTAAGCTCTTATGGTTGGTTATGAGTCCAAACTCCCTTCCCAATAAGTAGTGTCTCCATAGCTTCAGAGCATGAATGATTGTCAATAGTTGGAGGTCATGGGTGGGGTAGTTCTTTTAATGTACCTTTAAGCTTACGCGAGGTAAAAGCTATTAGTCTGCTTTCTTGAACTAATACTCCTCCAAATGCTATCCCACTAGCATCAGTGATGACTTCAAAGGCCTAATTAAAATTTGGTAGCTTTAGGCACGGTGTTGTAGTCACATATTGCTTAAGTTGATCGAATATTTCTTGGTGTAGTAGCCCCCACCTTATCTTCACTCCTTTCTTCAAAAGATCGGTCAAGGGTGAAGCAATCACTGCATAATCCTTTATAGATATTCTTTACCATCCTGTGATGCCCAAGAATCCTCTTAGCTCACTTGCATTTAATGGTTGAGGCTATTCAACAATGTCTTGAACTTTATCAAGGTCCACTGATATTTTTTCATGCAAAATAATCAATCCCAAATACTAAATCCTTGGAGTGAAAAATGAACACTTGCTTATCTTTGCATATAGCTTGTGTTCTCGAAGAGTATCAAACACCTTTCTCAGGTGGTCTTCATGTTTTTCTTTATCCTTTGGGTAGATTAGAATATCATCAAAGAAGACAAGAACAAAGTCATCTAGGTACGGCCTAAAAACATCTTGCATCAATCTATTGAATGTATCCAGAGCATTAGTCAGACCAAATGACATTACTATAAACTCAGAAGTGTTAAAAGCTATCTTTGGAATATATGATTCCTTCATTCTAATTTGATAATAACCAAATCTTAAATATATCTTTGAGAAGACCTTGGAACCATGTAGCCTGTCCAACAAATCATTGATTTGTGGGATAGGATAGTTTTTCTTAACTCTTACCTGGTTTAGTCCTCTGTAATCAATGTAGACTTTGTAAAATCCCATCTTTCTTCTAAAAGAGTACTCGAGCTCCCCAACTTGATTTATTCAGTCTAATAGATCCTTGTTCTATAAGCTGATGAAGTTGTTCTTTCAATTCAATGGCCTTTGGTAGCGCCATTTTATACGGTCTCTTTGACACGTGCTCACTTCCTCGAAGAATCTCTATCTCATGATCGATCTCTCCATTTGGAGGAAGAGAGGTGAGATCTTCAGGGAAGACATCTGAATATTCATGAATCCAAGAGGTTTTGTAATGCTTGATTTTGAATCCATCTTGTTCAGCTTGACCACTAGTATTTTTTGACCGGCTCTCATAACTTTGAGTAGACGGTTGGCTTTAACTAATTGAGTCATTGGAATCCCATCCTTTCCCTATACTTTGACTTGCTTTGCTTGACTATCTCTAAAGCTCATACTACCTAAGCCACAACGGATGCTAGAGTGATTATTAGATAGCCAATCCATCCCAAAAATTCCATCATACATCTCAATTGGTAGGGTTCTAAAGAAAGTTGAAGTAGCATGTCCTCCCAGTTCAAAGTCAAGGGTTTCCACAAAATATTGTGATACCGCGGTTTACCCATTAGCCAATTCTACCATCATAGGTTTAGCTTGTTTTTTATTCAAGTTCAACTTTCGCAAGCATTTTGGGGATAGAAAAGAATGAATATTGCCACAATCAATGAGGATGTTAAAAGGTTTACCTTAATGGGTTGTTGGTTTTTGAATAACATCCAATTTTCTTTGGGCTCTAGGGTTGTCAATAGCTACATAAATTCTTGCTCTCTCTTCTTCTTCACCAAGGCTAGGCTCTCCTAAGACTACATGTACATGGGCATTCCTACCTTGACCTCTTCCAAAGGCTCTTGCTGCTCTTCCTCGTCCTCTACCTCGTCCATTGTTATGTCCAAAAGGGCAGTGTCTTTGATGTACTCTAGTAGTTTTTGTTGCTCTATTAGTCAGACGTGGACATATATTCTGAGAATGTCCCAACTCTCCACACTCAAAGCATCCAACATCCAAGCGTGAAGGATTTTGAGCATTAGCGGCATAAGCTCTTTGTGGTTGTCCATTATTATTGGGAAGCCTTATTGGTTGTCTGGCACCATTAAAACTTTGATTTTGTTCAACTCTCCTTCTAATCCCTTGCTCCTTCATTAAGCTCTTAGCTCGTAAGTAAAGAATCTTGCATAGTAGTAGGTTTCATGGCTTCTAATCGTGAGCTAATTGGTTCTCTCAAACCTTGATAGAAACGGGCTACCTACGGCTCTATGGTCATTGGTGGAGCATAATGTTGTCAGGAGTTTTTTGAGCAAAGTGATTGCACATATGTACATACACATGCATGGTGCATCGAATAAAGGATTGCCCATTTTCCATAGCCAGGTGGTTACGTGGGGCCCACATGTATACAGGTAGAACAACATGTACATAGTGCATCGATTTTCACTATTACCAGTACCAGTGTGTTTTTTCTACAATAAGGAGGAGTTGGTAGCGCGTAAAAATTATCGAGGAAGCTATCCGCGGGCTGAAGACATGAGGTAAGCAGGTGCGTCACATGGCATCTAGTGGCGTCAGGAGTCTGAATGGGGTCAATACTTGCACGTGGATAAGTACAGACACGACGTGGGTGTTTTCTTGTGCTAATTATGCAGAAAGGTCATCATGAGGACCATCTTTTGGGTCCACTTAGCGTGGTGGTGGGATGAATTATTGGAAAATGTTGAGTGCTAGGTGTGCGGATGAGGCAAAAAGGTGACAACTATGCACTGCAAGGTCAATTTTTGGCCTGTTCGGGGTCCGTTTGAGGTCATCTAAAAGGCCAAGGGTTCCCAAGTAATAAATCTAAGTGTGGGAACTGAAAAAATAGAGAGAAGACCAGAAAAAACGTGGAGAAGAGAGGAGGAACAGCCGTAGGTGTGTTTTTGGGGTTTTTGGAGCCTATTTTGGCCGTAAACTGCTCATCCGAGGTCGGATTTGAGCACTTTGACATTGTAGACAGTGGTTTTGGGCTGTTCGGGACGCGATGGCGCTGTCCATGTTGCCAAATTCCTCAATCTTTTTCTGCTATTTTTTTGTGTAATCTTCTCCTGTGAGAGTGAAGCCTCTGCCAAACTTTGTGGAACTTGTATCTGGTGTATTTCTTGAAAACTGTGTAAACTATTTGCCCCATTGGTGTTGGCCCAAGCTCATTTGTATCTAAACATCAGAAATTCTCCTCTTTTGGGCTGAGTTTTTTGGGTGTGTGTGTGTGTGTCTCTGTGTGGAGTGGGTAAGCGGATAGTCTCTCTCCTCTCGCTCCATCGGTGTGTTCCCTGTCTCGGCCAGGTGTGTTGTGTCAGCCGAGTGGTGCCCCATAGTGTGTGTATATATCCTTCCAAGAGTGTGTGTCGGGTCATTATAGAGGCGTTCTGTGTGTTTCCATCCCGCTCACATTCTTTTGGCGCCCCCACGGAGGATCTTCTTCGAGTACCTTTTGCTTCGAGCTTCAAGCTTCTAGATTCGGGATTACAGGTTACAGGTTACAGATTACAGGGACAAGTACAGGTGATTCACACAGGTACAGGTAGTTGGAGTACAGTGATATACTAGGAGTGGTGTCACTTGCAGTTGTTATGGGTATGCATCATTTGGCGCCTGTTTGAGCGCATTGTCTGCTAGATTGTACGTTACTTGTGGAAACTCCCATTGTACGCCTTTGTGGAGCCATATTTGGTTTTATTTGGCAGTCCCAGCCATTTCTGAAACTTGGTCTGGAAGATAGTCATTTCTGAGACTTGACTATACGCGATTTGCATTAGCCTTCGTGTGAGGTTCTATTGAGCTGGGGGATTCTCAAATGTGGAGATCCTTTTAGTGATACACGTAGCTGGAGCACCCTTTTCGTGACCTCGCCATAGGCTATGTACTAGTGATTCCTAATTGATGCTTGGGTTCTATTGTTGTCAGTTTATGCATACATATACAGTCTATATTCTAGGTTCTTACGGCTCTACTTCTGGGGAAACTCTGTCAAAATGTTTCCAAGATATGATGGCTGGATTTTTGGTCTTTTGAGCCATTTATGCTATTATGCTGATGAAGTTTTGACAAAATCAGAGAATAAGACAGGTGTGCTTTCTTGGGATCTGCATGGTTGACTTTAATGGATGATCAAAATGGACCTCAGTTCACTCCATTTCATTTAACTCAGAGAATCTAGATAAATGTTCATGTGTCCAGGAAGATATTTTTTCCAGCAACGCATAGTCTTTATGTTCGGGCCAAGAAGATTAAGAGAGATACTTGAATGTCCTTTGCCTGTTGTAATTCCGATGATTAACTATGAAAACTCATTTGATGTACATGTGTTTGTCCTTATCTAAAGCTTGAGCTCCATTGAAGTTTTTGGGAATTGAGTCAGTCAAAAGTTTTGGGTTCTTGCACGTGCGTTCAAAGGGGTTCTCAAAGCATTGTAACTTGGGTAGCCATGGCTTTCTCTTATCCGGAGTTTCATGGAAGAAGTGATGAAGATGTGGAAGACTTTTTAGAAAAGATGGAGGTTTCATGCATTAGCAACCAGATTCATGACCCTGCGCAGATGTTACGTCTTCTCCAGATTTGTTTGAAGAGTGATGCACAAGTGTGGTCCAAAGCATTTGAAGAGGAGTTGCGTGTGGTTGATCCACCTGTAAGATTGAGTTGGGACAATGTAAGGCATGGATTGGAAGTGGAATTTGTGAAGACAGAAGATCCTGACAAAGTGTGGCAAGAAGTACAGGCTTTAGTGCAAAAGGAAGGTGAGCCAGTAGATGCATACATACGTAAGTTCTCATTGTCATGGGAGAGGATGTGCAAGGCCTTAGCACCACAGGTACCCCCACGTGACATGATGAAGAAGGACAGATTCTTGGCTGGTCTTTGGGAGAATATACGTTGGAGAGTGGAGCTAAAGAAGCCTAGGACATATGAAGATGCACTAGAGGTGGCAAGGAACAAAGAGTGGAAGCTGAGGAAAATGAGCCAGGTAGGGGTGGAGTCTTTGCCCATGAGCCTATGGATTCTTCGCAAGGTTGGGTTCATCATGAACCAGTGGTTTTTGTTACTCCTCAGGTTATGCCAGCAGTGGTCACTACAGCAGTGCAAGATGATGGGCTAAGGTAAGACATGAGGCAAGTGGTAGATTTAATGAATAATCTCAGTCTAAACATTCTTGGTCAAGTGGGAAATAATCGAGGTCGAGGGAGGTTTGAAAATCAGCCAAGAGGTGAAGAAAGACCTAGGAATGGTGTTGGACAAAGAAATGGTAGGTTCTGAATGCAGACGCCCACATGTTATAATTGTGGAGAGTTGGGCCACATCAGCCCACAATGTGATAAGCCAACAAGGATGGGGGGAGACATGTATCCATTGCCAAGACAGGTGCTAACTAGGTCCAATGATTATGGCGTCGAAATTAAGGGAGATGAAGGAACCAGTGGATTAACCCAAGAGGAAAAGGGAAAGACAAAAGTGTAAGTGTAGTCACCTTGGAAAAGGCATCAAATCTAGAGGATACATTAGTGATGCCCATTGGGAAGAGGACCACAGAGGGAAAGGAAGGAAGAAGTGCCCTAGGTCCTAGCAAGAAGAAGGGAAAGAGCCATGAAGGCGAAGATGTCAAGTCCAAGAGGAAAAGGAGAGCTCGTCGCAAGTTTCATGTTTCAGATTTTCCACTAGGGGATGGGCAATTAAGCTATGACTTGAAGGAGGATCTGATAAGCAGGAAGGCAGATGTTACTTTTGGGCAGCTTATAGAGATGGTGCCTAAAGTAAAGCGACAGTGGAAGAGGATGGTTAACCCAATGGAGAAAGATCCAGAGAGAGGTTCTGTGAAGGTGTTGGCAATGGATGAGCTACCGGACATTTGTCCAATAGTAGATGTGTGGCATAAAAGAAAAAATCTGGGACAAGGTTATGTGGATGGTGGAGCCCAAATATGTGTCATAACACACTAATGCGTTGAGAAGATGGGCCTTAGAGTGAATGGGGTGTCACGCTTCCGGATTAGATTGGCAAACCATCAGAAAGTAAAATGTTTGGGTGTTGTAAAGATCTTATAAGTGGAGGCATATGATGCAAAGGAAAACAGGGTTGGGAGCATATCCTATTATACTGGGAAAACCATGGTTACGTGCAGTGGGAGCTGTTCAAGATTGGCGACGTGATACTATTAGCCTCTATGGAAAGACAGGTGCCAAGAAGCTATATAATATGGAAACAAGGAAACGATTGGAGGAGCTTTATGAAGATGAAGATGAGTCTAGTGATGAAGACTATTCCACAGTGTCTGATGAGGATAGTGATAGAACTACCAGCAGTGATGAGGATGCTGATGTTGCATTTCTTTTGATGGACAAAGGAATCCAGGAGTCTGGTGTAGTCGCATTTGCAAATGAGGTTGAAGATGAAAGCGAAGGGCCTTATGAAGTGATTGAAGGGCTGATGCAAATCAACGTTGAGTTGTCAAAGAAGCAGGAGTTGATGACACAAATGATCAGTGGAGACCTCTCAGCCATGGAGAAGGAGATATATTTGCACATGCTAGCTAGTTTTCCTAATTTGTTCATTACTTCATATGAAGAGATCAGCGGGTTCAAGGGTGAAGAGATGCATGTAGAGTTGAAAGAAGGTGCTAAGCCAGTGCGGCAAAGGCTAAGAAGGATGGGTCAAGAGCAGATGGAAGCCTTGCGGGAAGAGGTGGACAATCTATTGAAGGCAGGGTTCATAGTCCTAGTGGAGACCACAGAATGGGTGAGTCCAGTAGTAGTGAGTCCAAAGAAGGATGGGAAGTGGAGGATTTGTGTAGATTTTAAACCCTTAAATGCAGCCACTAAGAAGAACCAATATCCTCTTCCATTCATTGATCGGATCTTGGATTCAGTGGCAGGTTATGAGAGATACAGTGTGTGTGATGGTTTTTCAGGCTATTTTCAATTGAAGATTGCTCTTAAAGACCGCACAAAGACAACTTTTATTATGCCATGGGGCTGCTATTGCTACACGGTATTGCCATTTGGGTTTTCAAATGGACCATCTTTCTATCAAGAGAGAGAAAATTGGGTATTGAAACCATTCATTGGTAATTGTGTTAAAGCTTTTATGGATGACTTATGTGCCTACAGCAGCATGGCTGAACACTATGAGAAGCTGCAGATGGTATTGGCTCGATATGATGAATGTGGAGGACACCTAAATCCAAAGAAATGTCATGTAGCACATCCAAGGGTGAAGTTATTGGGCCATATGGTGTCAGAAAATGGCATTGAGGCTGATCGAGACAAGGTTAAGTCTATTATTCTTCTTCCATCACCTACAAGTACGAAGCAATTGGCAACCTTTATACACAAAGTGAAGTACATGGCGCGGTTTATTCATTATCTTCTCAGCTCCTTTATCCATTACAGCATGTGGCAAAGCATGATCCATTACAATGGGATGACAAGTGTGAAGAAGTGTTTCAAGAGGTGCTAGGGGGGTTGTCAGCCATGCAGGCTCCTGATTGGGAGAAAGTTTTTTATGTAAATCCATCAGTAGGGGATGATGCCATTGGAGCCATTCTATTGCAAAATGGAAAGGGCAGCCATTATATGAGGCCAATATATTGTGCAAGCGGAGTGAAGTTGGTAGCAGAGATAAAATTCTCGGAAGTAGAGCTAGTGATGGCTAGTGTAATATTTGCTTGTCAACGATTTCGTCATTACTTGCTACCACGAGCTTTTGTTTTCTTGACGAGTTATGCCTTTTTGCCACAGTTAATTAATGGTACTAACATGTCAAATGCGGTGAAGAAATGGGTAATTGAGCTGCAAGAGTTTGAGTTCTCTTTTCTAGTGGAAGACAGTACAAGGGCTACCCTAGCTGATTTGTTGACCTACAAGGAGAATCCTCTTATTGTTAAGGAAGAGGTGGTGAGAAAGGTAGTTGAAGAAGTGCCACAAATCAGCAATGCACATGTGTTGTTCTTTGATGGTTCATACAGAAAGAGCCATGATGCAGCTTCAGGGGGTATAGCACTTTATGATCCACAAGGGAAGCTAGTATGCAAGAGAGGGTTAAAATTGGATGCTCATAGTAACAATGAGGCTGAATATGCTACTCTGGAAGCCGGATTACACATCTGTTTGAAGCATGGGGTTAGAAGATTGAGCATAAAAGGTGATGCCTTGTTAGTGGTGAAGCAAGTGCTGGGTGTGTGGAAGAGCAAGAACAGCTCATTGAAGGAAATGTGTTTCAGAATTAAAGGCCTGTTAAAAAATTTGAAGCATGGAGCATCAGACACATTGAAGGTTCTCTAAATGGAGAAGCACATGAAGCATCTCAAAGCATGATTGGGGAGTTATTTGTGTTGAGGACCACTTTACCTCTTTATCATGGCCGGGAAAGTTTGGCTCAAGAAGAGGAGTTTTTGCTAACAGGAATCATTCCAAAGGAGATTCAGAAGTCTAAGAAGTATGGTTTTGTGCGTAGAGCATATAGGTACAAATTGATTGGTGATGTCTTATACATGAAAGGGGCTGATCTCATGTTGAGACGTGTGCCTTGGAGGGAGGAGCTTTACAGAGTGTTCGAAGAGAATCGTGAAGGCGCATGTGGCGGCCATTTTGCTCTAAAGATCACTTTGCATAAGATATTGCAAGAAGGGTATGTCTGTCCTAGTTTGCACAAGGATGTTCACCATTGGTGTAGGTCTTGCAATAGGTTTCAAGCATTTGGGAAGAGAGTGTTGAAGCCAGAGCTACGAAAAAACATTATGGCGTTTGATGTGTTTGAAAAGTGGGGGATTGATGCAATAGGCCCGTTACCTATCACAAGCAGGGGTAAAAGCTATATTTTGACTACAGTGGACTATCTCTCTAGATGGGCAGAGGCTATAGCAGTAAAACAAATCACTGCAAAGGATGTGGAAAAATTTGTGTACGATGAAATATGTTGCAAGTTTGGGGTGCCACTAGAGCTACTTTCAGATAAGGGGCCTGGCTTTAGAGCTAAACTACTAGATTTTTTATGTGCAAAGATGAAGATTAGGCACCAGCATACCACTCCTTATTACCCACATTGTAATGGATTAAATGAAAGATTCAATGGTGAGTTGTTACAGATTCTTTCTAAAGTGACAGAGCACCAAGGAAATAATTGGGATTTGGAATTGCCTAGTGCATTATGAGCTTATCGTACTTCAGTGAAGATGGGTACAGGGTTTACTCCATTTCATTTGGTATATGGAAAGGAAGCATTATTGCCTGTGGAAGTGGAGTTGCCTGCAGTCAAGATGTTAGAAACGTTGCTTGGGCCGCCTAGTGATGCATTCAAAGAGAGGCTCTTACAATTACAAGAGGTTCAGGCTAATAGGATGAGTGCATTGGAACATTATGGGCAGATGCAGGATAGGGCTTTGTTGGACGGGAGAGACTCACACACCCATGAAGTGCATGCAAACACTACCTAGATCAACATAATGTCAATCGAGGACACAAATGACACGATAGGTACACGGAGGAAATCTCTTTAGCTTGTCAGGCTGAGACCATCCTACACATACAACACTCTGGAAGGCCAACTAAACCACAATCAAGAACCTCACTGCTCTCAACTACACCACCTAGCCACATACACACATACGGAAGGTAACTCACCTAATCATGCCAGATTCATACGAAACTTAACGAACACCATCCCCTCACTAGGATACACCTGTCCCTAAGCCTCTACACTCAAAACCATCACTCAAAACCCATTTATGAAAAACGCGTAGGATGACAGAGCTGAATTTTGAAAGTGCCCGAAACTGAAACTTATGAGTAGCTATGCGTAGCTTATGTTTCCAAGATTCTATAGACTACTAGCACGCAGAAAACAGACATCGTTTGATACACTTATGACCACAAATAGCTCGTAGATGTGTCGGAGTGTACGCTTCGTCTCGCATGGAATGCTTGGCGTTGTCATGTAGCTCTCCTCGCGCCTACAGCAATGGTGCAGTCGGATCTCCAATGTGTTGAGCGAGCCGGGCATAGCAAGAGGATGAAGCTCACGCTCACTCTCTTTCTCTCTCACACACAGTAGACTGCAGTGCTAAGTTTTGATTATGATTAAAATTTCTTCTTTACAAAATGACCTAGGTACCTTATATACTAAGGCTACCTTAGGTTTAACCAAAAATGGGGTTGAAAGGGTCAAATGGCTTTGTATTTACAATCTGGAAGTGCCATTGCACCCTGGCTTCTGAAACTAGAATAACTACTCATTACAAATGACTTTTATAGCCATAATCCGCAGCATTTCATAACTCTCAAAAGATAAGACTTTGGTACGAAACTTGAGTTATGTTGTGTTGTTGACCCAGCGGTCAACATTCCCCCCTTCCGCGTTCATGTCGTCCTCGACATGACCTGATTGTCGATGGCGATGTGGTCTTTGTTTTCGTTTTGTTGTTGGAAAGAAAGTATAGACCATAGCCTTTGTAGTAGCTTGTCTTGTTCGTCCAATCCGATGTACATAGTCTTCACATGATTCAGGAAAATCATAATTGATGACGAACTTTATGTCTTTCACATCCACACTCCGAGCTGCAGCATCTGTTTCTGTCATTATAGGTCTACTGCCAGATCTAAATTCAAAAAGAACCCAATGTCGTTTAACTTGACTCTTATCATCATGGATAGAGAAAGCTCCATCCATCATTTTCTCCAGCAAATCTGTGAATTCGGAGTATTTGTGATTCTCAGAAACAACTTCTAAAATCTGTAGAATTAAGTGATTGGCTTTCTGATCTTGTGAGCCAATGAAAACTTTGTAAGGATTTTGTAGAAATTGTATGGCTAAACCCCTAACTTCTTTAGGCCAAGTTGCACTCCAATTCAAAGTCTGTCTGTCAGGCCGAATCCAGGACTTAATTATTCTAATTTGAGGTTCAAAACCCTGCCGAGCATTCGATGCGCATTATCAAGGACAAGCTTTTGAGATCCTCTGATTACCCTTATGTCTGCTCTTTGTCATTGAGGACTTCTTTCTTCTTGAGTTATGTTGTGTTGTTGACCCAACGGTCAACACTTTGCTGTTGTTTTGGCTTCATCTGTTGCACTGCTTGTATCTTTGTCGAACCACAACATGAACTATGATCCATTAGAGCGGACGTCTATCATCGTAACCATTCATATTTTGAGATCCTCTTATTACTTTATGTCTGATCTTCTTCATTGGGGACTTCTTTGATCCTATGCAATCATGTTGTTAGTGTTGTCTGCAGCTTTGTCATTGTAGGCCATTCTTCAACTCTCCATTGAGGAGAAGTATGCTATGATCTGAAATTGGTTCTCCAATTCATTTGTCAATTGATTTGAGTAGCATTTCCTTATTGTTGATGTAGAAGGAATATGTACAAGAGGATGGTGATAGGTGTCTTTAGATTAGGGTCTAAAACCTGGATGACCAAAGGGAAAAAACCCGGTGGGAAAAAAATGCCTTTGGTATACGCTCTTATTGGAGTCGAGCAGTTGAATGTGAAGTACATGTTCATGAAAGGTGAGTGCTTGGGTGAAACACGGAAAGAGTGCCTGATGCAAGTGCCAATTATGGGACACTCTATATGCATATGAGAAATTTGTCAACAAAAGCATGGAATGTGAAAGAAGGAGATGATGGGTGTTTCAAGGAATAAATGTAGCACATGTGACATCATAAGATGTCTCAATAGCTTCCACCTTTCCAAGAAGGGTTTTCGATGTAGAAGTTTCTCCACTCATATCTCACTGTGCTCAGTACGTGAGTGTCTTTTGGACCTTCTCCTTCACTTCACCAGACTTAAGTACTTAGACTTTGACTCTTTTGCTCACCTATACCAGCATGAGCGACATAATGTAAATATGCTCAACTCTTCCAGCTAGAGAAGTACCTATAATAGCTAAGATGCTTCGACCACAGAGAATATTACTTGAAGCTTTGGGACTAACACCTCATTCATTTTGTGGCTTAGCTACTCGACTATGACTTGTATGACTTGTCGGTTGCATGTTGACACTGCTTTGTGACAAGTTCTTCGGCTGTTGTAGTGGCTGCTGAGACATACTTCGTGAAGTTTCATCGTTTCCCTGTACCTTCTTTGCTTTGTAGTACTCAGGCCTCTCGTCAGTCTTTTCTTCATGTGGATTATGGATTTTTTAATTTTTTCTTAATAATAAACAAAGAAAATCTTTAAAAAAACTTAACAAAAGAAAAATCATTCAAATAGAAATCTAAATGCTATGTATACTATACACATGTCCCTAGGGGCTCATATATGGATTTTGTCCCCATACTCCTCTGTAACACTACTATGAGGGCATATACTCTAAATTTTGTCAAAAAATTATCACAATAAAACGCAAAATTCAATGAATCTCACAACACATTGCCCTCTAATAGTCATAATGTTAGGTCCGCATTCAGAATGCCTCCTCCCTTCCTATTTGGAGTCATCCTTTAAGATAGGGTATCGCAAAGGGTATGTGTTGTGCTTGGGCAATTAAAAGTTGTGCCTATGCAGGACTTGTAATGTAGCCCTATTATGCATACAGAGTCAATGCATGGAAAAGATTTATATTGTGCAAGATGTGGGTATAAGCAATTTGCTTATTGGCATTTGTTGGCGAGGCTTCCTATTCTAAGCAATGTAATGGTCTTTGAAGCTCCTTTATCGTTCCTTGATTGAAGCGACTTGCTCTCTTCTAATTGTACTGTAATCGTAGGAAGAATTGTAAGAATTCAAGAGGTTGTTTGTTGTTCTTCTTTAGGACTCATTTCTTTGCAATTATTGGTTGTTTTGTTGTTGGCGCTCGTTTGGGAACCCATACTTGCCCATGCTTCGTTTGTGTTTGAAGAGACTTCTTTGGGATCCACCTTTTTGTTGTGTGAGTCGACAGTGGTCTTTGCTTCAGCCCTTGTACGCCTCGTTGGGGGCGGGATTTAGGCTTTGAAAGTTGATACTGTGGTTGTAAAAGCTTGCGACTTTGTGGTATTCTTACCCATTCATGCACGCTTTCCTTGTTTTTGTTTTTGTGTTGGATCTTGTGATTTGTCATTAGAGATCTTTGTCTTCTTGATCCATATCTGTTTTTGGCCGATCTGGCATTTTGGTATCCAAATTTGTCGAGATTTTTGGCTTTGACTTGTTGTCCTGTTCTTTTGACCTGTCATGGTTGTTGCTGAAGGGGTTGGTGACAGTGATGGCCTGAGTTGATGATAGGAAATGTCGTAAGATTCATTGCTATCGCTACTATCCTCAGCAAGGTTGACTTCTTGTACTTTCCTTTGATTTTTTGGCTGGTAGTGGAAAGTTACTGTCTGTTTGCTCGTGGGTGGTAGTTTCTTGGAGGACTTTTCTAGCCCATTGATTAGAGCATTGTTAGCTCGTTTCTCTGGTCGTATTCCTCCTAGCTGAGTCTTTGCATCCTTATTAGGATCCATGTATGAGGATGCTTGTGGTGGCTGTGTCTTCACGGAGGACTTTGGAATCCACTTTTGATGCACTTTATTTGTGTAGCGATGACATTGATTCCTGGGTCTTTGATCTTCTTGAAGCTCGAAGTGTTCTACAAAGTCATAGAACTCGTCGTCTTCTTCATCTTTTGATTCTCCACATTTCTTTGTTTGCTCCTTATTTCGAGAGCTTGTTGATGTCTAGATCTCTTCGTTTTCCTGGATTACACTCATTGCAAAATAAGGAACGACATCATAGCCATTTTCATCACAAAACTTTGTTGTGGGAGCATCCTCCACGGCGCACACGTCCAGAGTAGCCAAGATGTGTTCCCATCCAAAAGGCTCTAACTCTTCTTCAGGAAATGGTTCTGGGATATAGTCCATATCCTCTATAACCCGCTCTAGGATACATTCCTCACATTTTAAGCTACCACATTGTGAAGCTCCACACATCCACAGTTCTTTAGGCTTACCTAACCAAGTTGGAAGTTCTGATCCTGCTACTGTGGCGGAATCAAACTCCTCAACCGGTGTTCTTGTCACATCCCTATAGCTATTGTCCCTCAAGTTTACCTTTGTTATGGTTTCCATATGTCTCAGGTATATATGGTCATAATCCCAATCTTGGACCATTTTCAATTGTCGCATGAATGGTCTTCCCAGAATGATGTCATAGTTGTTCTTCTTGCCAAAGTCAACAACAGCAAAAGTGTGTTCATATTCAATGCCACAAGAAGTAACAAGTACTTTTTCTAGCAGTCCTAGGGGCTTTTCCTTGTGTCCGTCTGCAAGCTGGAGGGTCATTCGTGTGGATCTCAAGGCAAGTTTTCCCCATTTTTTCCAAACCTCTTTGGTTTCAATGGCCACACCAGCTCCACTGTCAAGGATTTCCATGGTTTTTACACCATTGAATTCCAAAGGAAGGGTGGTGTTTCCATATTCTCCCTCGTAATACTCGCCTACCTTGTTTAATGGCACTGGCCTAGTAATTAGTTGATGCATTTCAATCTCTTGGATGCCTTCCTCGATTTGAGTCATTGGGGTTTTTACACCAAATTTCTCTAGACATTTACCCACATTAGCCCACATGTTTGGTCTTATTCTGAGCAACTCGGCTAACATTATTGTATAGGTGACTGGGGTAGATAGAATATCTACTAGCCCCTTTGAATCGATGGCCTTGTTGGGAGACAGTCTCTGTGATGGGATTGCAACCACATCTGACTTGGTTTCGTACTCTCCCATGTAGGATGGTAGTGTTCTTAGCGAATGGGGTTGACTATCCATAGATTGTACAGATCCTTTGTCTCCCCAATACGATCGCACGTCTAGATTCATTTGAGATCCAGTCTCAAATTCCTCTATTGGTGGTAGAAACACTCCTCGTTCATCACCAGTCTTGTCTACTCGTCTTCTTAGGTCATCGGCTTCATTGACCTCTCTGACTTGTTTCCACAATTCGTCAAGAACATCTATATCTTTACAATCCTCCGGTATAGCTTGGTGAAATCCCTCGGAAGAGTTATCCGTGCTATTCAGTACTATCCTTGGTTCTAAGTCTGGTTCTTTGAGGTTTGGTCTATGATCATGACTAGAATCTGGCTATTTTAGTTCTTGGTTTGGTGGGATTACTTGTGTAGGCATGACACGGATCACATCCTCAGGTTTTGCAACTGGTGGTTCTAGTAAAGCTTGGGCTGTTTGAATCATTTTCTAGCACATTTCAAACTTGTGCTTTTCTAGTTCCGCATAGAAATATGTCATCCACCTTTGTTCTTGGGTTTGGTTGTTTTTAAGCTTCACATCATAGGCTTTCAAGAGGCATCTAATGCCTCATTAACCTTCTCTGCCAACACAGATCCTCCTGAACTAGCACTTCTCGGTTTCTCATCTGTGGATGGTTCTTCTAAAGGTTTAACCATTTGTGTAAGAGAAGGTGCCTCCTTTTCCTCATGTTGTTTTATCTTCTCCTGAGCTTCGGTAAGCTTCTCAGCTAGGGATTTTTGCTCTCGTTCCCTGCGTGCTTTCATCCTAGTCTTTCTAGCTTTCCAACTATTTCGTTTTCTCTTGGTTTTTTAACCAGGTGCGTCTGTCTTTGGTCCATCATTTGTCTTTGGACTCATGTCACTTTCCGTGTTCTTTGTCTCTGGATTCTCATCAGCTTTCTTTTGAGATTGTGCTCTCGTAACCACTTGCACTGGTACAACATTTTCATTTTCTGAGCTACTAGGGAGCTGAACAATCCCTGATACATTTGTCGTGACTTTCCTGATTTGGTTTGGTTTTTTCGGGCAATCGGGGATCAAGTGAGTGATGCCACACTCAAGACAATAGGCATTTACTTCAGTGATCTCCGTATGAGGACATTGTTTGACCAAGTGGTTTTCACAACTTTTGTGACAATCTGTCTCTGGTTGAGGAGATTCTTTTAGCATTTCCTCTTGGCTATAAGCAAGCTTTGACCTAGATAAGCCGCTATTTGCAATGATACGCAATGTCCTTTCGTCCATTTCATACCTTCTTTCTTTCGACTGAAACCCAGGAGGTGGAGGTCACCACTCCATGTGTTTCTCTCACATTTGGTTGCTCCGAAGGGTAGTACTCACTTTGGTTGCTATACCACATTGTAGCTGGTACTGGCATTGGTTTATTTGATGCTTCCATCATTGGCATGTATCTCATGTCTACCTGCATTCTAGCACCTGGCAGCGGAGGTTGTTGTCCTGAGACAAGCTGTGGCCTTAAAACTCCCACTGGTCTTGGCGCATTCTGTTGAGATGTAGAGAGAAAGAGAGAGAGACGAGACAAGAGACACACCATATACGCTCCCAAAGACTGATTCATATTGAGGACAAGATACAAATATATAGGTGAGACCAAGTTGAGTAGAGTGAGCCATATATAGCTCCAACACCCCCACTCAAACAAAGATCTCTAGCTTTCGATGAAAAAACCCTTGGGGAGTTCAAGGGAAAAACCCAAGCCCCTATACAATGTGAAAATATGAACCAGCGATGATGATGTGAAAGTGAATTGTGCATCTATGTACAAATATTCAAGTGACTTAGAGATCACAATGTGCAAATGTGGAGTGTGCATAGTGCATGGTACCTAAAAGATTACAATGTCATATGTACAAAGCTATTACAATAGCAAAGAAGCTAATCTAGAAAGAGTGAGGTCGAAGCAACTCCAAGCTCCGAGCGCAAGAGGATGAAACGTGACTCGTTGAGGCCTTTGGTCAAAATGTCTGCAATCATCTGGTCACTTGGACAGTGTTCAACCATAATGGTTCCTTTGCGTACTTCATACCTGACATAATGATAATGGATAGCAATGTGCTTTGACTTATTATGTTGAACATAGTCTTTTGCAAGACTAATAGCACTTTGGTTGTCACACCGCAAGGGTGTGCTAGAAAGAGGAGAGTGACCAATATCAACCAGCATTTGTCGAAGCCAAATCAACTCACGAGCTGCAAGTGATGCCGCAACATATTCTGACTCAGTCGTAGAAACTGCAACACAACGTTGTTTCTTGCTAGTCCAAGAAACAAGACAACCATTTATAAAGAAGCAATTTCCACTAGTAGATCGCATAGATAAATGTGAGCTTGCCCAGTCTACATCTGTGTAACCCAAAAGAGAAAGAGATTGCATAGAATCCGATGTGAGTTGTCGTCGATAGACTAAACCAAAATATGTAGTGCCTTTCAAGTATTTCAACACACGCTTTGCAGCAGACCAATGCTTAAGAGAAGGACATGCAAGATGTTGTCCAAGATAATTAGCAGCAAACAGAATATCAGGACGAGTGTTCATGCCAATAAACTGAAGACATCCAATCAAGTTAGCATAAGGTTGATTTGTGACAAGTTGACCGCCGTTGTCAGAAGTGTTCTTCGTAGAGCTTGCTAGACAAGGTGTGTTGGCTGAATGTGCAGATTCCATACCAAATTTTTGAATAGTATCTGCAATAAACTTTGACTGTCAAAGGAATAAAATACCTTTTGTACGGTTCCGTTGGATTTGAATGCCCAGACACGAGTGAATCTCTCCAAGATCCACCATATCAAATGCAGAAGACAATAACTTTTTCACTTGCTGAAGAAATCCCAAATCATTGGAAACAAGGATGGTATCATCCACATAAAGAGCAAGAATCACAAAACTGCTACCTTGGCATTTTATGTATAAGTTGGGGTCTGACGAGCAAGAGATGAATCCTTTAGAGGTGAGAAAAAGATCAAATTTTGTTTACCAGGCTCGCGAAGCTTGTTTGAGACCATATAGTGCCTTATGGAGTTGAGCAACAAGGTCTTCTTTACCTGGAATAACAAACCCTTCTGGTTGTTCCATATAAATTTCCTCTTCTAAGTCACCATTAAGAAAAGCAGTTCGCACATCCATTTGATGAGCTTCTAAATCAAATTGAACAGCAAATGCCAATAAAACTCGAACACTTGTAATGCGAACAACTTGTGAAAAAAGTCTCTTGATAATCAACACCAGCTACTTGGGAATAACCTTTTGCAACTAAACGCGCCTTGAACTTGTCAAAAGATCCATCTGCTTTTACTTTTGTCTTATACACCCACTTACATTTAATAGTTGTACGACCAGGAGGTAATTCAGTTAGTATCCATGTACCTTTAGAGATAAGAGAATCGTACTCTGCTTCCATAGCCCTTGCCATTGATCCTTTTGTGGTGAAGAGATAGCTTCATCATAAGTAATTGGATCTTCGGAAGTAGAAAAGCATTATCAGCAATATCGTCATCATAAACATGACATGAGCCATGTTCAAAATCAATAGGCAGATCAACAAAAATATCAATATCATCATTGGCGACATTCGGAATGGATGGTTGTGAAGAGGAAGGTTTCTCTACAGGAAGAGTTTCATCTTCTGAAAGAAATGGAAAAGCTTGAAGCAATGATTTAGTATCATCAGAATCATCCATGGACCATGAGCCTCCCATAAGCTGTTCGTTAAAAGTAGCATCACGATTCACAATTACTTTCTTGGAGGAAGGGTCATAGAATTTGTAGCCTTTGGAAGTGTTAGAATATCCAATAAAAATAACTTTAAGACCAAGAGCATCAAGCTTTGTTCGTGTTTCTTTGGGAACATGAATATAAGCAATACATCCAAAGGTTCGAAAATGAGATACAGAAGGAATGTCACCTGTCCATGCTGTGATGGGTATCTTACCAGAGGGTGCAGTAGTAGGAAGATGATTCTGAATAAATACTGCTTTCAAAGTAGCTTCAGCCCAAAAAACATGAGATAAGCCAGAATGAATCAGCATACATCTTACAACATTGAGAATAGTGCAATTCTTTCGTTCAGCAACACCGTTCTGTTGAGGCGAATATGGAATAGTATGTTCATGATGAATTCCACTGTCAGCACAGTAACTCACAAACTCTCGAGAAACATATTCGCCTCCATTGTCACTACGAAGCTTCTTAAGGCGACGACCAGTTTGAAGTTCCGCAGCCTTGTGGAATTGTTTGAAAACAGATAAGGCTTTAGATTTTTGTCTAAGTAGAAATACTATCGTATACCTTGAGAAATCATCAATAAAAGTAATGAAGTAGCGATATTGTGATCTCGAAGAAGGTAGAGGTCCACATATATCAGTATGAACAAGATCCAATATGTCATGAGAATGAGTTGTATTTGAAAGAGGAAAGGGTTTGCGATTGTGTTTCCCAAGAGCACAAAATTCACAAATTCCCATATGAGGATGGGAGTTAAGATCCATGCCATGAACAAGATCACGACGTTGAAGATCAAGGAGTTTTGAGAAATCATCATGAACAAAACGGTGATGCCATACTTTGCAATCATGATCACCTGGAGCACTGACAACATTTGCTACAGCATCGTTGAGAGAAAGTTCAAACAAATTACAATTTCGAGGAGCAGTGGCTATAGTCTGTCCATCTTTCTCAATTCGGCATTTGGTATGATCAAATCCAACAAACAGACCAAGATCAACAAGTCTAGCAACTGAAAGAAGATTATGTTGAAGATTTGGTACATGTAATACTCCTCGCAAAATTCGAGTGGAAAAAGATAAGGTACCAAGATATAAGTCTCCAATACCCTTTACTTGACAAGTAGTATCATCAGCAAGATAAACAACACGTTGAACTGGCAATGGATGATAGTTATGGTGCCACTTAGACTGATATGTCATATTTCCTGTAACACCAGAATCAACAATAAAAAGTGATCCATCATGTACATGAAGTATTCTGTCTGGAGCAACTGAACATAGGACGCAGCTTGTTTCTGGTACAATGTTGTTTCGATGTTCAGTAGCATATGCTCTATTCCGATCTGTGTCGAATCGACGCTTATAGCACATATGAGTGGGATGATCAGATCATCCACAATATTCACAAGAAGAAGAAGAAGAGTCTCTAGATAAACGTGGTTGTTTTGTGGTAATATTGTGTTCTTCATCATATTGATGTGCCCAACAATCATCTTCAGTATGGCCATTTCTGTTGCAGTAAGAACATTGCTTATTAGGAAATTTGAGACGAGAAAAAATATTACCGCGACGGCCACCTCTGCGGTTTCCTCGTTGAAATGGACGCCCTCGAGCATAAAAAGCCCGTTCCATCTGTTGCGACTCAGTCTCCTCGTGTGAAATCATAGCTGTATCATGACTAGCATTACGACGTTCTAGACGTTGAGAGTATTCAATTAAAGACATGCAGGCTTGGTCGAAATCAAGACCATCTTTATTAGAGAGAATAGTAACAATGTTATCATAAGAAGAGTCCTTCACCGTATCAAGGAGAAGTGTAATCAGTTGCTTTTGTGGAACAGGATCACCGGCAGCAGCAAGTTGATTAATAATAGATTTGAAAGATTCAATATGTCCCGTCATGGCAGTACCAACTTCATATTGTAACTTGTTAAGCAACCCTCTCAAATAAAGTATTTCTGTGACAGATTTCTTCTGAAAGTTTGCAATAAGGTACTTCCATACGTCGTGGGAAGTAGGCAGTTCGTACATATCAAGCAAAAGGGAATCAGTAAGAGCAGAAAGAATATACCGACGAGCTGCTTTATCACGTCGTTGCCAATCCGTATAGGCAACATTCCAATCTTCAAATATAGGTCCTTCAGTGATAAGCACGTTATCATTATCCGTATCAACAGGCTGAGGCGGACAAACACGATTTCCAAGAACAACATGGGAGAGTTCATCGCCTTCAAGAATTAACAACATCTTTTGCTTTCCAGCCTGGAAAACCTTGACCTTGGAAAGGAGGAACAGAACACTGGCCAGAAGGAAAGCTGTTGACGAGAATATTCATAGCCATATCTTGTTGCGAGAAGACGTATAAGATAAGATCGCAGAATTTGCACACCATATATGGTGAAGGCCGCAATTGAGAATGACAGAGATATGAGGACTGCGTTCTGTCAACGATAAACATAATAAGGATGCTCAAGGAACTTCCAAAGATGTGAGAGACGTCACCCAAAAAGGGCAGGGAAAAGGAGACGTTAATAATAAAAGAGTCCTCAAAATAGAGTGGCGTGAGATGCAAGATTGACGGCCACAATATGAATAGCAAAAAGCTAAATCTTCTCGAAAAAGTTAATGCCAAAATAAGAAAAACGATCGCGGACGCTTCACGAAGAAGTAGGACGACGAAAGCTGCGTCAAGCTCAATTGCAGTAAAAACAACATAACTTTCTACTGCGAACTCCGATTGACGCAAACCTAGAACTCAAATCGAAGAGCTCGAGGAGACGAACAAGTTTTTCCCGTTTCTCCAAATTTTGAGCAGAACAGCAAGAAAAATTGAGATGAAGTTCAGGGTGTCATCAACAAGAAAACGTAATCAATGATTAGATTGATTAGCAATAAACGTCACACAAAACACTAATCATATTCTTCTTAACACAAAACAACCACAATTAACAAAAATCAATGCTCAAAAATAAAATTTGAAGCAATTTTTGAATCTTACATGCAAATCGCATACACATACTGTTTTGTCACCATGAATTGAATCGGCGCATGATCGTTACTGCTCTGATACCATGTTGACATGTAGAGAGAAAGAGAGAGAGATGAGACAAGAGACACACCATATACGCTCCCAAAGACTGATTCATATTGAGGACAAGATACAAATATATAGGTGAGACCAAGTTGAGTAGAGTGAGCCATATATAGCTCCAACAATCAGTGGTGGTAGGGCGATCATCTCATGCCAGAGATTCTTTACTGCCTCATCTGGAGTAATCATGAGGAGGGTATCCAATTCCAACACCTTCAGTTCATACTGCATATAATCTTTTTGGGAGGGGTCCTTTACTTCTGAGATCCAGCACTAAATTTCTTCCTTTGCCGACTCCGAAGTGGATGGCTGGATCTGCAGATTCCTGTGTTCCTTTTCCCGTGCTGGTAGTGGGCACTTCTTCTTGATGAGCCTGAGACGTGGAAGGTTCAAATCCTCCTTCCTACTCGAATTCTATTGGGGCCTGATGATGCTTCGACTGACTGGCTCTGAGAGTCTCTAGTTCCCCTCTTTCCTGAGCCAATTGCTTCCTTAATTCTTAGATTTCTTCATCCTTGGCTCATTGTAGGGCCCTATGACCTGCCGTCACATGATCTGTCTATCATATTTTTTTTGAGCTAGGGCTTCTTTCAAATCTTTAATCTCTTGATTCAAGGAGAAAGATCTTGCAGTCATCGTTGAGGGAGGAGGGGGTCTCTTGTATTACAAGGAGCTGAGTGAGAGATCTGCTAACCACGGTATACATGTCTTGTAGCTTCTCATTTTGTTCTTTTTCCTTAGTTAGCTCCTCCTCAAGACGTTGCTGCTCAACTTGCAGTGTGGAGTTTTCCTCGTTAAACTGTTGCACCTCTTTGTAATAGTAGGCTGCATTTTCTTGTTCCCTTTGCAACTCCAAGTGTGCTTGGACTTGTGCCTTCTCTAATTCCTTTATTCTTTGCTTTAACTGCAAGGAATCTGCTGCTCTCTTAGATGCTTAGGCTACATTTTCTGGTTCCCTTTGCAACTCCAAGTGTGCCTGGACTTGTGCCTTCTCTAATTCCTTTATTCTTTGCTTTAACTGCAAGGAATCTGATGCTGTCTTAGATGCTTCTTTCTTTGTATCATCAAACTCTAGCTCCCGCAGATTGTAAAGATCCCTTTGACATTGAAACTATCACTTGATCTCTTGTATGTGAGCATCAATGTTAAAGGATTTGACTATTTTTTCTGCTTCCTCCATTGCAGCTTATGATCTCGGCGATCTCGGCCTTTTCTGGCTTTTTTGGCCCTGATCCAATTGTTGAGCCTCATTTGTTTGTTGTTCTCTCCGTCTCAGATCTTCTAGGGCATTAGTGGTTGTGGTGGGCTTTGTTTGTGTGACCTCTGTTTCTTGATCTACGTGCAATTTTGTCTACCCTTTCTTCGCTCCTTGTGTTGAAGATGATGAAACAGGAAACAGAAGGAAGACAGCAACTCAGAGTAGGAAGAAGATGGAGAAGGAGAAGACACAGAGCTTGTGTACGAGATCTCTGTAGTCTGTCTCTCTGTATTGGAATAATAGTGTATACAAACTCAGAGCTACAAAGCTTATATGAAACCCTAAGAGATAAGGTGTCCTTTCACACCGGATGTCCAGGGGGAAAAACCCAGTGGGAGAAAAGTGCCCCTGGTGAAGCGCGTATACACACTAACACTACTACATGTCTACAAATCCCCCCTGTAGTGATAGTGTGAATCCGTACAAGGTAGCAGATCATCATGTGTATGAGAGTAAGCCCAAAGCTTTTCGGAAAGCTTCAAACTTTTCTCGTGATAACGCCTTCGTAAATAGATCTGCAATGTTATCCTGTGTAGGACAGTAAGTTAGTGTGATCTCCCCTGCATGTAGCCTTTCCCTGACATAGTGGAAGTGAACCTCTATGTGCTTTGTTCTTGCATGAAATACTGGATTCCTTGCAATTGCCATAGCACTCTGACTGTCAGTGAAAATGGTAGTGGGTGCCTGTTGACACTCACAAAGATCTTCCAATAACCTGCGTATCCATACACAATCAACTGTTGCCGTGAAAGCTGCCCTGTACTCAGCTTCACAAGTTGATGTAGCCACTGTGGGTTGCTTCTTGCTTAGCCAAGATATACATGCATTTCCCAAGAAAAAACAATTGCCACTTGTGGAATGTCGTGTGTCAAAATCACCAGCCCAATCTGAATCGCTGTAACCAAGAAGCTGCATAGAACTGTGCTTTCTATACATATCCCCCCTTGGAAAGAACATGGCAAGATTAGGGGTACCTGAAATGTAAAGAAGCATGCGCTTCACAGCCTGCCAATGATGCATACCTAGGATGTGCATAAATCTGCTTGCTTGTGAAACCCCAAATTGAATGTCTGGACGAGTGTTGCCTACCAAATATATCAAGCAACCAACCACTGCTGCATAAGTATGTACATCAAAAGTTTCTCCAGCATCCTGCATGCTCAACTTTGATCCAGTTTCTACAGGTGTAGAGATTGGCTTACAATTTTGCATACCAAACTTGTCCAAAATTTTATGCAAATATTTTGCCTGCAACATGTATATGCCATCCTCTGATTGCATAAACTGAATACCCAAGTAATAATGTAGCAAACCAAGATCAGACATCTCAAAGGTTTTTCTCAAAGCATCTTTAAACGCTTCAATTTCATCTGCACTATTGCCTGTAAGAAGCATATCATCCACATAAAGTGTTAGCATAATGAGAACTCCATCTCTCTTTTTGATATACAAAGTACTTTCTGTTGGACTATTCTGAAATCCCTGGCCAATCAAATAAGTATGTATCTTCTCATACCATGCTCTTGGAGCTTGTTTGAGACCATACAAAGCTTTACGCAGTCTACATACCTTTTTCTCTTGACCTTTTACAACAAAACCACTTGGTTGACTTACATAAACTTCTTCCTGCAAATCACCATTCAAAAAAGCAGTTTTGATATCCAACTAATGCACTTTCCAACCATGAAGAGCAGCAATTGCAACTAGTGATCTAATCGTGGACGCACGAGAAGTAGGAGCAAAGGTTTCATCATAATCTATGCCTTTCTGTTGCCACAAGCCTTGCTTTGTACCTGTCAACAGTACCATCTTGTTTCCTTTTTACCTTAAAAACCCACTTTGTACCAATAGGCTTTTTACCAATAGGCAAGTCCACTAGATCCCATGTATGATTCTTATGAATAGAATCAATTTCTTGTTGCATAGCATCTTTCCACTGAACACACTCTAAAGCTTGTTCAAATGAATCAGGCTCATCTGCATCACAAAGAGTGCTAAAGCAAGCCAAATCTACTTGCTCTCTGCCAAAAGTAGTACCAACACGTGTTTTTCGTGGCAACGATGCATCCAACTTGCTATCGTGCAAAGTTTCTGAACCCATTTAGGCAAGGTTCTTTCTTCCCTGAGAACTTCTTGCTCTTCACACACAATTTCCTCTACATCATGAGGTGTCACATGCTGATCAAAAGATTGATCAAGATTATCAACCTGTTGTGATTCTTGATTCTCCACAAAAGAAGGAAGCAAACCTTCAAATACATCATGTATCTGCATATGAGGTACATCAAAAGCAACCATAGGTTGAGCAGTAGCTTCTGCAAAAATTACATCAAGACTTTCAAAAATCTTGTTTGTAGCAGGATTGTAAAGTCTATAACCTTTACTTCCACTACTGTACCCCACAGATATACATTTGATTGCCTTATCATCAAGCTTCCCACGTAACTGCTGAGGGATGTGAGCATAAGCAATTAGACAACCAAAATCATGAAGATAACTGACTGAAGGTTTTCTGTCATACCAAGCTTCATATGGAGTAATGGTCTTCAAGGCACGAGTAGGACACCTATTCAAAACATGTGCTGCACAAGCAACTGCCTCCATCCATAGCTTATGAGACAAACTCTTAGCCTTGAGCATACATCTAGCCGTCTCCATTAAAGACCTGTTCTTCCTTTCTGCAACACCATTCTGTTGTGGTGTGTATGGCATAGTGCACTGGTGTTTAATGCCTTTCTTTCCCCAAAAATCCTTAAATGCACCTGACATGTATTAACCTCCTCGATCGGTACGAAGAGTTTGTACTTTGCAACCTGTTTCATTTTCAACCATGGCGACATAATGTTGAAAAACTGCAAACACATCTGACTTTGCTTTGAGTGGATACACCCAACAAAACCTGGAAAAGTCATCAATGAAGGTCACAAAATAAAGGCTGTTTCCTATAGATGGCGTCCTCATAGGACCACATACATCACTATGTACAAGCTGCAACTTTCGTGTCGGTCTAACTGAACCATCCTGTGAAAATGCAAATCTGTGCATCTTTCCAAGAACGCAACCTTCACATACATGTCTTGGTGGCATCTCCAATAAAGACAAATCATGCACCATATTATGACGTTGTAAAGTCATCAAACTGCCATAACCAACATGCCCAAATCTAGCATGCCACAACTCAGCATCCTGCATGGCCTGAGTCTTTGATTCTGCAATACATACCTGAATCTGCTTTTCATAACGATCTAGCACAAATAGTCCATTTTCCAGCGTACTTGTAGTGATAGGAGAATAACCATTCTCTCGATCTCGTACAACACATCTGTCATCCTCAAAAATGACCCGAAGACCATTTTTTGCAAGAGAGGATACAGACAACAAATTATTCTTGATCCCTGGAACATATAAGACATCTGGCAAGCATAAATCTGAACCATCTGAAATGGTAATCAAAATCTTACCAATGCCTTTGATTGGATAAGAAGCATTATTTTCACATGTCATCTTCTTTCCTGCTGGAGCTGCATCCAATGAACAAAACAAATCCTTCCTTGAAGTAATATGCTTGGATGCACCACTATCAAAGTACCAAATCATTTATGTCTTGTCAACACTGTAAGCAGAAAAATCTGAACATACTACAAAAGCATAAGAATCCTGCACAAAGTTTGCAGACTCTTCTTTAGCTGTAGAAGAATCACCAGAAGCTGAAACAACCAAACTTGACTCTTTCTTCTTTTCTTTAGCAATTCGCTTTTTACACTCACTAATGTAGTGACTGGGTTTCTTGCAGTAGTGACATTTACCTTTCTTCTTGGACTTGTCAGAATCACCTTTAGACTTCTCTGAAGACTGTCCTGCACCAGACTTGGAGTGATGAGCACTCTCTTTACCCTTGTTTTTGTTATGTACAACAAGAGCATGATCCATACCATCCACCTGTAAAGACTTGTTCTTACGTGATTGATCCTCCTGCAATAGCAAAGCCACTAACTCTTCAAAATGAAGAGGGTCAGGATTAGCTCGCAAAGACAGAGTCAAAGAAGTCTGAAAAGTCAAATAAGATTGGTGGTAGTGGAATTGGTGTTTTGGAAACTCAA
>NC_140950.1:107733756-107782882 GCF_014529385.1 Adiantum capillus-veneris | reverse complement strand
TTTGAAGTTGCGTGGTCCGAACAGTAGTAATTGTAGAAGACGTGCTCTATGTTTGATGGTGACCTGCAAAAGTTGTGATTATGGTGGTTGTTTTGCTTGAGGGTTTTGTTTTGGTTGCCACTGAAATTGCTTGCTTGTGGATTTCCAAGAAGAGGCCTCGTGTGAGCAAGTTTGTTTTGGTTTCCATACGCACTTGACATTGTTTGGTTGTCGAGGGTTTTGTTCCATTGGCCTAGGTTGTTTGACAAAAGCTGTAGGCAATTTGGCAAGGTCTGGTTTTTGTCTAGGCAATGTAGACGGACTTGTATTGTTTGGTCGTTTTGGTATCCATAATTGCTTAGGATTGGTTTGCATGATGGCTTTTTAAAGCCATATTTTCTTGACCACGGCTGTGAAATATCACTAAGCTGGTGCATGTGGTGATGGTAGAGGTTCCCATACATTGTTTGTTTGTACAAAGGGTGTGGCAAAAGATTGTCCTCTTGTTTAAGTAGTAAGGTATTGTCCTGCCAATTTGGCGTGGCTTGCTAAGTGCGCATCCACGGCACTCCCAGAATAACTGCTTCATTAAGATACTGATAGTCAACCACATGAAACTGATGCAGATAAGCTGTTCCACCAATGGTGATTGGTAAATTTATGTGGCCTAGACTGTCCATAGTGCCTTTGTTTGCTACTTTGAACCCCATCGTGTTTGGCATTAGAGGCTCCTGCGTGATTTTTTTGAAAGACCTCTTCTCCTCATCCCATGATGCTAGGGCGTCCATGGAATTACATGCAAAGAAATTCTAGATGCGAGGAAGCAAAGGAAAATGTTGCAAAACCTTTTATGGAATTTTTTGTTGGTGGAGATCTACTCGATATCTCTCGGAATCACATTTCGGACACTTCTCCATGTCTATGTATTCCCCTCTGAGAAGAATGCAGTCGTTAGGACAAGCATGAATCAAAATTGTACTCCATCCCCAAGTTTTGCAAGATCTTTCTTGCTTCCTCTCTAGAATCTGGCATCACATTATCAGTTGGCAGTATGTGCTCTTTGAGAAATCTACACAGTGAAAAAAATGCGGTACACTTGTGTAAGTAATCTATCAGATCATTATACATCTAGAGTTTTTTTATTGAAGTAAACACATACTAATAGATCACCTCAAAAGCGCTGAGACGCTAGTGTCACTCCATCCAAAATTTGCCTGCATGTTGAGAAGAACTAGGAGCGCCTTCAATCTAGACACACGTGCTCCATCATATAATGGCATATCGGCTTCACTTTTCATATCATCATAGATAAGCCTTTTTGAATCCATAATTGTCTCGATCATTTCATCGATCTCGGGCTCAAACATTGCCTTGTTGGGAATGTGGTCTACATGATCATCCTCCGAGCTGTCAGAGGCTACATCTTGTGGCCTCACGTATGCTACTTGCAAAGCACCTGCGAATACGTCTATTGGGTTGCAAGATTGCTGCCTGTTGGCCACCCCAACGTTAGAGTCCGACGAGTTATGATTGGAAACAATTCGATCTATAATAGATGGATCAAACTCGCCAAATTTGCAAACGTGCTGCAAAGAAACGTGTCTTGTCCATCGCACAGCCTTCTTTCATCGATTACAAGGAGATAAGATCCTTGCTGAGAGATAGGTGTTTCGGTTGGATGGTCCCACATCCTTGTCACTACTCATAATGAATGTAAAAACCTTATAACCTGGACATAAATTTAATCTTCTATTGGCATCCTCCATCTTTTATGTCTCTCTCTCTCTCCCTCTCTCTTTGTTCACACTCTGTAAACTACCTCACATTCTCTAGTCATGTTCGATCCCTGCACACCTCGGTCTAGAGGTACATGGAGATCAGAACCACCGGGCTATAATCTCGTCTTTATTGGTCAATGCCTATATTTGTGGGTACAAGAAATCTACACACTCATGTCTACATGATAGTGCATGTAGTGGACAAAACCCCTTTGCCTCTTCTCTAGTTGTAGCAATTCACAGCATCTTAACATCTCAGCAGATCCTTGTTCTAGGGATTACTTAGCACATTACATGTTGGCCTCCAATCTGAGTATCATGCCGTTGAAAGCTTTCCAACTTAAGGTCGCATCCTTAGAGAGGAAGAGAGGGATCACCGTTCACCTAACTCTAATTTTTTCGTAATCCCGAAGGTAAACTTTAATATAAAAACTAAATCCAAAATCTACTCTTAAATCTAGCCTAATTGAACATATAGTGATTCTGAGCTAATTGAACATGGTTAGTGGGTGAGTTGATAGGTGTCAGATTCCGATGGGAATATACATATTGTTGTGTACCTAGTGTTTGCCCTTTGGGAAAAGCTTTCATTGACATGCCCTAAAATCTTACCTAAATCTAATCTAATCTAACCTTAAATCTAACATAAGTCTAGATCTAATCTAATCTTAAACTCAACATAAATCTAAATCTAATATAATCTTAAATCTAACCTAAACCTAAATGTAATCTAGCTTAAATCTAAATCTAATTTAATCTTAAATATTGTCTTAATCTAAAATCTAAATTTAATCTAATCTTAAACTCAACATAATCCTAAATCTAATCCAATCTTAAATCCTAAACCTAAATGTAATCTAGTTAAATCTAACCTAGCTAATCTTAAATCTTGCCCTATTTTGAAATCTAACCTAATCTTAAACTCAAGATAAACCTAAATGTAATCTAACCTAATCTTAAATCTAATTTAAATCTTAACCTAATCTTAAGTCTAACCTTATTTTAAATTTAGCATAAATTTTAAATATAAGTTAAATGTAATCTAACTTAATCTTAGATCTTAATCTAACCTATAATTAAATGTAAGTTTAAATCTAACCTAACCCTAAATTTTAATATAGCATTTCATTTCATATTTTCTCTACTTTTTTTACCTCTCTCTCTCTCTCTCTCTCTCTCTCTCTCTCTCTCTCTCTCTCTCTCTTTGTTTTCTATCCTTAACTCTCTCTTTTCGTCTTCTTCCCCCCCCCCCCCCCCCCTCTCTCTCTCTCTCTCTCTCTCCTTATTTCTCTTTCTCTTTGTTTTCTCTCTCTCTCTCTCTCTCTCTCTCTCTCTCTCTCTCTCTCTCTCTCTCTCTTTGCTTTATATATATCTCTCTCATTCTCTCTCTTTACTTTATCTCTCTCTCTCTCTTTCTCTTTTCCTCTCTTAGTCTGTGTGTGTATCATTCTTTGTTTATGCACGTGTGTGTGTGTATGTGTTTTTTGTTTATGCATGTGTGCACCCTCTCTCTCTCTCTCTCTCTCTCTCTCTCTCTCTCTCTCTCTCTCTCTCTTTTCAAAGACACAGTGTGTGTGTGTGAGAGAGAGAGAGAGAGAGAGGGGAAGGGAACATGAGAGAGAGGAGAGGGAAGGAGCATACCTGGCTCTCCTTCCTCTCCTTGTGTGCATGTGCGTGTGTGTGTGGGGGGGGGGGAAAGAGAGAAGAGAGAGAGAGAGAGAGAGAGAGGGAGAGAGCGCGGTTTTACCTCTTTCGCTTGAGCGCCAAAACTCAAATATGAGATCTGAGTTTTTGGCACTCTCAGTTTTTTTTTACCCTTGTCGGTGTTGCTATGGATGTCGCTATAAGCGTCACTATGCAACAATAGTGACGCCCATAGAGACGCTGTGGATTTTCACTTTTGAGTGTCGCACTACGAGCGTCACTAATGTGAAGTACCTGTTGTAGTGTTAGAAATGAACCTCTAGATTGGAAGCTAGGTTAATTCTATCGATTTGACTAAGCTTCTGCCAGTTTTGGGCTTTTGGGATGTTTTTTTGCATCCAAATTCAATTTTGGAAGGACCACTAGACTCTCTGTGATGCCCTCTAGCTATGGTGCCAGTTTGGTATCAAAATGTGTCAGGGGAACATGGATTGCAATCCATGTTCCTTAGTGTTAGTATGCACTGAAACTTAGCCCACAGCGAGTCCTTGGCCTACTGATACTGGCTATATGATTTTTGAATGTTTTGGAGTTTTTAAGGTCAGACAAAAGTAAGTTTTAGATATTTTGAGTTGTACATGCTATCGTTGCGTATGCCGAACAAGGATAGCAAAATGCAAACTTTTCCTTTGATGATGCGTGGTAGAGCTAAAGCATGGTACGACGCATTGGAAGGTGAGCCAAAGCAAGCATGGCCGGCTCTACGGGCGAGGTTTCTTCACGAATTTCTTAAGGAAACTTACCTAGTTGAAATGGATGCAAGGCTGAAGGCGCTTAAGCAAGATGTAAGTGAAGAGTTCAATTTGTTTTTGGGTCATTTTGAAGAGTGTTGGGCAGAATTAGTGTCAGCCATGCAATTGGCTAATGGAGACTACTTCAAGATGGACAAATTCATGGCGTGTCTGCATCCTAAGGTGAGAGAGATAGTTTATTTTGAGAGCCCAGAGAATTACAATGGTGCGGTAGCCATTGCACGGTCGAAGAGAAGAAAGATAAAGAAGAAGATAGAGCAGGGCGTGTCAGGCTATCAGACAATGGCCCATGTTCAACCGCAGAGTCCGAGAGAAGCTGCACACGAAGATAATCATGGAAATCGAGGTGTAGCTGTTGTGCTGCAAAACTGGGTATGCACGGTGCAAGATTTGTCTGAGAAAATGTAGGATTTGCGGCTCAGTGTCATAGATAGAGGACAACCAAGAGGAGCCAGGGGCAGGGCATGGCCACTGCCTGGTAGGTGTGGAGAAGAAGGGCACTATGCACCCGATTGTCCTGAACCGCAGAGAGAAAGAGGAGGTATGTACCTGCTTTTTGGTAGAGGTCGAGGTCAAAGACAATACGATGGTCCAAGAAAGCAAGCGGTAGAGAACCCTGTGCAGCCAGCTCCGCAAAACGGAGGCGAGGTCCCAAGAGTAAACACCATAGGAGTGGATAAGCAAGAATTTGAAGAATTTGAAGTTTTAGCCAATAAGAGAGCAAGAGCTGAGAGGGAGACAGAGAAAGAGCGGGAAACTAGAGCTGGCAAGGGCAAAGAGAAGGTGTACGAAGGTAGAGAGCAGCCTGAGCCTAGCAAAAGAAGGAGGCGTCGCAAGATCAAGCAAGCAGATTTCCAGCTAGGACGAGGCTATCTCGAGTACAATCTGGTGAGTGATGTTCAAAATCAAAAAGCAAATATTACGTTTGGTTATTTGTTAGCTTTAAATCCAAAGTTAAGAAGGCAGTGGTCCACAAGTGTTAGCACTAGGCTGCCAAGAGCTAAGGGAAATGTCCAAGCAGTGCAAAACATGGCTTTGAGGGTAGGTATCCCCACTGATGTTCTTCCATCGGTGGATGCAATTATAGAGAAGAGGATGCAGGTACAAGCCTACATAGACAGTGGAGCACATGTTTGTGTCATGACGGAAGCAGCCATGAAAGAGACGGGAGTCAAGGCAGTAGAGTCAGGTCAAATCTGTGCATGAGGATGGCTAACCATACTAAAGCTAGGTGTCTGGGTGTGGCACAGGATGTAAAGGTCAAGGTGATGGGCATAGAGTGCGTGATCGTTTTTTTTTCTGGTGAATGCAGGGGACAATGCTTATCCAATAATTTTGGGTACACCATGGCTTTTGGCGATAGGTGCAAAGCAGGATTGGGAGAGCAAAGTGTTCACTTTGCCTGACAAAGAGAAAGGAAGACAAATTGTTCTTGATTTGAAGACCAAGGAGAGTAGTTCTTGTCCTATGGTAGTTAAAGATGAGGGCGACACGACGAGCTATGAGTATGATACAGAGACGGGCTATGATGAAGGCTATACTAGCACAAAGGAAGAGGAGAGCGAGGATGACATGCTAAAAAAAGATGCAGACTTGTTCGGGGTCACCATAGACGACTCTCCACCTAAAGAAGAAGGTATGCGGTCTCAAGATCATGGTTTAAGCATAGAGGAGGTTTCAAGCATGTTGAGTGAAGACTTAACCAAGAGTGAAAAGTAGGGCTATGTTCAGCTGTGTGAATCCTATCCTAACCTATTCGCGACGGAGTACAAGCATTTGCGAGGTGCAAAGGGGGTGGAGCACAAGATTTTTCTTAAGGAGGGACATAAGCCTAAAGCACAAAAGCTGAGAAGACTAGGAGAAATAAAAAAGGAAGCCCTTTGGCAGGAGATCAATAAGCTACTGGAGACAGGCATCATATATCCTATGAAGGAGTCAGAGTGGGTCTCGCTAGTGGTCATAACCCCTAATAAGAATGGGAAATGGAGAGTGTGTGTCGACTACAAGCCATTGAATTCCGCAACCAAGAGGAATCACTATCCCTTGCCATTCCAAGACGAAATCCTAAACCAGGTGGCTAGGCATGAGAGATACTCAATTATGGACGGCTTTTTGGGGTACTTTCAGATAGGGATTGCGCTTGAATACCAGTTGAAGACCACATTCATATCTCCATGGGGTTATTTTGCTTACCGCAGGATGCCATTCGGATTGGTGAATGCATATGCCACCTTCCAAGGTTGGATGAAAAGGGTATTTGGTCCATACTTGGGCCGTTTTATTAGGGTCTTCATGGATGATATCGGCTGCTACAATTCAAGAATAGAGCATCTATCAAATCTCCAATTATGCTTTCAAAGGCTTGATGAAGAAGGGGGTCAGCTGAACCCCAAGAAGTGCAAGCTAGCACAGCCTCGAGCACAGTTGTTAGGTCATGTGGTGTCACAAAACGGTATAGAGGCTGATCCCGAGAAGGTGAAAGCATTGGTGTTGCTGGAGCCACCATCAGATGCTCAAGGTTTGGCTTCATTTGTTCATAAGTTGAAGTATTTGTCACGTTTCTTTTGGATGCTGTCGCAATATGTGCTTCCTCTTCAAAAGAGGGCTCAGCAAGTGCATGGTTATGAGTGGGATGGGGAAGCTCAGGAGGCTTTCGATAGGGTTAAAGAGATTTTGTGTTAGTTGCCAGCGGTGTGTCCTCCCAATCAAGAAGGCAACTTCTATGTGTCTATGACCGTGGGCACAATTTCTATTGCAGCGTTTCTACTGCAAAAGGTAGGGAGAAGATACAAGCCGATATACTTTGAGAGCAGGGTGATTAACCCAGGAGAGGCTACCTACACTGAGGCGGAGCAGTGGGTGATGGCTCTAGTCTTCGCTTGCAGGAAGTTCAAAGTCCATTTGATTGTGCGTGAAGCCAGGAAGGAGGATTATGAAATGGGTGTTGGAGCTACATGAGTTCGAGTTCGAGTTCAAGGTAGATCACACGAGTCGGTCTCACCTGGTAGACATTCTTGTTAGCAAGGCCATTGATTTTCCGGCCTATCCAAGGCATTAGAAAAAATATGGACTCTCCATGGGCCTTGTAAGAATCCCTAATTTTAAGGAAGTATGTTGTGATTAAGGGAGACAAAGGAAATGATGGGGGCTAGTTTGGTAGGTCATTTTCTAGCCTTCAAGCCTAGAAAAGGTGGGGTAAGTAGTGACTAGGAGGCTACCTTCTCTCTCTAGCTTTTCAGCATCTCCTAGAGAAAAGGGGGTGTCATAAAGAGGGAGAGGGACCCTTGTAAAAAAAGAGAACCCCACCTTTCATTTTTTTCTAAAGGCTCGGCCAAAAATAAACCCTAAAAATTTGAAATTTATTGAAATTTCAAAAGTAGTCATTTCCCCCCAAAAAGTGACCCCAAACCTATTCTAATATCAAAACATCATTTTTTGCCTCCAAAATCCCTTTCTCTTTCTCCATGTCTCCTCTTTTTCTCTCTCACTCCCCTTCCTCAAAGTAGCCATGCCCACCATAGCCAGGACCTGCTGCATCTCCCTCTTCATCTAAATGCTAAATCCTCCTTCTCACTCTTACAGAATTTTTCATCTCCCTCTCCATCTACCTGCTAAAATCTCCCTCTCATTCTCACACACTCCTGGATCTGCCTCTTCATCTACCTGCGAAACCCTTCCTCTCACTGTCACATTCCTCTCCTCTCTTCTTTCTATCCCTGTACCCTCTTCCATTGTTCACTGTCCTCCCTCAAAAATACCAAGATCTACAACAACTACCTCTTCATCTACCTCCTCAATCTTCCATTTCAATGTCAACGTCCCCTCCCCTGACCCTACCCCTTCCCTCCCACTCAACTTACCCTATCAACCAAGCCCACCCTGATTACAAGCTAATGTAGTTGTCTTCACATCCACCTTTGCCTCTATTGCATCCCACAACACTAATACCCAACTTCTACAAGCTATGGAAAAGACTCTAGCATACCCAAATTCTTGCAAGCTATGGAACAAAATATTTCTTTTTCATGTAAGGTGGAGTCACATCACAAACTTTCTAGTTGGAAGGACAGAGAAGGGTGCCCCTGCACCATAGGTGCAGGGTCAAGTATGTCAAGCAATGGTGATGTTACTTTACACAAGGGCACTAGTTTCAAACTTGTGTGTATTTGAGGCAACATTTAAGGAATTTAGATCTGTACTCTATACATGCCGATCATGTATCCATAATGCCCAAAGCTATCAACAGAGCTTTTCCTTTGTAATCACATACAATCATGTTTGAGGTGGTCTACAATGGACATGGTTTTGTAACAACAAGCGCTATGGCTTTAATATATGAAATCTTTGATCTTGCAAATTATTTTCCATGTAGCAATTTCTTTGAAGATTTTATTCTTACTGAGGGGTTTGATGCTTATACAAGTGTGTCACATGAATACGGTAAATTCGTTGTGAATACTAGGGGTTAATAACTAATATAGAAAGTGTTGAACCAATGTTGAGAATTATGCTAGTGGGGAGGATTACCCATCACTCATAAGCCTGCATCAAGATGGGCCGTGTAATTCCATCATGGTAGCATTTCTGAGGCTTTAAAACTATATCAACCAATGATTCAAAGGTAGGGGCTAGTTGGTTAGTTTAGTAGAGGGGGCAAGGGTGCCTATTCATGCATTGGATGGAAAAGAGGCATGGGATGGGTTTAGAAAACCTTTATTATCTCTCTCTCTCTCTACCCCCCCCCCCCCCCCCCCAATATCTCTTTCCTTTCAGCTAGCTAGCCATGTATGATCAATTATTTTTTGCATAAACTTACAGAGTAGTGTTTTGTACTAATAGAATATTGTCTCCTTTATGGGTAGATTCTTTAAGAATCAATTATCTCTCTCTGTATCTCTCCTTTTTGGGCAGCTCTGTTTCACTAGTAGGCCTTTGTGACACTAAAAAGTGTCTTGTACAACCAAGCAAAGCACCCCCTTTTTCCTTAGAGACCAAAACTAGAGCATACACACTACGGGGCACTATCCTCAAAATCAAAGGGGGGCTTGCAACGCGCCATGGTATGAGATAGCTATTATTGCATGGTTGAGTGAAGTTTGAACATCCTGTAGGACCATGTCAACCATGCCAAAGAAAGCTTGTACAGATATAAGGCAAGGCAAGGGATGCATAGGCCTTGGGAGGCCCAAAGAGAGCCTGCCCCACAAGGGAGCGCATTTAGGCCTTCCATAGGTCTATGGAAGGCCCAAATGCACTCCCTTTGTGGCAGGGGTGCATAGGCCTTGGGAGGCCCAAAGAAAGCCTACCACAAGGGAGCGCATTTGGGCCTTCCATAGGTTGCCTTCCATAGACCTATGGAAGGCCCAAATGCGCTCCCTTGTGGGCAAGCTTTCTTTGGGCCTCCCAAGGCCTATGCACCCCCTGCCTTGCCTCCTACTCTTTGTGCTTGCTTAGTTTTGGGCATGGTGGCCTTGAGCCTACAAGATAACCATGAACATCCATCCAAAGAAGCATTTTACAAAAAATAGCTCATATGATATATCTAGAAAAAGCAAACTCATCCTCTACTACAAATGGCTATAGATCGCTCACCATGTGCATGATGCATTCTCTACTCATTCTCTGCTACAGATGGCTCAAAGTATGCATGATGCATACTTAATTAGCAAGCAATCCAAGGAATAAATTGTCTTGGGTTTGATCCATGTATCATGTCATTTATCCATCATAAGAGTGTATCCTCAACAAAGGGGCAATGCCCTTGAGTTCCAAAAGGGTCTCTCTCTCTCTCTATCCCTAGTTATCTATCTATTTATCTATCTTTGTGTTTTTTATCTGCATGTGTGTCTATCTATCTATTTATATATCTATCTATCATATTATCTATCCATCTATCTATCTATCTATTAATGTATTTATCTATATCTATTTGTCTGTCAGCCTGTTTATCCTCCATCTATCTATGTACAATATATATATATATATATCCCCTATCTCTATCTTGTTTGTTCGCTCTCTTTTCTTTATTTTGATTTCATAGTCTAGGGATTTCAAAGAACACAAGCTTATGGTTGAACTTACACAAATTCATATCAAATACAACATAATAGCATGCCATTGCATTATTGATGGCAAAGGTAGAACGAAGTGTTTGCATAATGCCAAGAGGGGATTCATGTGTGTGCTTGCAAACATGAGGGAATATGATTGCTCTATCTTTCTTGGATTAGGTTTGAGTGTATTCTTTCAAAAATTTGAAGCCTGCCAAATATATTGAGATAAACTATGAGTGCTCATGAACTAAATGTTTGTTCAATGCCAAAGGAGTCTCATGTCTATGCCTGCAACACAAGAAAATATTATTGCTTTATCTTGCTTAGATTAGTCTTGAGTATGGGAATTTTCTAAGAATTTAAAGCTTGCCACCATTTTGAGATAAACTTTAAGTGCTCATACGATAGAAAATGAATCAAACCTGACTTCTGAGATTAGATGGCTTACTATATCTACATGCAGGCACATTGCAAAGGTGTGCTTGCTACCAAAAAATCAATTTACTTGATCAATTCACTTACGAGCACCAAAAATTTGGCAAGAAGCACAATACCCATACAAGATTAGATGAAACAAAAATTGATCACAAGCACAACATCATATAGTTGAAGATTAACTAGAGTGGACAAAAATGTAATGAAACAAGAGTGCTTTCTATTCAAGTAGTTTCATTACAAAGTTTGTAGCTTGGCTACAATAATAACTTGGGATGTTATGTTCTGGATCAAATACATTGAATGGAATATAGACTGAGGAAATTGCTATGCTCTTAGAAAGGCTTGTCTCATCATTGATAACTCCATGGACCTCCATATCCACAAGTATACTCACCAAACAAAGACTGTTTAGAATGATCTTCTGATTGGAGAAGTCGCACTTTCCACTTGACACCAAACCAGGTTGAGCCCAAGCATCCACTGCAATAACATCCTGTAATACAACAAATATGGTGTTAGCTACTATAGTTTAAATTAATATACATTGTTGAGTTATATAGATTAGTTCTTATCTATAGCATGCAAAACCATAAAGGTACCCGAGAGGCATTCAAGCGGTTGCTTTGCAAGTAAGCTGGATAAAAAAATACGTTCACAAATACCGTTGTCAAAAAATATGAACACATGAAAATTAAAGAGGACATATCCATAAGATGACTTAGCATTAGACTTACAATGAGGTGCAAATTGGTTTGAATCTCTTTGCAAGTGGATCTCAACTACACTATACACATGTTGAGTGATGGCCACCATTCCAAATTTTGTTTTGAAAGCCATCAATCTTCACTTCCAATGGTGTTCCAATATGCCTTGACATTGTACTCCATGAGGAACAACATTGAATGGTTGCATGTAGACCCATGAGCCTTGCTAAATACCTGTGGTATCCATTCCACCTTCGAGATCTTTGTGTTGTGCAGTATGACCTTTTGTATCTCAAACTTTGGCCGTCTATGCGTGGTATGGGTGGACATTCTTGGGAAGAGGTCGGGTGGCCACACAGCAGAGAGAGATTGGGAAGGGTGAGGGGGGTGAGGGTTGGAGAGAAGGATAGTGAGGTCTACACAGTACAGAGAGAATGAAGGGGAGAAAGGGAGAGATAGAGAGGATGGAGAGTGAGCTTTTGGCTACGGTGGGATAGTGATGAGCTTTGGGCTATGGTGGGCTGCATTGTGGAGAATGGAGGGGTGAGGGGAGGGAGAGCTAGAGAGGATGGAGAGTGAGCATTTGACTATGGTGGGGTTGATTGTAGAGAGAGTGAGGAGAGGGAGGAGGGACAGATGAAGAGGAGGATAGTGATGAGCTTTGGGCTATGCTAGGCTGCACAGCACAGAGAGAATGGAGGGGGGAGGGGAGGGAGAGCTAGAGAAGATGGAGAGTGAGCTTTTGGCTATGGTGGGGTTGACTGCACAGAGAGAGTGAGGGGAGGGAAGGGGGCACGGAGAGAAGATTGTGGGAGAGAGAGAGAGAGGGAATTTGGAGAGAAAAAGTGACTTTTTGATGTTTGGTTATGTTTTGGGCAATTTTGGAGGGGAAATGGTCATTTTTGAGACTTTTCAAAAATTCCAATTTTTAGGGTTTTTTGACCTGCGCAATTTTTCTTTTGGGGTCCCTTTTTGTCAAGGGTCCCTCTCTACGCTTTATGACACCTCTTTCCCACTTTCAACCTCCCCCCCCAGCCCATCTCCCCTTTCTCTCTAGGAATCAAGCATTGAAGAGGGGGACAAATAGGGTACCCCCTATCTCTCCTTAGGCTATAGGTGATATCCCAAGAGCCCTCTCATTGGTCCTCCACTAACCCTTACCTAATCAAAAGGGCCCTAGGAGAGTCCATATTTTTCCTAATGGGTGATGCGAGATGAAGCTAAGGAGAAACCCGACTTAGAAGATGCTTTTACAATGTGGTTCGATGGAGCATATCGAAGGGTAGTACAGAAGGCAGGAGGAGGTGTGGTGATACACGACCCACACGGCAAAACTATATTCTCGAAGGTGTATGATTTGGAGGATTTCCACACTAATAATGAGGCAGATTATCTCACTCTGCATTTGGGTTTAAGGCAGTGCATAGAGTTCGGCATTTCAAGGTTGGTGGTGAAGGGAGATGCATTGCTACTCATCAAGCAACTGCTAGGCCAATGGCAGGTAAAGTGCGATTCTTTGAAGCATTGGTTCTTTTCCATCAAAAAGATGCTGAAGTCTTTTGAAGAAGTCCAATTCAAGCATGTGAGAAGAGAGCAGAATCAAGAGGCGGATCAAGTAGCTAGGAGCAAAGAAAAGGTGCATGTTGCAGGTCTATATGTGGCCCCAACCACTTATGCAGGTAGGGAGACCCGTAAAGAGATCGAAGATTTTTTGAGTGCAGAGCAATGTTTAGAAGGTTTGACCAAGCTGCAAAAGAGAAGAGTGGTGCAAAAGGCCCGCAAATTTACATTGGTAGGTGAAGATCTCATGAACTATGGGCATGACGGTGTGCTTAGAAGGGTGCTATATAGAGAGGAGATAAGAATGGTGTTGAAGCAATTCCATGAAGAGAGTGGACACCAGGGCAAAGACCAGGTTCTGTTTTGAGTGCTTAGAGCAGGTTTTTGGTGGCCTTCCATTGTGAAATATGTGCATTATTGGTGCAAGACATGCCACGAGTGTCATACTATAGGTGAAAGACGACTGGTAGCGGAGTCACAGGGCACCATCATCGCACAAAGCACCTTCGAGAAGTGGGGTCTGGATGCTATAAGCCCTCTCCCAAAGTCTACAAGCGGTAAGAAGTACGCGGTGGTAGCCATTGACTACCTTACAAGGTGGGTCGATGCCAAAACAGTGAAGGAAGTAAATGCTAATGTAGTGGCTCAATTTGTTTTTGATAATATCTGTTGCCGTTTTGGTGTTCCATGGGTGTTAGTTTCTGATAGGGGTTAGAGGTTTAGAAGCAAGCTCATGAGGGCATTAGTGGAAAAGTTAAAGATTCAGCATCGGTTTTCCTCACCCTATCACCCCCAGTGCAATGGTCTAGTCGAGAGTGCTAATGGTCAAATTGTCAAGATGTTAACGAAGTATGTGTATAAGCAAGAAGCTGAGTGGGAAGCAAATTTAGAGAAGTGTATGTGGGCGTATAGAACGTCCTATAAAGTGGCTATAAACTTCACTCCATTCGAGCTTGTCTATGGTAAGGAGGTTGTGTTGCCAGTGCATGCACAGCTAGGTGCTTTAAAAGGTATGTGGCGTGTCAATGCCACTCAACAAGAGGTTCTACAGGATCGGATAGCCAGCTTGGAGGCTTTGCAGATGGACAGAGAGGAAGCTTAGACTACTACTATGAGGGTTACCAAATTCAATCAGAATCTACCGGACAAGAAGATAGACGAAGGAGACCTAGTCATGAAGTACGAAAGCTATCTGGATTTCACATTCCAGAAGAAGTGGACAGGTCCGTATAAAGTGAAGAAGGCCTTTCCGAATGGGACATATCAACTGGTAAGGGCAAATGGAAAGCTTCTTAGGAATAGGGTAAATGGTGTGCGGCTCAAACTATATTTTGAGAGGAATCTAGTGCCTGAAGTGCAGCAAATTATAGTCAAGGGGGGTGGGCAACCCACCTAAAGCATGCAGTGTGTGAGATAAAGGAGATGAAGCTTTTGTGCATAGCCTGTACATACAGTTATGGTTTTGTGAGTGTTTTTTATCATCGGTTTGGTGTGCCAGTTTTAAAGTTTTGTACATATGCTTTTGGTCGAACATAAATGTTTGACGAGGGGGACTGGGCAATGATGGTGCAGCCAAAGTTGGTCTGAGCTAGGAGATGGTCAATGCTAGGCAGAGGCAGCATGTGAGTGTAGTGCAGAAGGCTAGGGCAGGTGCTCAGGCCCTTGGCAGCCAAAGGGTAGCGGTAATGTATGCTTAAAGAGGTTCTAGGCCAAAAGTGTAGCGGAATGGTCCACATGGGGTGGCAGATGAAGATGTCCAAAATGCCAATTCAAAGCTCTAGAATGTAGAGTTCAGCGTGCACTAGAAGCCGGTCTAGATGGCATATATTGCAGTTTAAAGAAAGGGTATGTAGCAGATCCCCGACATACAGTGCAGCTGAGGACAGGTGGCCCGGGCTAATGACAGTATATCCATGTGTAGTGCTCAAGTTGTGGAGCATGCCTGTCTTCTCGGATTGCAAATCGGAGCTTTGAATGGCAAGTTATGGCCATTAGAAGATTTTCTGGGGGACCGGGTCTGAGCCCACTTGCACGTATTGGAGGATGTGACGTTTGGAAGATTTGTAGCCTCGCCAAGGTTCTCGGTGGCAGTGTGCATCATGTGGAATTAGCACAAATTGACGGTTCACCTATCGGGTTCCTGGTCCGCAAGATGCTCCAGGTCAAAGTTGGGGGACTATCCCTTGGGCGGTGATTACAGATGCTTTTCTTGTATTTTGTCGGCCTTGTTTGCTAGGCCTGGGAGAGTCAGAGTGTGGTGAGCACGGGGGGGTTCAAAGTCGAGAACCAGCTCCATCAGTTGAACCTTACGGCCCTGAAACCCGATTACCGAGTGCTAGCTGGCAAGCAGATAAGCAATGTGGAAAAAGTGGTTTTTTATGGAGTGTTTTCAAAAAAACTTTACAAGGCTTTGAAGGCCATGGACCACAGAGCTGCCACGTGGTGTCGAAGTAAACCCACATGCGAGGAGGAAGCTGGATGTTGCGCCCTATATGGGCTGGGGCGAGTAAGCCTCATTGGTATCACAAGGTGAAGAGGGAGCTTGGAGCTCCGTGAGTTGGTGGCTATGGCGGGCCTTGCCGAGCGCTACTGTGGTAGCGTTCCGCGGTGGTTTTGGGCAAGGCACCATGTGCCGGTGGCGTGTTGGCGGCAGTTTGATGAGGTGACAATACCCGACACGGTGCGCGTTCTCGCCGGCTAGGTTTTGGAGAGGGAGAGAAGAGTCAATAGCGACATCGCTATTGCTCCCTCCCCCTTCTATATGAGGGGTGTCCCACAGAAATGGAGCAAGGTAAATCAAGGGGCCAGTTGGCCGTAGGGTTAGAAGCAAAGAGGGTTCAAAGCCCGTCCGGACAAATCAAAGGGTGCAAAGCCAAGCCAAGTCCAAGGCCAAAAGAGGACAAAGAGGAGTCGGATAAGGAGTGAGGGGCAAAGTAAGAAATGAGCAGTATAAGGCTAAGCCAAAAGAGGGTAAAAGGTGAAAAATAAAAAAATGAAGATTCTAGGGGGCAATAGGGACATCGATAATGCCCCCCCCCCCCAAGTGCAAAGAGTGAAGAGGAGAGAGATAGAACAAAGAGGTGCCCCCTTCCCAAAAATGCCAATTCAAGGTGCCAGGTGGACCAATCAAATTGTAAATTCCCAAATTAAAGGCCCCCGCTATAAAAGTCAAAAATGGATCAAATTAAGGGCTTTTTTTTTGGCCTTTTGAGGTGCCGTTTGAAGCCTGCAAAGTGGAGTTCTCAAGTAAGCTAGCCCCTTTGTAACTTTTGCTTGAAAGTGGCCATGGTCATGGCATTGCAAGCCTGTGTATATGTTTTCTGAAGTGCAATCAAGCCATAGTTGCCTCTTGTGTTGTTGTTTACCCTTCCCCCTTTCTCTTTCTCTTGCTTTCATGTTTCTCCTCGGTGCCGGTGGACTGTGTGGATGTGTGGATGTGTGTACCCCCCGGACCGATGGTATTTTGAGTGAGAGAGTGAGACTGAGTGTGTGTGTGCTTGTGTAAGGGTGGAGATAGGCAGTGGTAGTAGGTGTATCTTGTGTGGTGGTTTTGTGGAGTGTGTGAGCAATAGAAATTGAGCAGGTGGTGGTCTGCTAGTGTGAGTTGCGTGTTTGAAGGTGTTTTCTGAGAGGATAGGGATGCTGGGAATACGTTGAGCTATAGAGAGACCCTTTTGTTTGTGCTGGGTGTGTTCCCCCATTCCCCCTCTCCAATGTCTGCTGCATAGCTCTTTTGTACTAACATAATGTCAATATGCAAGGAAGAAACTCAGGATGGGTCACAGAGACTTAATGTGAGTGTTGATCTCACCAAAGTGAACACAAAGGGCTGCTCATTCTACAACAAAAGCAAATCAACCACTTCCTAGTCAAAAAATCAGTGTGCGTCCAATCTCACTACTCTAGGCCATCACACCTTTTTGGCATCCAAAAAATTTGGAATGCAATGAAACTTAAGGAGAAGTATCACAACACCTAAGAGCACAATCCTACCAAGTTCTGTCACCATCAAGGAAGGTACATAAATCACGACCCATCACAAAAAATGTGCAAAAAACTAAAACATAAGTATTTGAAAAGGTCCCCCTTAAGCATAGAAACACTTATCCATGGTCAAAGCATAAAAAGACAACCATTTTAACCTTCAAAGCAATGAATTTTAGCTCACAAGAAAAGTGTCACTAACCACAACAGAATTGAAAATGACTATACTTAGATTGTAGATCAAGAGACAAGGAGCACAATGTGCTTTTCAAAAATGAATTTTGATTACCAATCCAGGAGAAAAAAAGATTACAATTTGTAGCCGCAAGAAGCTCTCACAGTGAATGTTTTCAAAATCCTCCAAGCTAATGATATCTCTTTAGTCCAAACTAAGGGTTTTGACTTAAAGGTTAAAGGAGATTTCCCACGGCCATCCGACCACTTACAAGGGTGTAGACTCAAAGAGGTTGAGAGGGTATGCCAAATCACATTACAAACAGTGTTTACAGGGTTTGGTGTGCATCCGCTTGTATCCCCCAAACAATGATAGATGAGTATGCTACTGACCCTGACTTTAGAGACATAATGTCAGCCCGTGCTTTGGGGAAGAAAGAGAAACCATCCACCTTGCATGATGGTTATCTTCTCCATGGAAATAGGCTATGTGTTACCCATTCCCTTCGTGAGAAAGCTATGTATGAATCCCATGCTCCTCCATATATGGGACATAGAGGCATTCAACCTACTCTTTGAGCAATAGAGATGTATTTCTCTTGGCCTACCATGAAAGTATACTAGTTTGGATGGCTATGCAAAATTACATGGGTAGGAAAATAGTGCTTACCTCCATCCATGTAAAGTCTCATGGTCATCCACTGATATGGTTTGGGCAGTCCCGACCCATACTATGCACTAGCATGAGCCATACGACCTATGTTAGTGCATAGTATGGGCCTTGACCGCCCATATACCAGCTTGGATGGCTATGAAAAACTGCACGGGGGGGGGGGGAGTGTGCACCTCAATCCATGTAAAGTTTCATGGTTATTCACCAATATAATTTGGGCAGTCTCGACCCATACTACGCACTAAAATGGGTTGTATGGCGCAAACGGCCAGATTTAGCGTATAGTATGGACCTTGATCGCCCATGCTGTATTGGATGGTTGTGAAACTTTGAATGGATGAGATATTGATCCACAAACCCATCCATGTAAATTTTCACAACCATCTGATATGGTTTGGATAGACCCGACCCATACTATGCGCTAAAATGGATCGTATGTTTTCGATCCATTTTAGCGCATAGTATGGGCCTTGACCACCCATACCATATCTGATGGATGTGCAATTTTTCATAGATGGAGGAATGGTTCTCACTCCCATCCATAAATATTTTCAGAGCCATCCAATGTGGTCTGGGTGGTCCTGACCCATACTATGCGCTAAAATGAACCATACGGCCCATTTTAGCGCATAATATGGTCCTTGAATGCCCATACCAGTTTGGATGGCTATAAAAATTTTTACAAGTGGAAAAATGATACTCATATTCACCCGTGTAAAGTCTCAAGGATGTCTGGTATAGTATGGGAGGACTCGGTCCATACTATGCGCTAAAATGGGCCGTTTGGCTTATACAACCCATTTTAGTGCACAATATAGGCCTTGATCGCCCATACCATATTGGATGTTGTATGGCTATAAAAATTTGCACACGTGGAACAAGAGTGCTCACCCCCACCCTAAAAATTTTCATAGCCATCCAAATTGGTATGTGTGATCAAGGCGTATACTATGTGCTAAAGTGGGCCGTATGGCCATTTGAGAAGATAGTATGGTTTGCGACCGCCCAAAAACTATTGGATGGCCACAAGACTTTGCACGGGTGGGGGGTGAGAACCATTCCCCCCCCCCCCCCCAAAAAAAAAAAAAAAAAAAAGTTTCAAAACCATCCAATATGTCATGGGTGGACGAGGGGTGGGCAAGGCTCATAATATGTGCTAATATGTGTCGTATGAGTCATACGACCCATTTTAGCGCATAGTATGGTTTGGGACTGCCCAGACCATATGAGATGGTCATGAGACTTTGCACGCATGGGCGTGAGAACCACTTCCCCACCCCGACAAGGTTTTATATCCATCCAATATGGTATGTTCAGTTAAGGCCTATACTATGCGCTATAATGGAACATATGGCTCATCTAACCCATTTTAGCGCATAGTATGGGTCGGGATTGCCCATACCATATCAAATGACCATGAGACTTTTTAGGAGTGTTGTGATAACCATTCAGCCACTCCTAGTGAGTCACATATCTGATATGGTTTAGGTAGTGAAGGGCCATACTATGTGCTCATATTAGACATATGGCTCATCCATCTCATTTTAGCTCTTTTATCATGGATTAGGATATGATCATCTGTTGGGGTATAAAGCCCAATGTGGTCGCCCAGGTAAGTGGGCAGGCTGCCAGGTATGTACACATATTCTTTTGTTAAAACCTAATAAGAACTCACTATGCTCTACACATTACAGTAGAGCGAGTTCACCATATCGTCGTGCTCTTCTTCTCGCACTGTCTCTCACGTCGCACTTCCGCTCGTACTCCTTCAACTGGTATGAGAGCTCAGATCGAGGCTCGGGGCAGCACTGCAGGAGGCTAGAGTCACCAGCTCAGATTGGAGTGAAATTCGACAGGCAAAGACACGGCCCCAAATCTTGTGGGTGAGCCCGTAGGGCTCGCTGTGCTCAGAATTTCATTCTGAGGTCATCTCGATCACCGTTCGTCTTCGACAAAGTTCTGCGAAGGCCATTTTCGACTACGTGGTCTCAGCGGGTGCAGATCCGACTCTGCATATTTGGGGTTTTCGGCCTACGACTGCAGGTGTTGAGGATATCGACACTCCCATAGTGTTGATTTGTGGTTGTCTACACATCGAAGGACGGCTCACAGTTCTTGGAGGTGTGTCACATACGACACGGTCGCATCTACACATAGACTGTAGGCGACATCCACTAGTTCATCAGGTAGCTTGTGTTTGCTGCTTGATATTCCAGATTTCATCCTGACATTGCAGGTACTTCCACATGGGATGTATTGTCAGAGATGATGTATGTCTGTTGAGGGTTTGCTGGCTGTGAGTCACACAGCAAACAACCGCCGCAACGGTTATAGCATACAGTGGGAAATTTGTGGATGTATGACTTTGTGGAAAGTCTATGTACTGTCAGATTTACTGCAGCCTTTGTTGAGGGTCGAGTGAGGTTTTATTGAGCTGGGGGATTCTCGAATGTTGAGATCCTTTCAGTGATACAGGTCTTGGAGCGATCCCTCGAGCACCCGTAGATAGGCAGCTAGGATGTATTGAGTGTGAGTTAGACAGTTGGGATTGCATCTTTGATTTACTGCCATTGAGGCATTGTCACAGTCTATTCTTACAGGACAGTGACAGGACAGTCAGAGACAGTACAGGTGCAGGACAGGTTTACCCGCAGCTTACAGTGTCAGAGAGACAGTGTTTTCTAAGTACACCAGAGCCATTTTACAAAGGAGACTCTGCCAAAATTTCAGAAAAATCTGAAGCTTTCTTGGTTCATTTGACAGGTTGATATTGGTTCAGATGTCAGTTTACATGGGAAACTCTGCCGAATTTTTCCCAGGAAAGTAAACTACTGTGAAGCGTAGCTATGGCTGGATCACAGGACACTGCTTTTTACAATATCAAGAAGCTGGATGGAACCAATTTCCTATTGTGGAAGAAGAAGATTTGGCACGTGTTGGTACAAAAGAAGCAGATAAAACCTATAAAGCTCAAGGGGATAAAACCAGAAGATATGGACGAAGATGAATGGACCGAAATGGATGAATTGGCACTTTCTACCATTATGCTGATTTTGGCAGAAAGCGTTTACTTCAATGTAGCAGACGAGATGTCGGCTTATCAAGCATGGTTAAAGCTGAGTGATCTTTATGAGAAGCAGAGTGCAGCTTCACAGGTATACTGGATTAAGAAGCTTGTTGACTTGAAGATGAAAGAAGGGACACCTATGTCCAATCATCTGAATGAATTCAACACAATCTACAGTCAGTTTTCAGCTCAAGGTGTCAAGTTTGATGAACCTGTTAGAGCTATGTTCCTGTTGATCACATTGCCAGAAAGTTGGGACACTTTTCACACAGGTTTGAGTAATTTTGCACCTCCAGATGGTTTGAACATAGCAGGTGTAGAAGGAAGTCTGCTTACTGAAGAAACCAATAGAAAGACAATGGACAAAGGCAAGGGAACAGCCTTAGTTGTCAGGGGAAGGACCAAAGAAAAGTACAAAGGTGGAAAGAGGAATCAATCTCGTAGCAAGTCCCGTAGTGCTAAAGGCAAGAGTGACATAGAATGCTACCATTGTGGAAATAAGGGTCACATGAAAAGAGACTGCATAGAATGGAAAGCAAAAAAAGGCAAAGAGAAAGCTGAAGACCATGGTGAGAAGAACAAGTCCTCAGTGAAGATTCAAGAAATAAATGTGACAAACACTGTTGCAGAGGATGACAGTCTAGTGTCAGGAGACATCTACTTCTTGAAGAATACAATGGACTCAGCTCTTCTTACAGCATCTGATGGAAATGCACTGAGTGACTGGATTATAGACTCAGGGGCATCACTTCATGTGTCTCCAAACAAGGAGTGGTTTACCTCTTATGTGACCACTAAAGATCATGTTCGGCTAGGCAATGGGCAGACATGTGAGATCTTAGGTGTTGGAGATGTTCAATTGAAGTTTCAGAATGGCTCTTCTTTCACGCTGAAGAATGAGAGACATGTTCCCGCAATTACAAAGAGCTTGATCAGCACAGGTTTACTTGATGATGCTGGCTACGTCACCACTTTTGGACAGAACATGTGGAAGATATCCAAGGGTTCTATGACAGTAGCACATGGAGTAAAGTCTGGAGGACTTTACATGATTTATGTATCAAATGTCTCTAAAAATGTAATCAATGTAACCGAGCAGCCGAACGTTTCTTTGTGGCATAGCCGGTTAGGACATATGTCCAAGAAGGGAATGGAAATCTTGTCTCGTTCTGGTTATTTGCCTGGCTTTTCATTTAATGATTTTGAATTCTGTGAACATTGTCTGTATGGTAAGCAAACACAGCAGCCACATAAGCATAGAAGCAGTAGAAGAGATACATAGTTGGCACTTGTTCATAGTGATTTGTGTGGACCTATGCCTAACCTATCTCTAGGGGGAGCTTCTTACTTTATGACATTTATAGATGATTACTCGAGGAAAGTATGGGTTTACTTTCTCAAGCACAAGGATGAAGCGTTTAGTGTTTTCAAAACGTTTGTGACACTTGTGGAGAATCAGAGTGGCAAGAAGCTTAATTGCTTACGCACTGACAATGGTGGAGAGTATGTTTCAAAGGCCTTTCAGGACTTTTGTGAGTCAAAAGGTATAAAACGTGGACTTAATGCTCCTTACAATCCTCCTCAAAATGGTGTTGCTGAGAGGATGAATAGGACCATACAAGAGAAGGTCAGAAGTATGTTGTCTAATGCACAACTGCCAAATGGGTTTTGGGCTGAAGCTGTATCAACAGTTGTTCATCTTGTAAATAGATCTCCTAGCAAGGTTTTGCAGAAGGATTCAGTGCCAGAGATGGTATGGTCAGGCAAAATGCCCTCATACAAGCATCTCAGATTCTTTGGCTGTGAGGCATATACTCACGTTCCAAAGGAATTTAGGAGCAAACTTGAGCCAAAGAGTAGAAAGTGCATCTTTCTAGGCTATGGTAATTCTGGTGAGATGGGGTACATACTTTGGGATCCCGAATCTAGAAAGGTTGTCTGCAGCAATGATGTTCACTTTAATGAATCCAAATATCATTCTAAACCAGAGAGGGTTGAGGAGATTAGAAGAGTTTTCTTCCAAGAAGATGGACCTGCACGTGCAAGACAAAATGTCAGGGCTCAAGAGGAGCAAGGACAGGATAGAGTGGAACCACAGGTTGTGGCTGAGCCTGAGCCACCTATTGTTCGTAGATCTGGACATGTCACGCGACCTCCTGTCGGTTTGTTCCATCTATGAATTATGTCATGTTGGCTGATTGCAATGAGCCTTCATGTTACAAGGAAGCAGTGCAAATAAAGGACTCCGGGAATTGGCAATTGGCCATGCAGTCAGAGATGACAGCTTTGCATAAAAACCAGACATGGAAGCTAGTTAAATTACCACGGGGCAAAAAGGCTCTACCCTGTAAATGGGTTTACAGGTATAAGATCACCGCTCATGATAGTCAGCCAAAGTACAAAGCACGGCTTGTTGCCAAGGGCTTTAAGCAAGAACAAGGCATTGACTTTGATGAAGTCTTCTCTCCGGTGTTCAAGATGACTACATTGAGAAGCTTTCTTGCATTGGTTGCCATATTAGATTTGGTGTTGCACCAAATGGATGTCAAGACAGCATTCTTGCATGGTGATTTAGATGTGGAAATTTACATGCAGCAGCCAGAAGGGTTTGTTGAGAAAGGCAAGGAAGATTGGGTATGCCAGTTGTTAAAGAGTCTTTATGGCTTAAAACAATCACCGAGGGCATGGTACCATAAATTCCACAAGTTTATGCTTTCTCAAGGCTACAAACGTAGTGAGTTCGATCACTGTCTATATACAAAGAAGGCTAAGGATGGCAGTTGGTTGATCCTTATTTTGTATGTGGATGACATGTTGATTGCTGGCAAGCACTTGGAAGAAATTGCAGCTTTGAAGTCAAAGATGGCAAAATCGTTTAACATGAAAGACATGGGTGAGGCAAGTCATATACTTGGTATGCGCACTGAGAGAGACAGATCAAAGAAGTTGATTTGTTTATCTCAAACAAAGTATATTGACAAGGTTTTGCAACGTTTCAATATGGAGAAGGGAAAGGCATTGAGTGTTCCATTGCCACCATATGTGAAACTTAGCAAACAAGATTGTCATGTGTCTGAGGAAGAACAGGCTGAAATGGATAAGATTCCATATGCGTCTGCAGTGGGTAGTTGGATGTATGCAATGATTGCTACTCGCCCAGACATTGCATTTGCAGTGGGAGTAGTAAGTCGATACATGTCAAACCTAGGCAAGAAACATTGGGAGGCAGTGAAAGGAATATTGAGATACCTGAAAGCTACAAAGAGTATGCGTATATGCTATGGGAGTCTGGAGCAAAGTGTAAAGGGTTTTACAGACTCAGATTATGCAGGTGACTTAGACAACCGAAGGTCTACGTCAGGGTATGTCTTTACATTGGCTGGTGGAGCAGTATCATGGCGTTCTAGATTACAAGATTGTGTTACTCAGTCTACTACAGAGGCTGAATATGTTGCAGCATCAGAGGCATGCAAAGAATCAATCTGGCTTAATCCACTAGTAGCAGATTTGGGAATCAAAGAAGAGATGCCTGTGTTATATTGTGATAGTAAAAGTGCTATACAATTGGCTCGCAATCCAGTTTATCACTCAAAGACAAAGCATGTGGATGTGAAGTATCATTTCATCGGGGAAATGCTCGAGGATAAGCAACTTCAGCTTGTCAAAGTTCACACCATAGAAAATCCTGCTGATCTACTTACAAAAGGACTTCCCTCAAAGAGCTTTGCGCATTTTCGCAAGCAGTTAGGTGTAGGGTAGTACATCACTTCTCTACATCTCTTGTATATTAGCTTGTATAGTAGCTTCTCTCACACTTAAAGTACCACATTGGACTTTAAGTGGGAGGTTGCTGGGGTATAAAGCCCAATGTGGTCGCCCAGGTATGTGGGCGGGCCGCCAGGTATGTAAACATATTCTTTTGTTAAAACCTAATAAGAACTCACTATGCTCTACACATTACAGTAGAGCGAGTTCACCATATCGTCGTGCTCTTCTTCTCGCACTCTCTCTCGCGTCGCACTTCCGCTCGTACTCCTTCATCATCTAGTATTGTTGTCTCTTTGGCCATGCATATGGGTCTTTATATGGTTGCCTATAGTTTCAAATATGGTTGCTATATATGTGGACCTTTACATGGTCATTTAAATTGGTATCCTTCATATATGTGGACCTTTAGATTTATAGCCATATATGTAGATCTTTATATGGTCATCTACATTGGTATCCTTTTATAATGGATTAGGACATGCTTGTCTATATAGTTTCTATATGGGTGTTTATATGGTCCTCTACAAGTGCATCTACAATGTTGTTTGTATGGTCATCTATACAGTTGTCTACATGGACATATACATGGTTAACTTTGTAAATATTGGTTGTCTACATGGATCATCAATATGGTTTGGTAATGTCATCAATAGGGTCATCTGCATTTCTATCTTTCTATGATGGATTATGATATGATAGTCTTTATAGTGGCACTATGGAAATCTATATTGGCCTCTATATGGTTGTCTCTATGACTATCTACATGGGAATTTATATAGTCCTCTACATTGGAATCCATATGATCATCTAGATATATTGTTATCCTTTTGCCATGGAACACATGCATATGGTAGTTTGTATGGTTAACTCTATGCTAGTCTATATGGTCAGTTCTATAATCTTTTGTATAGGCATACATATCGTCATCTATATGATTATCTATATGGTTGATGGTATGATCCTCTATATGATCATCTATGTGGTTGCTTATATGATTGCTCCAAGGCCTTTTAAATGGTTCTTTGTATGGTTAACTAGATTTTATCTATATGGTCTTTTTGATTATTTTCTATATCATCATCTTTATTGTCTCATATATGGTCAACCAGATTGGTGTCTACTTAGATAACTAGCTCATCGTCTATATGGACAAATATATTTTTATCAACTAAAATTTAAAAGAGAACTCTCTCTCTCTCTCTCTCTCTCTCTCTCTCTCTCTCTCTCTCTCTCTCTCTCTCTCTCTCTCTCTCTCTCTCTCTATATATATATATATATATATATATATATATATATATATATATATATATATATATATATATTGTGAGCAGTGGGATCCATGGGGGGGCGGTAACAGCTATTTAGCCCCCCCCCCCCGGCGGAGGAGTTCGGGGGCAACACCCCCAAAGGTTGGAAATAAGTGCATTTTTGGATATGTATTTGTATATATATAAAAAAATGATATGATATTTGTCATGTGGTGGAGGGACTCTTATACTTATTGTATGAGGAGAGAGAGAAAAGAGAAAAAGAGATTGTCAATAGAGACAAGGAGTGATGGAGATTTGGTCCAAACATTCTCTGAGCTAGATGCTTAGTAAGATTCTTGTCGAAAAAGTCCATGCACGGATGTGGGTCCATGTAAAATTATCTTTGCAAGCCTCACAAAGTTACACATAACTGGTCGTGTTGCATGGCATGCAAACGGTCGAAGACTTGTTCACGTAACTTGCAAAGTTACATGGCGATCACCTAAATCGCTGAGTTATGTGGTGACCATGTGATTCAACGGGTGAATGGATATCTAAAGTGTATCCCATGTCGTTGTCAAGAGTTCTTCCTAGACAGTAGCCATGTAAGTTGTTGAGTTATGTGGCCTGCCTATGTGACAATCTAGTAGGCTTTGCCACATAACTCGACGAGTTACGTGGCCTGCCTATGTTGGCATGGCCACGTTACGTTGTGAGCTACATGGAAATGCTACGTGTGTATGTACGTGGAAATAACCTGTTGCCTTTGTGGCATAACCACATCAGTCACAAGTTACATGGAGCCTCTTACCACAATAGCTCGTCGAATTCTAGAAGTATGCCATGTGTCAAAAGTTCTTGCTTCAGGCACAAAGGTAACTCAACGAGCTAGCCTGGATCACGCTTGGGTGCGGACTACGGAAAGTGGGTATGCTCTATCTTGCATACACCCAACTATGTGGTGAGAGATATACTACTGTACCACACAAGTGAGAATCTAAGTCTGTCCTAGAACCCTTCTCTGTAGTGAGCGTAGTGGTTGCACAACACAAGAAAAGCGACTAGATTGTACTCACTTCTGGAGTGAGCCAAATGGCTACACACCACAAAGTGGCCTATAACCTAGAAGCCAACTTTGTGGGTGGTGAGAGAAAAATTGTTACACCACACGAGTCCGACACAAAAAAAAAAACAAGTTAGTACACATAAACAAGTAAAAAATTATACCTCAATAGTCTCTATCCATCGATAAATGTAGTGTAGCTCTCCAAATGGGTAGTCTCTCAAACCCTAGCAAGGTAGCAGTAGGTAGTCTCTAGTTTCAATCAAAGTTAGCAATTGTCTTTATATAAGTAGTTTTTTCGATCAAAATATCTTTTGATGGGAAGTAAAAAATATGGCTATTCGGTGATTATTCGAGATTTCGGTGTATAATAGCGTTTTATACGTATAATTTTTCAATATGGACGTACAAATGCATGGGTCTATCCAAAGACACAAGGTAGAAAACTTAGTGAATGGTGGTCATTTGCACATTTCATTAGCTATTTAGGTAGTGAAATGGCTCAAATTACCCCAAACTTTGAGTTCCCATTGTCACAAGGTAGCAATGATGAACAGCCGAGATGCCGAGGTGGGGGATACTCAAGTGAAAGATGTATAGCTGGGGAATCAAGTGATGCCGTGGTGGGGGATACTCAAGTGAAAGATGTATAGCTGGGGAATCAAGGATATCACAAATTCTTGAATTTTCAAGTCATGAATATGGAGTGGGCTGATGCGGTTCTTAGTTGGCTGTTAGCAGCAGCTAACACATGCTATACCAATTATGCATCAAGATAGGGATGTGCTATGGATGTGCACAATATTTCCTATTCACATTGTATAAGGTCTTGGGCTCATTTGAGAGTTCCAAATTGTATATGCTAGCTAGAAAGCTCAACTTAATCCCATCGTAGAAGTCTTGTGCTTCATGCCTTTATAAGAAAGCCTTTTATCCAAAGAGGCTTCATTCTTGAGGATTTATTCTTGAGTACTCACCCTTGAGAGCTCACCACTTTATGGATGGCCTAGCCTTGAGCTTAATGCCCATGCTTGAAAGGCTAGTTCTAATCCTTTGTAATTAAGAGATGCATTTCTTAATCTAATCTCTACTTTCTTCATTAGTCCTAATTTCTCTATATTCCATTATGTCATGAGGTAGTTTCACCTTCTCATTATTCTAGATCTGAGTGTGTGTGATGACTTCTTTCTTATTGACCACTCCTATCCTTCTATGAGCACTCTATTTGTGATATTTAACATCTCTAAATAGGTTGATTAGATAGGTTCTTAATCTTGTGATTGGAGTAAGTGCCCTATTGTTTGCTTGTGTGTGGATGGGTTTAATGAAACTCAAGCACCATTCACCTTGTGTGTGTAGCTTTTGATTAAGTACCTTGATTGGCATGTGGCGATTGGAGAGGCTAACACCAATGCAACTAGTGTGTGCTTATGAAGAGTGTGCTTTGAGATTCTAGTCTATGGAAAGTTGGACTTTGGTGGGCTTAATGTGTGTAGGTGATGCTCAATTGATGATGATGATGGTATGATTAGAATTAGTGATTCATGGCTAATCTCTATTGCATTGAAAGAGAATTCTCTTGAATCCTCTCACTTGATACATCCAATGATGCTCATGCTTCCATGCTCTAGCCGGTTGCCGATCATAGGATTGATAACTTTGTTGGTCTTGGGTTGATTAGGTGATGCTACGATTGTCCCCAACATTGACAGTGGTTACATAGTCTAAGATCATCACTTAAGCCTAGTGTGTCTTTCTCTCTACTTATTTGTAAAGCCAACCTTATGAAGCTCTCTTCTCAAGATGAAATAGAAGAATTATTTGTGCTAGACCATGTGTCATTTTCTTTCAAACGTTGATAACGTTTTGAATGAAAATTTCTCAACACTGCATACTTCTCTTTGTTCTCTTCCACCTATGGATACTACTCTCTCTCCTAAACAAGAAAATATTGCTAATAAGTGAAAATTTATTCACAAAATATAAAGATGTATTCCAGATGTTTTTCCACCAGGGTTACTTTCGACACGGGCTACGCATCATGGCATAGACATGGTTGCAGGCAGTAAACCCATAAGTAATCCACCCTATAGAATGAGCCATTATGAGTTTATTGAGGTGGAATGTAACTCTGCCAACTATCTCTGTAGAGGTTTTATACAATGTAGTTCTTCACCATGGTCCTCTCTCATGTTATTGGTGAGAAAAAAAGACGATCGTATGCGCATGTGTTTAGACTAGCGAGGATTGAATGTGGTAATTGTTAAGAACTAGTACCCACTGCCAAGACTGTATTTTGAAGATGGTTTGGACACTATGAGTTTTTGGTTATGCCCTTTGGATTAATCAATGCACCCAAGCTTTTGCGATGCTTATGGATAACGTCGTGAACCCATAGCTAGGCAAGTTTGTCATCGTTATTCTCCATGAGCTTCTAGTGTATAATGACTCATAACATCTAAAACATGTGTTTGAATTATTACAAGGAAATAACTTACATGCCAAAGAATCAAAGTGTCATTTTCTTTAGGATGACATTAACTACTTAGGTCATGTTATTTTAGATGATGGGCTGCACATGGATCAATCCAAAGTGGATTGCGTTTAAAGGTGGATTTCTCCCAGAAACCTCAAAGAGTTACAAATTTTCTTTGGATTTGTAGGTTTTTATCAAAGGTTTTTTAAAAACTATGCTCATATTGTTGCTGAACTACCAAACAACTAAAAGACACAAGGAAAATGTTTCAGTGGGGCGAATCTCAACAACAAATTTTCAATGCTCTCAAGGATACATTAGCACACAGCTCCTATTCTACTGATTGTGGATGTTTTGAAGCCATATTTTTTAGAAACAAATGCTAGCAATTGTGCTATTGGACCAGTTCTTATACACTAGGAAAGGCCAATTGTATTTGAAAGCAAAAATCGTTTCCCCCCCCCATACAGTAGGAAGAGAATGGGTTCTAGGAGGGCCTCTTTAAGGAATTCAAACCTTTATTATTAATAAAGTAAGCAAATGAAAGCTTTTGAGTTCAAACAAGAAAAATGGCTAGTCTATTTGAGTTCAAATTTCCCCCCCTAAATGGATTATACAAATCTAGTAGGTAAAACTATATCATGTAGCATATCAATAGAAAGAAGTCGATGCGTAGATTGAAGATCTATGATCTTTGCTCAAATTGGAGATCATACGTGGGAGTTATGGAAGGCCATAAATCATAAAATTATCCACCTCCTTTTTGGAAAGAAAAGTACATCCTTTGACCACTCTTACACACCTCTTACACACCCACCATCGTTGCACACATGGCTTACACCTATTTGTCCAAATTTCCTCCATAAGATCATGCCAAATAAAGAAGCCCTCCGTGAACCCATCCTCTACCTAATGAATGATGGGTACCTACTCTACAAGGGGAGAGTTTGTGTAATGATGGACATGAACATTTAAAGGAACATTCTTTATGAATGTCACAATAATTTAAGTGTATGGGGCATTAAGAAGAATTATACTATCATAAGACGATAGTTTTACTACCCACGTTTATAGGGCTATGTGCAAGACTATATCTTGTATTGAAAAAAATGTCAATTAAATAAAAGAGAGCGCCTAAAGTCAGGAGATCTCTTGAATCCATTAGATATTCCCAATGGAAACAGTACAAGTATCTCTATGGATCTCATTGTATGTTTACAAACCATTGTACAAAGTCATGACTTGGTATGGATGGTTGTACACCACTTGACTAATCTTTGCAAGTTTATTTCAGCCATATCCATACTTAAGGCTCAGAGATTTAACCAAGTTATTTCTAAACAATCTGTACTGAGTGTATATGTTTCCAAGTAACATTGTGAGTGATCGTGATCCCAAGTGTAACAGTCACTTTTGGAGGGTTATGTTTAAACGATTGGATACACAACGCAACATAAGTAGTACAAATCATCTTGAAATGGATGGTCAAACTCAACAAGTCAAACAAGTGGTGGAGGTGTACGTTAGCAAGAAGCAATCAAATTGGGAACATTATCTTTCTATTCTCAAGTTCTCTTTATAAAAGTGTTAAGCATGTCACAATTGGTTTTATGCTTATGAACAATTTTCAACGTAGGTCACCTGCTACGGTGGGGATGGTGATTGAAAAGATTCAACACATCAAGGATTCCCTACGATGACCAAATGGAAATGGTGAGATTGGCTCATCAAAGTGTTCAACAAGCATATGATCGGTATAAGAAGTATGCTAATGAGAAACGTCGCCCAGTTACCTTCAAAAAAATGGAAGAGGTATTTTTGCATGTGCTAGAGCATTTTTAAAGTCTAAAGATTGGGCCAATACATAAATTATGCTCGAGGTATTTTGGTCCTTTCAAGATACTCAAGCAAGTTGGTGATATGGCCTACAAACTCTCATTACATGTGGACTTTCATACTCATCCTGTATCTCATGTAAGTCATGTACGTAAACACTTACATAAGGACAACAATATTATTGATCAAAAAAATTTGGTTGATTTGATTGAACCTCCTACTCAACCGCACGAACCTGAGTGTATACTCAACTAGCATGATCTATGTATGCATCATCATGTTTGTCAAAACGCATTAGTCAAGTGGAAAGACAAACCTAAGGAAGGTGCCACTTCATTAGTGTTCTTAAGAAGAAGTTTCTCACTTTTATTTTTGAGGATTGAAATTTTTCAAGGGGGGAGTAATGTAAGGCCAAGGGCCAAAGGCCACTGGGCAGTCTAAACATGGCTTGGGGTTGTCCGATAACAGATTACAGAGGTGAATAGGCATTCAGGTTACCCATGGTCTTACAAAATATGTTAATTTTAGTTATGGGTCTTACACTAAGTATAATTGATTGTCATGTTTCCATGAATGTCACTATCTTGAACATCCTAACATCCTTAACAAATACACAAACAAGGAAAATTGTCCAAAATCTCAACCATCCAACTCTAATTGGGTGTTGAGATTTGGATGGTTGTACTAATATTTTTTTGTGTATTTGTGAACAATTTTAGGATTTCAATAACAATGACCAGAGTATTTGGATGGTATCCTTAATCTTTTTTCTATATCTGCTAAGGATTTTAGGATATGGGATAGTTGTCCAAATTTGGTTTGCAATTGAGATCTATACAGATGTCCAAATCTCATTGTTCTCCAAGTGTTTGCTTTTACTAAATATGTGAACGGTAATAAATCTATGAGTGATAAATCCTTGAGATTTTGACAACAACCTTCCAAATCTCATGTTCAAGCATGGGATATTTCTTGTGGTTGAGAATAGAAAAACCTTCAACATCTCCTATTGATATGTGAACACTAGTGTTTAAGGTCTTCAATTTAAGAGGAACCTTGAAAACTCGGTAATGGACCATAACTAGTGCATCAGAAGGTAAAATCAACAAAAGACGATTATATCTCATTGGAACTACCCTATCAAAAAGCGATCTTGGAAGTTTTGGCTTGATTTCTAAGTGGCTGTTACTTTCTAATTAGGGTTTGAGATTTGGAAAGTTGTCCAAATCTCATTTATGTATTTGTGATCATCGGTGGTGCAAGGCCCATTGAAAAGATGTTCATGAAGCTTGCAATTGAGTTTTCTTTTTGTTGAGATTTGGAAAACCGTCTAAATCTCATCATTTTCTAGGTTTTTTTGATTGTAACAGATGCTTAGAATCCCAACTCTATGCGTGACAAATCTTTGAGATTTAAAAACATTAGGGTCCAAATGAGAGATGGTCTGTTAAAGAGAAATGGTACCTAATGGAGCTTAAAGACCTTAGGGTTAGATTCTTTAAAGACCTCCAAAATTAGTGTTAAAAGGTCCTTTGACCTTAGGCTTGACCTTAGGCAAGCTAGGGCTGACCTTGAGGTGGGAATACTACCCAAGCATGAGGTTCTTCTCGTTCTTGCTAACTAAGGTGCTTAAAGTGTTTGTGGGAACCTTACTGAATCTTGAGGTGTTTCTCATGTATAAATTAATAAGTTTCTTGAAGTGTTAAATTCAAACATGATCTCTCAAGAGGCATAAACAATTTTCATGCTTAAATGACTAAGGTGCTTGAAGTGTTCAATTCAAACATGATATCTTAAGAAGCATAAAAGGCACATGTCAAGATCCCCCCATTGGGCCCTCATTCTATGCTTGAATCCTATTGGATAGTATTTAAAGGGGTCCAATGAGATTTTTGATGCATACAAATAAATAATTAAGTTCTTTCTCTCAGTTGAAAAAGAGGACACATGTCAAAATGATATAATTAAATAATACAAGAGAGAGAGAGAGGAGGGGTGGACTAATAATGAGAGGAAATATACTCTCCCACACAAAAACACACTCTCTCTCGTTGTGTGAAGTGAAAAATGCAGGAGCTCCATCTCCTTATCCAAGCTTGTTGAGAAGTTGAGAGCCTACACCAACACTCTTGGCTATCGAATGCAAATCCAACCAAGAGTCATGCTTCAATTCTTAATCTTGCCATCTTATTCATCTTCATTACTATGCTATTATGCTATGCTAGGCAAGAAGAGTGATGATAAGTGAGGAACTATTTCTTTCTCCTATGAATGATTCTTCTTCCTCTTCCCCACCCTCATTCCCCCGCTAGCTCTCTCCACCTTCGAAGGTGTTTGAGGCCTTGGGATTGAGGCTTGGGATAGTTAATGCTTCTTGCAAATTTTATGCTATTCTTATGATGCATGAAGCTTTCCATCTTCATTGCATCACCTAGGTCACAAGGAACACAACTTTTGTATTGTACCAAGTCTCTCTTGATGGGAGAATCTATAACACAAACGCCTTTTGGAGGGGGGACCAGCTCCAGGTAAATCCGGTCCTCAACTATTGTCATGTCCTCTAATAATCTCTCTTGCAAAAGTATTTTTCATGTCAATTTAATTAAGTACTATTTTTATGTTTCTACCATCAATTAAGTTCATCCTCTATGTTCTCAAAGTAACCTCACACAAATGTTCACTCCAATTATCTTAATTCCGCTATTCTCAAAGTTCATAGGCTATTTCCATTACATTGGTATCAGAGCATTGCCTAATAATGGTTGATTATGTTAATTATATTAGGGTAAGTGGGACTGGGATCTATTATCAATTCTGTTGAGCCCACTATGTAGGATATGGTGCACACCTCGGGAGCTTCGGTTATAATAATGGGGTCTTTTTAGACTTGCTTGTGCTTTACCATTATTAAGCCATAAGAAGTCCAAAAGGAGATAGCCCTAAAAAATTATACAATATTAGATCCACTCCACTACTCTCTATAATTAACCAATTTGAGCCGTGGGTTTAGATACTTGAGTGTGCTGATTTTCAAAGGCTAAGAGGAGTGCCAACTAACATTTTGAATTGCCCAAAGAATACACTAAGTAAACAACTAGTATAATTAGCATGGATGGCAATAACCAAGAGAGTAGAATGAAGATTGATAACTTTGATTTTGCACATGAAGGTGCTAATGATGATCCCTCCATGTTTGTCAACTATCCGGTTACCCCTAGGTTGTAGCAAGCTATGGGCAACCATGCTTTGCAAGCCAAAGTTACTCAACAACTTTGTGCTTATGGGATTTCCCTTTCTCTCCAAGAGGAGAGAGAGCTTAGGAGGCCTCTTGATGAGACCCCCAAAAGAAAAATCTATCCCATACAAGAAGAGGAATGCAAAGAACAAGAATAATGAATCCCTAAGTTCCTATGAAGATGGGGCTCGATGAAGACAACGATCTAGATGATTGACAACTCCTCCCAAGAGGAAACGATCAACACACAGTCTTTCTCCTTGTCATTCCAAAAGGGAAGAGAGGAAAAAAAGAAAGAAAAGCTCAAGAAATAGGTCAACCTCTTCTCCTTCTTCTTCACCTTTCTCCTCTTTCAACGAAAGCTATGGCTATTCTCCTAGAGAATACAAGAGGGGATTTGACACACTAGAGTATATCAACTCCCAACAGCCTGGTTCTATCTTTGAAGTAATCCACCACACCATGGTTACTTCCCACACCATTTTCTAACAAGCGGATAGACGGAATGTCAAGCCCATGGAAAACAAAGACAAAAGTGATGCAAAGGGAAAAACCAATGCCCAAAATTCTTTGCAAGGAAATTCAAATACCAACAACAACAACAACTGGTACAAGGAGAAGGGAGTTTACAAAGGTAGAAAAAAACTCTCTCCTGAAGAGCTTGAATCTTTTCATAAGGACCATAAGTGTTTTAAGTGTTGGGAGCAAGGACATGGCTATTGTTCTTGCACCGAGAGAAATGTATGAAATGATACCTCTAGGGCTTCGATGGTTGAAGCTCCAAAAGAGGATACTCATCCCTTTCCTATGCTTGGGGAAAGGTGAGGGAGCATGATGCCCTTATTGTCTTTGACCCTGGCTCTACTCACAACTATATATAAAAGGAGTTGGCCACCAATCTGGGCATGTAAGCTTTTGATATGGGAGATACAGTCACTGTTGATGGAGCTTTCAAGGGACCACAAGCCTCCGTTACTCCCTTGATTAGGAAGTTAAGGCTTCATGTCCAAAGCTACGTTGACAAAGAAGACTTTTTTATCTCTCCTCTCCAACATGAGTGCTTTCCTAGGGACACCATGGTTCAACCACATTTTTGCCAACATGAAGTTCCCTGAAAGGAGAATCTACTTCACCTACACGGAAAAGAGAATGTATATAGATGCTAATGAGTATGGTCATATTATACCACTTGTAAATTCATCAGCTTTCGATAAGTCAATGAAAAGCTTGGTTTTCTGCGTACATGATTTTTGTCAAAGAATCCACTAATGACGCTAATCATTTATCAAATGAAAATGGTAGGAATCAAGAAGATTTACACTTATCTACTTTTCTAAATAGATTCCAAGTTGTTTTATAGATGATATCCCTAAGGACTTACCTCCAAAATGAGGGGATGATAACCATTGAATTGAGCTCCTTCCAGGAAGCTCATCACCTAACGATCCTCCTTATAGAGTTTCTCAAGCTCAACAAAAGGAGATCATGAGGCAGGTACAAGAATTGATAGACAAAGGGATGGTGAGGCCTAGATCCTCTCTCTTTTGTTCTCCAATCCTTTTACTGCAAAACAAAGATGGTACATATGGTATGTGTGTGGACTATATCGAGCACTAAACCATATCACTATTAGAAACAAATTTCCCATGCTTCGGGTAGAAGATCTGTTTGGATAAGCTACAAGTATCTACCTACTTTAGTAGGATTGACCTTAAAAGTGGCTATCATCAAATAAGGATAGTGGATAAAGATATCCTAAAGAGCGTGTTTCGTACAACGTTTGGTCTTTATGAATAACTAGTCATGCCTTTTGGCTTGCACAATATACCATCCACATTCAATCATTTGATGGAGAAAATGTTAGACCCTAATGCAAGTTCATTGGTTGATGATTTCATCATCTACTCCAAGTCCTTGGAGGAACACAATCACATCTCCAAGTTTTTCCAAGAATTGAGGGAGAAAAAATGTTTTCTCAACAAAAAATAAATAAAAAATTTCTTCAATATATTCAATACTTAGGTCATATTATCTCTCAAGATGGTATCCGTATGGATCCATTGAAGTTAGAGGTAATAAAAGCATGACCTAATCCAAGGAATCTACATGAGCTAAGAAGCTTTATTGGTATGTGTGCATACTATAGGCGCTTCATAGAAAAAAATTATGAAATAGAAGGACCATTGCACGACTTAACAAAGAAGAACGTTAAGTACTCATGGACTGCTACAAAACAAAACTCTTTTGACAAGCTCAAAGATAAGCTTACCTCCCAACCAATCCTCATGCTTTCGGATCTCTCAAAGCCTTTTGAGGTCCAATGTGATGGTTGTGGTGATTGCCTTGGAGAAGTATTGCTTCAAGAAGGGCATGCCATAGCATATGAGAGGCGAAGGCTCAATACGGATGAACGGGTCTTGGGCATTTATGAGAAAGCGATTTTAGCTATTCTACAAGTCCTAGACACATAAAAGCACTATTTATTGGGGACTCATTTATTTTACAAACACACCACCAAAGTCACAAGTACTTCATGACGCAAACCAAGCTTTCCGACAAGCAAATGAGGTGGGAAAACTTTTTTTCGTAATTTTTTTTCATATTGCTCACATTGCTGGTAAGCACAATCAAGTGGCTGGTGCACTTTAACAAGGACCAAAAGTTAATGCGATCTCTATAGAAACTCACAATGATCTATCTTTTATGATAAATAAGTTTGCTAACTGACCTTGACTTTAAAGATGTAATGTCAACCCTTGATTTGTGGAAGCAACCATTCACCTTGCAGGATGGTTGTCTTATCCATGGCAATAGGCTATGTATTACCCACTCTCTTCGTGAGAAAGTCATGTATGAATCCCATGATCCTCCCTATGCGGGGCATAGAGGCATTCAACCTACTCTTCAAGGAGTAGAGATGTACTTTTATTGGACTACCATGAAAGTGGACATACAAGAGTATGTTTCAAAATGTGTGGTATGCCAAAAGACTAAGTATGATAGAGGGAAGAAACCTGGATTACTCCATCCATTGCCAATCCCTAATTCACCATGGGAGAGTATATCCATGGATTTTATCTTTGGATTACCCATGTCTATCCATGGGAATACGGGAATATGCACAACAATCGATAGGTTTAGAAAGCAAGCACACTTTATTCTTGTCAAAAAGACTATTAAGGCACACCAAATGGTAACCAGCTACATATCTCAGATTTTTAAACACCATGGATAGTGATTCTAGAATGACTAATAATTTTTGGAAAGGTCTCTTTGAAAATCTAGGTACAAGATTGAATTTCTCTTTGGCTTATCACCCAGAAGTGGATGACCAAAGTGAGATAGCCAATCTTACAATACTTGATATACTAAAAACTTATGTTACAAAACTAGATTAATGCTCACAATGGGAGTAGTATTTACCCCTTGTAGAGTATGCATACAATAATATTGTCCATACTTCTATGGGAAAAGCACCTTTGAGATCATAGAGGGAAGACCTAAAAATCCCTCGCTACTTAAAGTACATGGGAAGCTCTTCGCTGCTAATGAGTATACGCGTGACCTACAAGGATGTTTTCAAAAGTTTAAGAAGGCTATGTATATCTCTCAACAAAGGCAAAAAGATGTTGCTCACAAGCATAGAAGGGCCTTAACGTTCAAAGGAAATGATTGGGTCTTACTTAAGTCTCCCAAGTTTCGATTGAGGCAAACGATGGGAAAAAATCCTACAGGCCATCAAAAGTATTATGCTAAACAAGCAAAAATATCCTATGGTCCTTTTCAATCTGAATCCAATCAATGACATGGCTTATCAACTCAAGTTTCCCAACCATTGTCTCATACACAATGCTTTTCATGTGAGCCTACTTAAGCCCTACAAAGGAGAGCCGCTCATAGTCGTTTTTTGGCTATTGAAAATTGCCATAGTGATCTACCTCACCCTATCAAAATCACTCAAAACTGTGGTTATCCTCACCCTTTCACTGTACATAGGCATGTGTGAGCTACGGGAATTTCACCATATCTCCTTAACACTAGGTTGGTAATGGGACACTTTTATGTCCTGTTAAGTGACCATTTTCCTTGAATTATATCAAAAGTTTTAAAATGGATTTTGAGGTTCTATCTATCTAGAAAGTTGTCTCATGAGCTGAAAAAAACTTGACATTTTTTTGGAATATCAATTCCATCTTTAACCTCGTCCTTGCACAACATTTCACAACCTAAACTGTGTGAAAAAATGGGTCCTGTTTTTGGCTTTTTTTCAACTTTTTGCAACTATACCACTCTAGAATTCATGTTTGTGAGGTCTATAATGCTAGAGAACTATCTTTAGTAGTCCTCAACATGTCTTGATGCTTCTAGGGATAAATAAATGTTAAAGTTGTAAGTTATGACCAAATTACAAAAACTGTTTTTTAGCCAATTTTAGCTCTTCTATGATTTTTTTGGTGGCTTTCATGATATCCAAATGCAGTTTTGATTTTCTATGTCGCATATTGTAACATAAATCTAATATTCCCTGAGTTTTGGGGCACCTAATACCCTATTTTGCATAGTACACAACGATGGTTGATTTTTTCAATTATAGAAGAAAACGAAACATTCTAGTATATCACGTATAAATTTTTCAATATTTCTAGCTTCTTGTGACAACTATATGCATTTTGTAGGTAGTAACCATATCTAGTCATAAGGATCAAATTTGGCTAGATATTGAATAGTTTCTATGGGATTCTACAACTCATAATGTTGAACCCAGTTTTTTCATGTTTGTTGTCCTTAGCACTTCATCTTTGTCCCCAAGATTCCCCTTGGTAAGAGATGTATTATTCTTTTGAGATGCTCCATGGATCCTTATGAACCTAAAGGACAACAGGGAACTAAGAAAACATGCATATATTATTTGTATTGAGCGTGTCTATAGAAACTTTGATGATAGGTTTGCAGATTGGTAAAAATTCAACTTTTGTACCTATTTCTTTTGGCAAAACAAAAAATAGTGAGTGAGAAGCACTCATATGTTCTGATCACCAACCCATTGAAGTTAACTAGGGAATTTATCTCAAGTCCTACAAAAATCCCTAATCTTATTTTTATGCAACAAAACATAAGAAATGACTGTTTTGATGAAAATGTACTGCTCCATCAACTTTGAAGGCTTGGTGTGACCAAAGATGAGAAATTTTACAAGTTTCTTATTTTTTCCATGTGTAGTAGGCCTTGAACTATAACCTCATGAAAGGATTTTACAAAATGAGTGGATCTACTATGGTTTTGGAGGTTTTTTTCAAAACCCTGAAAGGACACTTTTATGTCCTGTTAGGTTACCAACCTAGTGTTAAAAACCCTCAATTAGCTAGTCACTGGGCTAGTGAGACAAAAATAAAAATTTTAAAATTTTTATGGCCTTTTAGTGTGTAAATATTTCATTGTATATAGGGCCTAGATATAGAAATTTTTTATTATAATTATTTTGGTATTTTATTTAAATATTTATAGCTAGGTGTGTGTTTTATTAGACCTATGTATGCCTTCTTTTATCCTCTTGCACCATAAGTATATATTTTTTCCAATGTGTACATTCTTCAATCTCATAAATATTGTTTTCTTTTATACAAATCACCTCCACATTTTTATCATCACCCTTGTGAAAACAAAAAAACCGGCTTCTACTCCCTTAATCACTTTTAATATATGATTTTGATTTACTTGCATACTTTTTTCTCTTTCACCCAAAAGAATACAAAAGAGGGACCATATCATATGACTCCAATATCTTTTTTCATATCCATAATTCTTCCATACTTTCTCATTATGTACTCATTATTCTAGCACAATGTGCTCATTGAGCTAGAATCCATGAATAGTCCATACACTAGTCCCACCATGTATATGTTTCTTTATTCACCAATAATCCTCCTCCATGCATGTGTAAAGATAACTTGGATGCTTTGTATCATGATATGATATGAAAAAGGAGGGGCTCACTCTTGGATGCATTATGCAAATTCAACAAAGGAGGGAGGCAATAAAGACCTTTGCAAACATAAGAAACAGGATTTTGGATGAGATTTTTGGCGCCTATCTCCACTCGGAATTTGAAGAAGTGACCAACACACAAAATATAGCCCACAAGCTGAATAATCACCTCAAATGTTTGCATGATTTCTAGAGCTACCATCAGTGAGATATGAATTTTATGGTGGACCCCAGTCTGTCCACCTTTTCTCACAAGCTAGCCTAGTCTTCTCTCACTTCTTTTCATACTTCCCTTCCCACTTCCACACACACACACACACACACACTCATTTCTCTCCATCCTCATTCAAACCTTCACTTCCATGGTTTCTCCCATCCTCCTCACCATTACCCTCTCCTCTCACACCCATATCTTTATCTTGAAGGTCTACCTACATACATTATCTCCATATCCCTCTTTATTACTCCCATATTACAATTTTATTTCATCTTTTAAAAATTCAATAACCTAACCATGCTTACAGCTCTGCAAAATGGGGGCTCTACACACGAGTGAGTCCAAGATAAGGATTAACCATCTCGAGGGTACACCCACCTCATTCACCCCTCTTTTCTCATCCTTCAAGTAATTGTACCCATTGTAATTATATTACTAGCATTTTCTAGTGATTGCTAATATTAACTGCTAACCCTTTCTTGTAAATTGTACCCACTCTACTTTACCTTGGAGTAGGAAACCTCACACAAAGATCTTCTCTATTTCCCCTCAATAAATCAAGAATCTATTGAGCAAACCTGACACATTAATATTCTCTATTTATTGAGATTACCTTACACAAAAATCTTCTCTATTTCACCTCTCTAGAATCTTCTTTATTTCAGCTCAAAAATTCTCTCCTCTTCAGCCCACATCCATGTGACTCAAGAGACAAGAGAGCCCACTCTCATAAGAATATGTAAAAAATTTCAGAAACATGGTTTTCTATGTAAATGTTGATCAAGATATAATCCTAATAAGGGCTCTCCTCACCTAAAAATAGAGCCCTTCTCCTGTTGCAAATGGCATGATCTCTACACTATTTCTCACTACTTTAAGAATACCATTCTCCATCTTAGTTGTAGGGAGAGAGTGATCTCTCTATACACCATACTTGTGGTGTATAGGAAATCTTCTTTGAGCTAGTTGTAGCATTGCAACGGAGTGAGTGATTCATCACTTCCAATCAAAGTTGTACCTACTTTTGCACATCAATTGAATCACTAAGTTGGGTGCAGCCATGGTTCAAAACTCTCTTGAGTCTCTCCCCAACTCAGGCTTGCCAACCTCATCTCATTTGGTGTAAGGTGACACTTTCTCATTTTGAGATTCTTTCATAGTATTTTCTTATATGTGACTCAAGAGATTTTTTGTTTGTTTTTGTTGCTTGGAAAAACATTATAAGAGGGTTGTATGGTGAGAGGGTTTCCATAACCCTAAGATAATGTGTAGATTTCAACAACGTCAAACTTAATTGTGTCTCTTGACTCTTCTCCAAGATGTTTATACACCCGCATCAATCATTAACATGAAGATAAATTCTTGCACAAAACTCTCTCTCTCTCTCTCTCTCTCTCTCTCTCTCTCTCTCTCTCTCTCTCTGTCTATCTGTCTCTCTATGGTTGATGTGTGTATATGTATCATTGATATTAGTGATAGTATACCCTTCCTTCTCGCTTTCTTGCTCAGGGATTCTACTAATTTGTTGCATTCTAGTTCTCTCTATAACTAGGTGGTTCCCCTTCACTTGTTGTTGTGGCTATGTGTTTGCTATTGTTTTGCTTGTTTGTGGTAGCCCCAACCCCAATTGAGCAGCACGGGAGCCTTGAGGGGTGTTTATAGGTTGCCTCTCTTGTTGCCCGCCCCGGATTGCCTCAATTTTTGTGCTCCCATGGAGGATGGATTGTGTATGTTTTTGTGTAGGTTCAACCTTTAACATAGTCAATTAGTTTGCATGAATCACAAGAATTTGTATGATCCTTTCATTCCCATTGCAAGGCAAAAGGTATAAATATTTGCTAGTACTATTTGCAATTTCAACGTGTAATTTGTAGAATTTTAGGCCCTCTTAGGTTGGCCGAGATAAAAGCTTCGGTAAACCTTTTATTTGGCCTCTCATTAGGTACGACCTTAGTTTGACGTCTATATTTTTGTTTTGTTTTAAGAATTAGGTCATGCATAAACCATGGATAATGGCCCATCATGAAAGGTTTTTCCTTTCATTTCACTCCACATATTAGAGTAAACATTTCAATTAGTAGAAAGATCCATTTACAACAACATATGGTGTTCATATTGGTGCCCAAAAAGTAGGAGAAGTTCTTGCATCATCAACCCTCTCATCCTGCCTCTTGTTGACCATCATGCATCCTTTGACGTGCATGCTTTCATCTTGTTTTAGTGCAACTTAGCAAAATAGTCTTGAGTGCATAGTTTAATTTAAAGAGCACAAAAAATGAGTCTTACCATAGCTCGAGCGAGATTTTTTTAGCAAACTAATACCCGAGCAAAGATTGGGTACCGGTGTCAAAAAACTCAACCCATCTTGTGCTCTCAAACCATCACATCAACAATAGTTGAGTACCAAACATCTTTCCAAAAGAGAATGGAGCAACTACTCAAGGTTGAGCTCCAACTTGGAACTAGGGGACTACGCTCCATACTTGCCCCACAAATATTTTCACCTTTTTTGGTAGTTATATCCTTTCCAAGTTGTAGGAGATTAAATCCATAGTCATTGAAAATAAATCCATCAAGCCATTCAAGATCGACAAGGTTGCCACCTCCCCTAATCTCAAAAAGCCACGACATCTTTCCAGAGGATCAGGCAGAGGCCTTCTTGGTGACCATGCAAATAAGGCAAAAACCACTGGAGGGGGTGAAGGAGAGGGAGGGTTAGAACTTCAAGGAAAAGGATGTTGATGAAGAGGACGAGCATAGGGTGACACTATGAAAAGACGAGATGGATGAAGAGCTTAATACAATGGCCACAATATTTACACACAAAAGCAATCTTGCCAACTACCTTTCCTCACTCTTTCACCTACGAGCAAACTCCTCTCTCTCTCTCTCTCTCTCTCTCTCTCTCTCTCTCTCTCTCTCTCTCTCTCTCTCTCTCTCTCTCTCTCTCTCTCTCTCTCTCTCTCTCTCTCTCTCTCTCTCGATTTGTGATTTTGTGTGCGCGTGCGAGTTTGAGCGAGAGAGAATTTAGCTCTTACCAGTGACTAGTCTCTCTTTCTACGTGTTCTCTGCCTCTCTCGATTTGTGATTCTGTCTGCACGTGTGCGTTTGAGCGAGAGAGAATTTAGCTCTTACCAGTGACTAGTCTCTCTTTCTACGCATTCTATGCCTCTCGCTGCATGGGCATGGGGGTTGTTAGTAAGAGAGAGAGATAGATAGATAGATAGATAGTTCTATTATCATCCTCGGAGTTCAAATATGACCTATGGGACCAACTTAAACATGTCACGTGGTGTGAGTGTAGGTCATAAGTGACTCTCGATGCTCAAAAATGGCTCAAATGAGCGTCGCAATAGAGATTCCACATCGTGGTTGGGAGAGGAAGGTATGTAGGGAGAGATCATGGTTGAATATATGGAGAAAAGAGGACCTAATGTGGTCAAAATCTGAGCACTCAAGTAGTGTGTGGTACTCACTCTCTTGCACTTGATGAGGGCATAAGGTGCAAAGTCAATGACACTCCTCGCCAGTGCCCCAATGTCCTATCTCGCAGCGTAGAGAATGGGAGCTAAGACGAATGGAGGCAATGGTGCAGATCGCGCTCAACGGGATGGGCTCAAGGATGTAGGGATGGGTTCGGTTACTTTTTTCGGAGAAGAAGAGAGATTTGTAATTTGGGGCAACGTGTGTGGTGTAATGGCTAAAGTGAGAACCTCCGGATTTCTCCCAAGCCATGATACATTGGCGTTGTAAGAAGGCCTTGGGAGTCAATCGACGCATCCTTGACCAAGTGACATGCATCCCATCTTCCAAACCAATTCTTGATGTCAAGCATCCACCCCGAACTTAGTATTTTTCTCTTGCATGTCTTTTGAACCTTTTGACTTGCTTCATATGCAATTCTAGGAAGTCGATGGAAAGGGCTACGTTGTGTCTTACGCATGTACTCCACAACCCTTTGCATGCCCAAGACCTCAATAAGAAGCGATCAGGACTCAAGAAGTAAGATCATGTAGGGTGTTTGTGTCTTGACTTGGAGAAAGTTGGTGAGAAAACTCTTTTGGACATTCTCAAACTCTTTCCAAGTAGACTTCCCAATGCTTCCACCCCACACCTTCACTCCATAAAGAAGCACCGGTGTCACCAATGTGTCAAAGAGGTACTTTTTGAGAGCCCAACACTTGATCTCTCCAGCATTGCACATGTTCTCAAATGCATAATAAGCCCTCTTTCCAGCTTCCAAGCTACGCATTGCACAATCGTTCCATTTATGATTGGATGGAACCTCAAGGCCAAGATAGAGAGAGAGAGAGAGAGAGAGAGAGAGAGAGGCTTCTGCATAGGAAACTTGGAGTGACCTGACTATGGCGTACTCCAAGCTCTCCTTCCTCTTATTTGTCTTCCTCCTTTTTCTTATGCAGAATGCAATGCCACATGGCTAGCCATCAATGGCTTCCGCGCTCCTTCCCCAACCAGTGATGGAACCACAATTGACCTTGGCATTGCCTATGCCCTATTGTTTGTGGCACTCTTGGTTACATACCTTGTGCATCCTGTTGATGGCTTCCCGTTGTGAGCGGGATGGAAACACACAGAACGCCTCTATAATGACTCGACACACACTCTTGGGATGATACACACACACTATGGGGCACCACTTGGCTTACACAATCCACCTGGCGGAGACAGGGAACACACCGATGGAGTGAGAGGAGAGAGACTGTTGGTTTACCCACTCCACACAGAGAAACACACACACACACACACACACACACACACCCAAAAAAACTTAGCTCAAAAGAGGAGAATTTCTTATGTTTAGATACAATTGAGCTTGGGCCAACACCAATGGGGCAAATAGCTCACACAATATGGGTAAAATATACCAGATACAATCACAAACTGGAGCAGAGGCTTCGCTCATAGGAGAAACTTACACAGTCAAAACAATAGATAATCAAGAATTTAGCAAAATGGATAGCGCCATCGCGTCTAGAACGGCCCAAAACCCCAGTCTACAATGTCAAAGTGCTCAAAGAGCAGTTTACGGCCAAAACAGGCTCCAAAATGAGCAAAAACACAGTTGCGGCTGTTCCTCCTCTTCTCTCCATTTTTTTTATGATCTTATCTTTGTTTTTCAGTTTCCACACTTAGCTTTATAAGCTGGGCACCCTTGGTCTTTTAGATGACCTCAAACGGACCCCGAACATGCCAAAAATTGACCTCGCAGTGCATAGTTGTCACCTTTTTGCATCCATCCGCACACCTGGCACTCAGCTTTTTCCCATAATGCATCCTGCCACCACACGAAGTGGCCCCAAAAGATGGTCCTCATGATGACCTTTCTGCATAATTATCACAAGGAAACACCCATGTTGTGTCCGTACTTATCCACGTGCAAGTATTGACCCCATTCGACCTCCTGACACCACTAGATGCCATATGACGCACCTACTTACCTCATTTCGTTAGCCCGCGAATAGCTTCCTCGAGAAGTTTTATGCACTATCAACTCCTCATTATTATAGAAAAACACACTGGTACTGGTAATAGTGAAAATCGATGCACTATGTACACCTTGTCCTACCTGTACACATGTGGGCCCCACGTAACCACCTTTTCATTTATCTTTGCCACAGCCCTATCTTGCATCTGCCCATAATGTTCCAATGCACTCATCCTATCCAGCCGAACCTCCTGTAAACTGTAAGAGCCTCTCTTTGAATGCACCACTAGGCGGCCCAAGCAAATTTTCTAGCATCTTTACTGCAGGCAACTCTACCTCCACCGGAAATAGTGTTTCCTTTCCATACACCAGATGAAATGGAGTAAACCCTGTACCTGTCTTCACCGAAGTACGGTAAGCCCATAATACACTAGGCAATTCCAAATCCCAATTCTTTCCTTGGTGCTCTGTCACTTTTGAAAGAATTTGTACCAACTCACCATTGAATCTTTCATTCAAGCCATTACACTGCGGGTAATAAGGAGTGGTATGCCAGTGCCTAATCTTCATCTTTGCGCATAAAAAGTCTAGCAGTTTAGCTCTAAAGCCTGGCTGGCCCCTTATCTGAAAGTAGCTCCAATGGCACCCCAAACTTGCAATATATTTCATCATACACAAATTTTGCCACATCCTTTGCAGTGATTTGTTTTACTGCTATAGCCTCTGCCCATCTAGATACATAGTCGACTGCAGTCAAAATATAGCTTTTGCCCCTGCTTGTGATAGGTAACGGTCCTATTGCATCAATCCCCCACTTTTCAAATACATCAAACGCCATAATGGTTTTTCGTAGCTCTGGCTTCAACACTCTCTTCCCAAATGCTTGACACCTATTGCAAGACCTACACCAATGGTGAACATCCTTGTGCAAACTAGGCCATACATACCCCTCTTGCAAGATCTTATGCAAGGTGATCTTTAGAGCAAAATGTCCGCCACATGCGCCTTCATGATTCTCTTCCAACACTCTATAAAGCTACTCCCGCCAAGGTACACGTTTCAACACGAGATCAGCCCCTTTCATGTAGAGGACATCACCAATCAATTTTTACCTGTATGCTCTACGCACAAAAACATACTTCTTAGACTTCTCAATGTCCTTCGGAATGATTCCTGTTATAGCAAAACTCCTCTTCTTGAGCCAAACTTTCCCGCCATGATAAAGAGGTAAAGTGGTCCTCAACACAAATAGCTCCCCAATCATGCTTTGAGCTGCTTCATGTGCCTCTCCATTTAGAGCACGTTCAATGTGTCTAATGCTTCATGCTTCAAACTTTTTTAACAGGCCTTTAATTCTAAAACACATTTCCTTTAATGAGCTGTTCTTGCTCTTCCACACACCCAGCACTTGCTTCACCACTAACAAGGCATCATCTTTTATGCTCAACCTTTGAATCCCATGCTTCAAACAAATGTGTAATCTGGCTTCCAAAGTAACATATTCAGCCTCATTGTTACTATGCGCATCCAACTTGAACCCTCTCTTGCATACTAGCTTCCCCTCTGGATCATAAAGTGCTATACCCCCTGAAGCGGCATCATGGCTCTTTCTGTATGATCCATCAAAGAAGAACACATGTGCATTTCTGATCTGTGGCATTTCTTCGACTACCCTTCTCACCACCTCTTCCTTAACAAGAAGGGGATTCTCCTTGTAAGTCAACAAATCAGCTAGGGTAGCTCTTATACTTTCTTCCACTAAAAACGAGAACTCAAACTCTTGCAACTCAATTACCCATTTCTTCACCACATTTGACATGTTAGTTCCATTAATTAACTGTGGCAAAAAAGCATAACTCGTCAGGAAAACAAACGGTCATGGTAGCAAGTAATGACGAAATCGTCGACAAGAAAATATTACATTGGCCATCACTAGCTCTACTTCCTAGAACTTTCTCTCTGCTACCAACTTCACTCAACTTGCACAATCGGTTGGCCTCATATAATGTTTTCCCTTCCCCTTTTGCAATAGCATGGCTCCAATGGCATCATCCCCTACTAATGGATTTACACAAAAATCTTGCTGCCCAATCAGGAGCCTGCATGGCTGACAACCCCCCTAACACCTCTTTGACCTCTTGAAACACTTCTTAACACTTGTCGTCCCATTGCAATGGATCATGCTTTGCCACTTGTTGTAATGGATAAAGGAGCTGTGAATACAATGGAATAAATTGTCATGTACTTCACTTTGTGTATAAAAGTTGCCAACTGCTTCGTACTCGTAGGTGATGGAAGAAGAATAATAGACTTAACCTTGTCTGGATCAGCCTCAATGCCATTTTCTGACACCATATGGCCCAATAACTTCACCCTTGGCTGTGCTAGATGACATTTCTTTGGATTTAGTTGTCCTCCACATTCATCATATCAAGCCAATACCATCTGCAACTTCTCATGGTGTTCAGCCCTACTGCTATAAACACAGAAGTCGTCCATAAAAGCTTTAACACAACTACCAATGAATGGTTCCAATACCCAATTTTCTCTCTCTTGATAGAAAGATGGTCCATTTGACAACCCAAATGGCAATACTATGTAGCAATAGCCTGAAAAACCATCACACACACTGTACCTCTCATAACCTGCCCCACTGAATCCAAGATCTGATTGATGAATGGAAGAGGATATGGGTTCTTCTTAGTGGCTACATTTAAGGGTTTAAAATCTACACAAACCCTCCACTTTCCATCCTTCTTTGGACTGACTACTACTGGACTCACCCATTCTGTGGTCTCCACAGGGACTATGAACCCTGCCTTCAATAACTTGTCCACCTCTTCCCTCAAGGCCTCCATTTTCTCTTGACCCATCCTTCTTAGCCTTTTCCGCACTGGCTTAGCACCTTCCTTCAGCTCTATATGCATCTCTTCTCCTTTGAACCCTCTGATCTCTTCATATGAAGTAATGAACAAATCAGGAAA